>NW_012104943.1:512229-637446 GCF_000951045.1 Mandrillus leucophaeus | reverse complement strand
TTTTTTTTTTTTTTTTTTGGTGGCTGTTATAAATGGGATGGCATTCTTGATTTGGCTCTCAGCTTGAATGTTATTGGTGTATAGAGCTGCTACTGATTTTTGTACCTTGATCTTGTATACTGAAACTTTACTGAAGTCATTTCTCAGGTCTAGGAGCCTTTTGGCAGAGTCTCTAGGGTTTTCTAGGTATAGAATAATATCATCAGTGAAAAGAGATAATTTAACTTATTTTCCTATTTGGATGCCTTTTATTTCTATTTCTTGCCTGATTGCTCTGGCTAGGACTTCCAGTACTATGTTGAATAGGAGTGGTGAGAGTGAACATCCTTGTCTTGTTCCTATTCTCAACAGGAATGCTTCCAGCTTTTGCCTGTTCAGTATGATGTTGGTTGTAGGTTTGTCATAGATGGCTTTTATTAAAAAATATATATTTTTTTCTTTATCCTTTGGACTTAAAGACTTCACTTCATAAATAATACATGGTTATGAATTCAGTGGATGTAGTGATTTATTTTATTTTACTTTAAGTTCTGGGATATACGTGCAGAACATGTGGATGTAGTGATTTTTATGGGAACTCATGGGAACATGAGTTTTGATGTTTTCAGAATACCATTTCATTTTCTTTGACTTAGGCAATTAACGAGAGGACCTTAGCTGCTTATCAGATGATAGTTTCACTTAAGTTTCTCATGACTAGAAATTAGAAAGTAGTTTCCAAGGTAACTGAAAACCAAGGTGTTTGCCCTCCAGTGTGTCAGGAGTTTAAAATGGGATTCTGTCTGTTTTAGTTTTAGCTTATGTCTCAAAGGCTGGTAACAAAAAATAAAATGCATCAAGTACACTCACATTCTAATGTTTCAACATGGGGTGCAGATTACCACTTGTGTGCACGCATGCACATCCCCCACCAACACACATAGAGTTTTGGACTCTTTTGTTCAACATCAACTCGAATAAATAAGAGGATTAATGCTTGGGAAGTGGTTGTGGGGCAGGGAAGTTATTTGGACTCTGCAGTTGTGTGACATTTCCTCTTTATCATATGGTGAAGGGGAAGGCAGATGCTTCACCCTTACCTCAGTTATCAAGGGGGCATCATGGGCACCTCTTAGAGCATTCCTCATGTCCTCTGGAGTCAGACCATGCAGAGAACGAAGCCAGACCTATGATGAAAGAAAGAATATAGTCAAGGGGATAACTGAAGTAACTTGTAGGAGTATCCTAGGGCTGCTGTAAGAAGTGCCACAAACAGGGTGGCTTAAAATAATAGACATTTATTCTCTTACAGTCCTGGAAGCTAGAAGTCAGAAATCAAGTTGTCAGCAGGGCCATGTCCCATCTGAAGATTCTAGGGAAGACTCCATCCTTACCTTTTCTAGCTTCTGATGGCCCCAGGTATTCCTTGGCTTGTAGCAGCAACATTCCAAACTCTGCCTCTGTCTTCTCCCTGTTTGTCTCTTGCCTCATATTGTCTTATAAGAACACCAATCATATTGAATTAAGCCCTCCTCCCACTCCAATATGACCTCATCTTAACTAATTACATCTGCAATGACTCTATTTTCAAATAAGGTCATGGTCTGAAGTACTCGGGGTTAGGACTTCAACATATCTTTTTGAGGGACACAACTTGACCCATAAGATGGCCCTTGGCAGCAGAGGAAGAGGGATTCATTTGAGCAAATTGTATCTCTACCAAAGGGGAGCAAATTAAATGTTTCTTGGGAACCAGATCTTCGTCAGCCAGGAGCTGCGTTAAAAAAAAGCTCTGCCCAAATGTGGACTTTTGGAAGCACAGGGGCTGGGAATCAGCACTGTAAGCCATCAGCCAGAAGACATATATTGCCCAGGTCAGGAGCAATGAAATGTAGATTCCCTGTGGGGGAATTTTCAAGGACTCCCTCAAAGAACCCCATGAAAGAAAAAGTTTTTTTTTTTTTTGCCATATCTTACCTCTCTTCTTTCCTGCTCTTGCTTCTCCATTCTCCAACCCTTGGGTGATCAAAGTCCACAGTTGGTGAGGTGCATAGAGAACTGACAGAGAAAAGAGAGAAGCCAACCATACCTCATACTCCACTACAGGCAGTCACGTTGGGGGTGGGGTGAGGGCAATAATAAAATGCTCTGAAATATGAGGGTACAAAGTAATAGGTGTTTGACTCATGCTGAGAGGATTAAAAACTGGTGGCTTGAGCTGCTTATGGGGGAGGTGGGAGCTATGCCATCCATGGGAATAGAGGGCAATTCTACTATATGTGATAAGAATGCATGACATTCTCGGTGTCCAAGTGGAGAACCGGGCTGGCATTTCCTGTAAGGAATGGCCAAGAGGGCAACTTCCTGGGTAGAGGGAGCCCCATCAGTAAGACGCTTTTGAGGAGGAGCTGAGGAGGTTTCTCAAGAGGTCAGCTGGAGAGAACACAGTTGATATCAGGAAAGTACAGGCTCTCAACGCCCAGAGGTGGGGGCAGGTATTTACTTTGTATTCCACCTCAATGGTACTTCCTGGAATTTTGTCTTCTAAAGCACAGAGCCCTTTAATGCCTGATGGTGACAGTATGGGTTGAGACCTTTCCTGTCCCTCATCTCTACTCGTACTCCTTCAAACCTGGAGGAGCCAGAGGCAGCCTTCAGTGGGTGGCTGGAGAAAAAAGAGAAAAAGGTGGGGGGCACAGGTAGGGGCGTTGAGAGGAGCCAACTCAGCTCCATCTCTATAGGAAAGTTGGGAGCTGAGGGAAGGGAAAGAAATTAGAAAGTAGTTCCTAATTTCTAGAATTAGAAATGCAAGGCTGTAAGTGAAGTGAGGAGTTTCAATTAAGCTAGACTAGAAGTACTAGTTATTGAACTTATACTGTTTGGGGTACTAAAGTGGCCAGAAGATGCTTTTTAAAAATATCTAAGAATAACAAAGAAAATCACTGGCCCTGGATTGGATTTTTTCAACGTGCTAGAAAAATCTCAGCTCTCTGGATAGTAACAGTGTGGGTGTGGAGGGGATGAAGCTGTTTTCCATTGTACCATATGGAGTCCTAACTGTGCAATATAAGTGTTACTCGAGTTCAGCCAAATTCCAAGTCAAGGGTGCTTTGCCCTCTGCCTGAACTGGTGGCCATAGCTGAAACGCAGAGAGAGTGAGAATCACGGTGGAAGGTAATTCTTCTTGTCCCCAGAATCGTTCTGTTTCTTCAAACTGTGTTTGACTTTGGGCTATGGATAATGAGCTTAGAATTGTGCTTCTCATGGTGCAGTCCCAACCAGCTGCATCAACATTACCTGGGAACTTGGAAATGCAGAATCTCAGGCCCTGCCCCAGCCATACTAAATTATTCTTGGGATGGGGCCCTGCAATCTGTATTTTTTACAGCTTGCTGAATTTTGACAACCACTGGTTTAAAGCTCTGGCTGTTCATCCTGATTGTGCACTAGAATCACCTGTGGGAGCTTTTCAACAGTGTACTGGCCCAGGTTGAATCTCACAGGTTTAGTTGTACCTTGAGTCAAGCCCTCTCAAAATGTAATGAGCATATGGATCCTCTGGTGCTCTTGCTAAAATGCAGATCGCATTTTGGTCAGTCTAGGGTGGGGACCAAGCACCTACATTTCAAACAAGCTCCCAGGCGAGGCCGATGCTCCTGGTGTGGGGACCGTACATTAAGTCACCAGACTTTAAGCTATCTGCTAAATATTGTGTTCATGCACATTTTTGGGAGAAGAGGATTCATTGTTTCCATCAGTTTCAAGCACCCTGTGGCTTGAAAAACATTAAGAAATTTGAAAATACAAATATAAAAAGAGGCTAATAGAGATGCCCATGGTGGGGGCCCATGAAAGTCTCCTCATTTGTGAGAGGGAAGAATGCTTTAATGTTCCCTTTCTCTTGAGGGTGGGATGGGGGAGGGGGAAGAGATTTTCCTGATTTCTGTTGTCCTTACTCAGTGCCTTGGTATTGCTTCTTGGGTCCTCTGGGTCTGTCTGGTTCCTCTGCTGCTCCCCCACCCTTTCCCGAGAGTGGTATAAGGAGATGAAAACAAAACAAAGACAAAACCTTTTGGGACATAATGACCACCTGAGGCAGCCTTAAAATGCAGATTCACGGGCTCAAGTCTCTGGTCAGGCTGAGAGGTAGGAAGAACCCAGGAAACTGTATATTTAAACATTCTCCAAGTGATTTTGTTATAACCCTCCCAAACAATGCTGTGAGAAACCCTGATCTATTCTTTTCCAAGTGTTATGCTGGCTTCAAGAAAATAAATTAAATCTCTAGGTGCATCACAAAACTAATTTCTCAGCTACCCGTGGTTATGAAAGCCAGGCATCTCTCTTTTCTTATTATACTTCCAACTAGGGTCATTTCCTCCTAAGATTCCAGCTCCCTAGTGCCCTAAGGTTAAGTCAGAGCATTTCTCCTCACTTGCTTTCCTAATTGCTGGGAAGAGCTACCGTACCTGGTTTTGCAACCTCTTCACTGTACCCTGGAGGGGCGCCATCTCAGTGGTGAGTCCAGTATTTTCTCTTTGCCACATGCTTTGTGGAGTCAGTAAAGTTTATAAAGTACTTCATGAGCTATTTGGACCTGAGGCATGGAATAAAGAGATTACGCAAACAGAATGGCATCCACATTGCAGGCAGGTGGTGAGAAATTTCCTCTCTAACCCTCCTACCTGCTCAAGTGCTGGGAAGAATTTGAGAGCAGATCTGCTGGGAGGACCTTGTAGAGAAAGGCTGAGCTGTTAAAAGAGTAAAGTTGATGACATAAACTGATTAACACCTGCAGACAGGAACGGCGTGTCATGGGATGAGATGGATGGAGATGTTAGATGTTATGGTTTGAGTAGAGAAATCTATCAACCGGTGGTATAATACCATTTACTAAGCATCTGCTATAGGACAGGTCCCAAACTACGCATCTGCTTATATACCTTTTCTTATTCCATTTTTCATCACAGTGACACAAGGGAAAGCATTTTTAATGTCCATACTATACTACACTATAGAAGTGGGAACTGAGGCTTAGGGAAATGCAGTGAATTTGTTCCTTATCATATGATTACCAAATTAAGACTCTGAGATTCAAAGCCAGCTTTCCAGCTATCTTCTTGCCACTATGCAGCTTTGCATTCATTAATATCTAGGAAGGGAGGGAAAAGGAAGAGAGATGAAGAGGAGAAGATGTATGACTGAGGCTGTAAACAAAAATACCTTCCTGGCTTAACTTTGCATCAAGTTTTGGTATATTCTTGCAATAATATATTCTTCTTTTATGTAGTGCCTGGAAAATGTTTTCATTTCTGCTAAAGCAATAAAATTTTGTAAACAGATGGGGATAACATTTTGAAAACAATAACTCAAAATATATATTTATTTCCCTTTCCACCTTCTTGTGAGTCATAAGATTTATGGCCAAGGAAAAAATGGGAGGAATTAAAGATCATACACAAGGAGAAAATGGGGGAGAGATGTATCCATTCCACTGGGACAGGAAGTTCTTTAGGTTCTGGGAGAAAGATCAAAGGAAAGAGAAAGCTGTTGAAAAGATCAGTCACCAGTATCCTTGCTTCTTCCCATGCTAATGGCTGGAGATGAATTAGTACAAAATTCCATGTAGTTTGTTGGGTAATGCCCAACAAAGGGGATTCATGTCCTACCTCCTATTTAGGACAGTGGAAGAAACTTCAAAGGGTGCCCCCACCTGCGCACAATACTCATGGAATGTTCCAGAAGATAACCTAGCTTTTATTGAATTCATTTTTTTTGAAATCTGCCGTGGTGTTCAGATGTAACTGCTTTAGACAGCTTTTAATTTAGTTTTGCTAGTGCAGAGTTCTCCTCACCAATTGTATTTTGGAAACACATACATGGTTTATTTTTAAAGTCTTTTTGCTCTAGTAGCACAACACAGTGAATCAAATTTCATGAAAGGCCAGAAAAATTTAACATCTTCCCTGGGTGCTGAAACTTGTGATTCCTTATATGCCAAGGAGTAGAATTGGCTCTCCATTGCCTGCTCCCATTCCTGATGATGAAGCATCAACGTGGGCCGTGCCATTAACACTTCATGTTCACGGTAACAACACCCAAATATAGGGCAGACAGAGGTGGTGGTGCTTCCTGTTGCTTAAGAGCTGTTTTGCTTGAATTCATCTCACACATTTGGGTTGACCTTGCTTTAAGAAAATGATGTAGAATATTGCAATTATTCGGTGTATTGAATATTGACAATGATTCGAGAATGTCTGAAGCTACCTGGTTTTCAGGATGCTGTTTCCTTGATGTTATCACTATGTCCTGGCTCTCAGCTTTGGGTAGTTGGTAGATTGATTGCAAGGATAGCTCAGTTTGTTCATAGCTTCCGGTATTCATTCCCTTTAGTAGTGCCCACATTGACTCTAGGATTAGCCTTGTGGCTTGCTTTGACCAATGGGACAATAGCATACACGACACGAGCAGAGATTTGAAAGTGCTTATGCATTGGGGCTTGTCCTCTTGGTGCCCTTTGAATCTTGCCACCAGGACCAGATTAGCCTGCTGGAGGATGAGATACTACGTGGAGGAGAGCTGAGACACCCCCACTAACAATCAGCTAGCCTCTAGTCAGCTTAACAGTAAATTACAGCTACATGTGTGAGCCCCAGCAGAGGTCAGCCAGGCTGGCTCAAATTAGCAGTACCAGCCAGTTTAGCCCAACCTAAACTGATGACCCACAGAATCATGAGCTCAATAGTGTGGCTTTACACCACTGCATGTTTGTGGTGGTTTGCTATTCAGCCAAATTAATACAGATGCCAAGAATATGATCTTGTCAGTATACTCAGAATTATCTAGGGTTCGGGGGGATGACCTCATGAAGGACAGATGAATGAAACCATACATATTTATTAACATACTAAGTAGCAAGACTGAGAGACAGACAGGGTGATTATTAGTGCGTTTTTTTGCTTTAGGAGAGTTTTCATGGGAAGCCAAATTATACTCAAAAGAGTCTAGATAGCAAAAATTCAGCCTGAGGGTGGCGATTGCTTGGTCTCAGGGCTAACTTTCTGCATCCACATCTACTCAATAGTATAGTAGGTTTTAAAAATGAAGGAGGGAGAGAGGGAGAGAGGGAGGCAGAGAGAGAGAGAGCGAGAGAGTGCGAGACCAACTATATCCAAGAGTGGTCAGAGCCTCTCTTCCCTGGAGAGACTGAAGTCACATATGCAGATTCTTCCAATTTGGGCTCTCCTTTCCTAGAATCCATGAGAACTTGATTAAATATGCCTTTCCAAAGTTACATCCAGGATAATTTGCTTACACTTGGAAATTATTACATCCTACAAATCGGTTTTTATGTTATGTTGCTTCTGTGACATTTTGTGTTTAAGATTTTAACTCTTGTATATTTCAATATTTAATGCTACGTGAGGAATGGCTTGAGTTGAGATGGATGGTTCTTGGAGACTGGTCAAGAGGTTACTGCAGTGGTCCAGGCAAGGGGAATGATGATGAAGATTAAGCTGCTAGCCACACAGAGGGAGAGAAGTAGATGGTGGCCCAGGCAAGAATAAAGATAACTTGGACAAGGTTGTTAGCTGTATGATGGAGAAAATTAGATGGATTCAAACAGTCTGTAGGCAGGACAGTCATGATTGGATGAAGGTCAGGGGCAGGGGAGGAATCAAGGGTGATTCCTGGTTTTTAGATGGAACAGTTTGGTGGTACTATTTGCCACACAAGTTATATACTTTTATCTTTGTTTTTTGTTCTATGGAAAAAAACACTGGGGCTCAAAGGTGTTTTAAAGGTGACTTGAGCACAGTTCTGGCACCATTAAGCCCTCAGTAAGTGTCAAGCTTTATTTCCATTGCCTAGCCATATAGCTAGTCTGTCTCCAAAATCGATACGCAAGCACTTCTCAAACTTTCATTTGCTTACAAATCACCTAGCATCTTGTTAAAATGCAAATTCTGAATCAGCAGGTGTGGAATGGGGCTTTAGATTTATTATTTCTTATAAGGTCTTGCATGAGGCTGCTACTGGTGGTCCATAAGCCATTCTCTGAGTAACAGGGCCTGGAGCACTTACATGAACATGGACCTATCATAAACACTTGAATCGTAGTAATCGTGTCACTTTGGCACTAGGAATGGAGGAGGTAAGGTATGAAATTCTGTCAGGGTAAGATACTGGGACACCCAAATCAGGTACTGAGCAAGAGCTATGGATTTTAACCTTTTTGGTGAAATTAAAATCTTTAGATAAGTTAATCTTCTCAGAAGAAACATTAGAATAGTTTTCTTTTGAACAAGATGTAGAAGAACCATTGTGAGCCTTCCAGCAGAGACCTAGAGCAGCCTTGCATAGAATGCCCTTGAAATGCAAGTGACTGAACCACATTTGACATTCTTTAATGGATGAAGACTCACCCCTCTTTTTGTCCAGTAGTTGACAGAACACAAAGAGCTAAAGAAGCTATAGCAGGCTGTCAGAAAATATTCAACTACATTAGGCCAGGATCAGTTCGCTTGCTCAACAATTTAACCCGGGATGTTGTTGACAGATTTCTTAGGCAGCTCCATCAAACTGCATGCAACCTGACAGCATTTTGAAGTTCTAAGCCTGCATTTTTGTCAAAGATAAACATTCTAAGCTGATTTTTCTTGGTTGGGGGGGGGTGGGGGTGTGTCAAGGTGTAAAATAGTTTTTATGGGCTGTCAGAAATCATAGTGAGTTAATATCAGAAACGATTTTGATCACCAAACTTTAGGTTGGAAAAAATTTAGAATCCATAGAGGTCACCAAATCTCAAAACTGGTAGGAACTGAACATAACCTGTCATTATGCAATTGATAAATGTGACTCAAAGAGGTGAAATGACTTTCAGTAAGTCATGCAACTAGTGAATGACCATCCTTAATATAGTTTCCTGTTGCTACTGATGGTGCAAAATAATCATATTGTTAAACTCTAAGAGTTAGAATTTGGCAAGGCCCCCATTTCCCATGGAGAGGTTTACTAAAAGTACTTGGAGCACTGAAAACAATAGGAGCCCCCCAACCCAGATGAAAGGCTTTGACCATCGTCCTTCCTTGAGAAATTAAATGAGATTTAGAAGCAGTCCATATTCCACAAATAGGAGACTCCTGGCATTATGATTAGAAGGCAAGATAATTTAGGTTGGGCGTGGCAGCTCGTGCCTGTAATCCCAGCATTTTGGGAGGTCAAGGCTGGAGCATCATTTGAGCCCAGAAGTTCAAGACCAGCCTGGACAACATGGCAGAATCCCACCTCTACTAAACATACAAAAAAATAGCTGAGCATGGTGGTGCATGCCTGCAGTCCAAGCTACTCAGGAGGCTGAGGTGGGAGGATCACCTGAGCCTGGGAGGTAGAGGCTGCAGTGAGCTATGATGGCGCCACTGCCCTGGGTAAGAGAGTGAGACCTTGTTTCAAAAGAAGAGGAAGGGGGAGAAGGGAGAGAAGGCAGGATAATTTAAATCAAATGAAGACATTTCTTCTGCTTTCTTCTAGAGGTTAACATGAGCTAAAAGACACTCATGAGAAAGATGGGATGATGGTCCTTGCTTGATAAGGACTCCTGCCCCTGAAAGTTCCTTAGGGATGATAAATGTGTGTTCCATACATTCATTATATAGCAAAAATTAGTGTCTATACCTTTGATTTTCTCTGGTTTTAATTCTATTTTTCCTCTCTCAGTTTTATAGTAAAATTCCTATAGAAAAACATTGAGCTCTCTTTTAGATGACCTAAGGGAAGAAGGGTATTGGTTCATACCGAGGCTACAATAGCCAGGACCCTGGCTTGCAGGATTACAGTACAGCACCCAGCATGGCACCCAAGGCCGTTAATGATCTGGCTCCTGCCTTGGAAATACTCACCTGCTATTTCGCCATGGGGTATCATATTTCTTTTCAAAATGTATGTTTTTTTTCCTCCCTAATTCTGTGTCTTTGGACTTGCTTTTCAATCTTCCTGGATATCCAGTCTCCCCTTCCTTTCTGCCCAGTGAACATTTGTTCACCCAATTAGACCAGGTCAGTGTCTCGTCCTCTGTGAAGGCCTCTGCAGGGTCCCTGGTCAGAAGCAGTGGCTCTGTTTCATGTTATTTATAGGACTCTGCTCTTACCCTAACCATAAGGTTTTATTATTACTCATTTACATGTGTGGTTCTCTGTCTGCTCATTCAAATCACCTGGAGAGCTCCAGAAAGAAAACCTCTGTCTTGTCCTCATCCTAGAGATTCTGATTCAGATGATCTAGAGTGAGGCAAGGGCACTGGTATTTATTCTGAATCCAAGTGATTTTAATGTGCAGGCAGCATTGAAAAATACTGTGATTAGAATGTCAGCTCTTTGCAGAGACTGTGTTTATTTATCTTTTTCATTATCCCTCTCTACAAACTGCCGAATGCAGTGTCTGGCAGCTGGACTTGTATAAGTTCGGGAAGTCAAGGCAGTCAAAGTAGGCTCTCAGTACTTGATTACTCCCTTTGCTGAATGATCCGCCTTCTCAAAAGGGCTTTAAGTCCAGAGGGAGAGGATAACTACACAGGCATCACGAAGAGAAAAATGTGGCCAACTTCATGGTTTTAATTAATTTGATTAACATACAAATACAATTATTTTTTGAAAAACCTACAAGAAGCTGCCTAGAGAGTCATTTGCTTGCTACTAAGAAGGGCAGAAGTAGGAGGGAGGTAGTGCTTAAGTTTGTAGCTGGGGTGATGTTCTGCAAGGTAACAAGGTGCTTTGGCAAGGCGGTGTAAACACAAGTAGACACCAGAGCTGTCCTAGCTCTGTTATCTTGTTTAAGTTACTTCACCTGTCTGTCCTCATTTTTCTTATGTGCAAAATGGCATGCTGATGTTAATACTGGGCTTCTTAGGATTATGATGATGATTTGATATGTTCATATACATAAGGCACCTCGGACAATGTTGATGTGTAGTAAACTCTCAATAAATGTTAGGTCTTTTTTGGTTATTATTATTTGGGGAAGTGGAAACTTCACTGGAGTAGTGAGCTTGTGGAGTTAAGCCAGTCACCTAGAAATCTTTAGCCATCAATATTGGCTGGGGCAGTATCAGGCATAGAAGTAGATAAATGTAGCCTTATTATTGTCCTCTGTTCTCTGTGTTTGTCCAGCATCTTTGATCAAATGTGTTAGAAGGAACTGCTGCCTTTTATCTTTAAAATATAAGTGAAAAAGTGTTAGGAAGATTCCTTGGGGCACCTTGTCCCTTTGACTAGAGAATGACCAATGATGGCACTCAGCTTTTTAAACGGAGCCTCAAGTGCATCATTTAAACACAATTGACTTGGGGCCTTTGGCCCAGAATGCCATGCTTTCCTACAGTCCTGCTGGGGGCAATTTCAGGTCTAAAGATTTATACGTAATTTTTCCTCTATCAATTGTTTTTCTTAGGCAACCCTGAGAAGAGAGTGCATATTCCTGTTAAAGTTGTTTCCTTCAAAAATAATGTTGATTATTGATTCACAGAAAATACATTTCATGACAGCCTTCCTGAAGTTCTTACATCAACACTTTGGCCACCACCCGTTCTATTTAACATAGGCTATGGCCACCAACGTACATGCCAAACAGAAATCGTAATTTTTTTCTGGGTTCAATCTGAACATGTACCAAATTTCCAACTGACAAACCTGATTTAATTAAGGAGGAAAACAGAAAATATTATACACATTTAGTATTTTGACCTAGGGGTTGGCAAACTCAGCCCTACTTGATGTTTTCAATAAAGTTTTATTGGAATGCAGGCAAGGCATTCTCATTTGCTTACATATTGTCTATGGGCCATTTTTATGTTACAGTGGCAGAGTTGAGTAGTTGTAGCAGATCAAATGGCCTACAAAAATGAAGACATTCTCTCTGCCCCTTTTCAGACAAAGCTTAGTGGTTCCTGTCCTAACTTATTTACAGCTCTTTTACTTACAGAGAACTTTGTTTAATCCAAATGCAATTCTGTGGCCACTGACAGGTGTTTGCAGTGAGGAACCCAGAGATTTATCTTCTGACATGCTCTGTCACCTGAGTACTTAGTGGTGAGTCCCATGAACCCTCTCTTCTGGATCTTGTTTGTTTCCATTGTTGCTGGAATGCTCTAGATTCTGACCAGCACTTGCTGAGACCCCTGCAGTGGCTTCCTAAATAGACTTCCAGAAGTCTCTAAACCACCTTCAGTAGTGCTGTCAGCATTACCTAACACGTGGGATCCTGCCTAAAGCTCCTCAGTGCACCCCCACACACCCTCATAGCTATTGTAGGCCTTAGCACGGAATTTGAGGCTCCTCAAGATTGGGCCTCAATTTGCCTTTGTATTCAGTCTCACCTGCTGACACTTGATAGCCCTCTGAATCTGGCCACCCTGGCTGCTCGCTGTTTCCAGACCATTGTCATAGTTTTATTCCTGCCTTTCCCATTTGGATATCTGAAATGCTCTGCCTTGCTCATTCAGCTTTCAGATCCAGTTCAAATGTCACATCAAATATGAAATATGTCCTATTCCTTTTCCCCATGTGTATACTCCTAACGTTGTCTTTCCTCCATTGCATTATAACAAATGTTTATTTGTTTATCTTTTTCTAGCTGACTTAGAATGCTTGTCATTGAATCTGAAGTATTTGCACAAAGTGAGCAACAATAAACACTTTTTTTGGTTATCCATTGGTAAAATCTTTTTTTCAGGCTCAAAATGATCTTTTTTCTTATTCTCAAGTAATTCCACGCTTTCTGATAGATTTCATTTAAACTTCTTAGAAAAGGAATCATCACATAAGTCATTATTATTTGAGGTATAGGTTAAAAATACACATGAGGACTTGTGGTTGAATGAATTTTTAATATGATTAACCTGATGTATCACATCAAGCAGTGGGTTCTTTATTTTCTTGTGTGGCAGGGTAATGATGAGAAAGTGTGTTCCTAGAACTAAGGGGCCAGTTCCCTGGCCTTTATGGAATTTTTTTATTACAGCCAAGTTTGTGTTGAAGGTATGGGACTTCTCAATGGCTTCTCAAATTTCTCACCAGGTGTTAAGCTCCTGCAGAGAAGGAGAATGAGAAAAATTTGTGAGTTTCATGCCGCCAAACCCGAGCAGTCTGGCACCCCTTGGCCAACCTTGAGGACTTCTGTCCCATTGTTCACCTAACTGCCATGGTGAAAAAGATCGGGAACATAGGCTCACAGTGCTCATTTCTTAAAAGGAGCAAAAGCCAAGCAAAAGTCTCTTAGGATCAGGAAGGATGTATGTCAGGAGAACTAGTCCTTCTCAGTTGGGGGCTGTAGCAAAATACCACACAAACAATGAGAAAGGCAGGCCCGGGGAAGGAGCTTGATGAAGTTCCCCAGGTAATTCTATTATGACTGCCAACCCCAACCTTGAAAACAGCTGTGGTAGAAGCCTCTTAAACACTGTATTTCGTTTCAGCTTTTGTTCCAGACCAATGAGCTCTGAGCTAGCTAGCAGAATAGGAGTGACCCACTTAAATACCCTCAGTTTGAAGCTCAGGCAGGTCAAACGAGACATTTAGCAGCCATGACTAATAAAGGGAGAAAAGGTATATGCTTGTTGGTTCTAGAAAAGAAAAATGAGAAGTGGCACCATCCTTTCCCTTCTTTTGTTATGGGTCGAGTTGTGACCCCTAAAATTCATATGTTGAAGACCTAACCCCCAGTACCTCAGAATATGAGTGTATTTGGACATAGCAGTGATTAAGTGAAAATGGGGCCATTGGGATGTGCCCTAATCCACTCTGACTAGTGTCCTTAAAAACAGAGATTAGAACACACAGGGATATGTCAGGGATGCACGTGTACAGAGGGATGACCATGTAAAGAGGTGGCAAGAGACTGGCTATCTGCAAGCCAAGGAGAGAGGCCTCAGAGGAAACCAACTATGCTGGCACCTTAATCTGGGATGTCTAGCCTCCAGAATTGTGAGAAATATCTGATGTTTAAGTCATCCAGTCTGTGGTATTTTGTTATGGTAGCCACAGTGAACTAATACACTCCCCTTCTCCTAATTTTGGTTCCAAGGCATGGCAATATTCTGGTCTGCTATTTCTCCTCCCTTCTGGAGGGATGTGACTGGCAATGGGCGTGATGGCGCTAACCATTTTGCTGGCATCTGGATGACCCAGCCTCAGGTGTGCAAAGCATAGTTTATACAAACAGGTCACATCCCATGAGTTACACTCAGAACAGCCCCAGCTTCCAGGGACTGAGCTGTCATATAATGTTATCCCCTCTTCTAACCCAGACCCCTTGTCCCATCCTCCAGAGCAGGGGAGGATCTCTGCCATGACTATTAAATCTGAATTGAGAGCTTCTCTCTCATTGGTTCATTTTCTGTAAAATTCACTTGAGTGACCCAGAACTGTAATTACTGTTGCTTAACTGCTTTATCTTGCTTGAGAAGACAAATTTTAGCAATGCTGCAAAGTGAATCGTTTTTGTGGCCACATCATGCTAATACAACATAATCTCAAATTAATTTATTCAAAAGAGTACATTCCCAGCCCGAGCATATTCAGCATCTTTGTTGTTTGCCTGTAAGCAATATAAGACACTGAAAGCATCCATTATGACTTTCCCATAATTCTGAAAGCTACATATGTAACATATTCCTGAGAAGATTTCTCATATATTAACTGACACCTGTTTTTCTTTCCTCAACCTCCTTGGAGAGATATTTTAAAAACTGTTTTAGTAACAACACTTAGAATACTAGATAATAAGTATTGAGCACTTCCATGGGTGGGACATTGTGCTACACACTTAATCTGTTATCTCATTAATTAATTTTAAAGATAATTTTATGAATCAGTTGCTATTAATGTTTCCATTTTGCAAATGAGGAAATGGAAATACAGAAAGACAATCAAAACCGTCTTATTATAGGACATTATAGAATCAAAGACCAATCTTATAAAGCATTTTATCTCTCATTCATGTCACCATCAGCTTTGAACTATTTTATTTTTAATTAAAAAATGCTTTCAAAAATCTGTACAGGCCTGAGGAGCAGTGAGGCACATTGAGAGAAAGAACACAGTCTTTGGAACCAATATTGGTTTAAAATACTAACTCTGCCCTTGACTAACTCCATGACCTTGGAAAAATTGCTGAACTTAGCCAAGCATCAATTAATTCAGCTATAACTGGGGCTCATATGACACCCCTTGCAGTATACAAGCCTTTAGGTGTATATATGTATTCACTTCTTTTGGGTAGATACTTAGGAGTAGAATTTACATTTACCTTTTTAAGATACTGCCAAGCTATTTTCCAAAATGGCAGCATCATTTTACACTCCTATGGACCATGTACAGCATTCTTGTTTCTTCACACTTGTAATCATCTGTCTTTTGATTACAGCCATTGTAGTGGGTGTAAAGTGGTACCTCATTGTGGTTTGAATTTGCACTTCCCTAATGACTGATGATGTTGAACATCTTTTCATGTGCTTAGTATTCATTTGCATATATTCTTTGGTAAAATATCTATTGAAATCTTTTGCCCACATTTCAATTTTGTCATTTGTCTTATTATTGAGTTATAAGAGCTCTTTGTATATTCTGAATAAAAGTCTGTGAAATTCTTTCACATAAATTGTGAATTGTCTAACATCAAGCTTGCCACATTATACAGGGCATCTAATAAATATTTGGCAAGAATGATTCTGATTATGCTATTCAATTCAATTCAGCAGGTTTTTATTGAGTACCGGCTGTGTGCTAGGCATATTTTAGGTGTTGGAGATGCAGTAGAGAACATTAACAGACAAAAATCTCTGCTCTCAGAGAAGTGGGGAGTAATCATTAGCAGTTGCATCGCTATCAGATGGAAAAAGCTGGGATTTGGGATAGGCCTTCTCCTCGGAGACTCTGGCTCTCAGCCGCTACTCTGAACACCCTAGGTCTGAGTGTAGTCAAATGTGCAGAACCTTTGCTCAAGAAGCTAGTGCTTAATATGCTGTGATTTCTTTTAATCTCCATTTGGTGGTATGGAAATCCTACATTCCAGAAGCTATCTATATTTAAAGGTAAAAACTGACATAGAATGCAAGTTTATTTATTTGGGTTAATCCCATAGAATAGATTATTTTTATACATGCCTAACATATGTAACTGTATTTTTTTTTCTTCCAAAGGCTTAACCTCCATCAGAAACTTACTAGCTGGGTCATAGTTCAGCTCTCTCTTTCCCTCTTACACAACACTCTTCTTTTCTCTTTTGCCATATTTTTAGCCTAAGAACTCCTTATTCAGGAGTTCTGGGGAGCAACCTCACCAGATTTTAGGAAACGTTAGGAAATTTTATTCCCTATCTTTAGGAAGCAGGCCACTGAAAGATCCCGTGAAGTCAGTCCTTTGCCTTGGTGGCAAGAGAGTTTCCTCTCAGGATGGCAGAGAGGCGAGGAAACCTTTGCTTACAATGTCTCCCCAGACCGGCTCTCTATTTGCAGCAGCCTCAGCAGCCTTCTCTGGTGAGGTGGCGCCCTACACCTCAGGTCTCAGCAGTTTCCAGGAACATCTCCTCTTCCTGGTGGTGATAGCGTTTCAAATGACTGCTCCCAGTTGTTGCTTCTGTTGACTGTTCTCCTGAGTTATACCCTCCAGGACCATTTCTGGCAACTCTAGATATCTCCACAGAAGGTTCCCTGCTGAGTCTTCTGCTCTTTCAAACATGTGCTTGACACAGAGCTGCTTTTAGAATGAGACCTGGCAATAACATCCCGGGTGGTCACAATTGGAGCTGCTCCCTCTGGCAGCACTGTGAAGGTCTCCCGGAAGAGTACGGGTGAGGCAGGGAGACAGCATTCTCATTAAGTTGAGGACACAGAATTCTATATCAGACAGACCTATCCAAGACAGGCTCTGCCCTTTTCTAATTGTAGGATCTTGGGGGAAGTAACTTAATCTTTTGTAGTAGTCAGTTTCCTCATGTGTAAATGAGAGAATAAATGTTCCTACCTCATTGGGTTACTTTGAGGATTAAATGAGATAATTCATTAGAAGCATTTAGTGTCTGACATATTATAAGCACCCAGTAAATAGTAGCTACTATGCGATTATTAGCAGCAGAAAAATTTTGCTGGAATAACTAAATGATGGAAGGGAGTTGCAAACAGTACTACATTCTTCTTCACATTGAGTTCAAGGGCATCCTGGAAAACTGGCAAAAGAAACAGCTGCACGTTCTTTCCAGAACACTGCCATGTCTTTACTCCTGCCTTTCCTATTTGGATATCTGGAATGCTTTTCCTCCTTCCTTTACCAGCAAGGAGGACTGATCTAGTTCAAATGTCATATCGCATATGAAATATACCCCTAGCTTTTCCACACGTGCATACCTCTAATATGGTACTTCCTATACTGCATTATAGCATTTGGTATCTGTCTTCTTTACCAGTCATGGAATGCTTGAAAAACAAGATTTTGCCTTCTTTACATAGATATTTCATTTCAACATGCACTCAGTAGAAAAACTTGTTTATGAGATAACTTACATTTTTGAATGTGTGTATTTTACATTTCTAGCACATCTCAATTTGGCTTATCCATATTTCAAGTGTTTAATAACTGCATGTAGCTAGTAGATACTAGATTAGACAGCACATTTCTAAGTGCCCCGTCCTCCATATTCTCATAGCACTTTATGCATATCTCAATTAGGTCAATGAAAACAGATTATATTACAAATTATTTGTTTATGTGTTTCTTATGAGCATTTCTAGGGTTAGGATTTTGTCTTGTCTTTGTATCCTCATTCCCTGATGTAGTGCTTAACAAATAGTAAGTGATCAACTAATAATCATCAAATGGAGTATACTAGCTATTATTATTGAGCAACTACTAAGTGTCTGAGATGTTATATATTTTACTCATTGCAAAATCTTGATTGGTCAGTAGTTATCCCCAGTTTACAGATAATACAATGGAGGCTCAGAAAATTTAAACAGTATATATAAAGTTAAAAAGTTCTAAGTAGCAGAAATGGGATTGCTGAATCCTTCTGGCCCTAAAATTGGAAAATGATTCTCATCAGTGCATGTGGGTTTCATCCCAGCTTTATTTCTAATTGGATAACCTTTGACATATCACTGAATCCTTTGAGACTCAGTTTCCTACAAGTAAAACAAAGAACTGCGATAGCTAATATCTAGGGTCTCTTTTTGTTTAGGATGCTGTAAATGTCATTGAGCCTAAATTTCTCCACATCTAAGCTGTTTTTCAGAGTATAAAATGTCTTCCAAGTTAGGCATACTTATGCCACGTCAAAGAGTGACTATATATTCACCTGATTTTATTGTAAGAGGTAGATAAAAATAAAATAAAATTTTTATAAATGGAATTCTGTTTTTTAATCCTGCATGAAAAAATAAAAGTTGTTTTATTGGCATTCTTGATTCTAATGCTTTAACACTGGTGTCCCCATTTAATTAATTTGAAGACCCTTAATGAACTTCGTGAGGATATGCTTAATTTCAACAGATAAAACACTCATTTTTCCCTGAATATCTTCCATCCATTTCTTACAACCCTCCTTTCACTAGCTAACATTTATAAACCAGGCTCAGAGTCACTAAAAGATAGTTATCTCTGGACTTGCCTTTACATTTAAATAAAATCAAGTGGGAATATCTTCTAGATTAACTTCCTCATTGAGCTAGGGCACCTCAAAATTTCTTCTGGCTTTAACTTCATATGAGTTTTTACTACATATTGCATAATAATGACTAAATCCTCAAGATTTTCTGAAAGTGGAACTCATAGGCAGTTAATGATGAGGGATGTAACTGTACTCTACAGTTCTAAAGCGGGAATTAGTAAACTAAACCAGCCTGATGCCTGTGTTCATAAATAAAGTTTTATTGGCACAAAGCCATGACCAGTTGTTTGTATCTTTTCTATAGCTGTTTCCAGGGTGTATATGGCTGGTAAACCTGCAAATATGTATTACCTGGTCCTTTACAAGAAACAAGTTTGTTGACCCCTATCTAGAGCACATTGATTTGGCCTGCTAAATACCTGTGGGAACAATCTCTGCCATGAGGTACATCAAGATTCTGAAGTCACCTGTTTCTCAGGAAGAGTTCATGAAAAATCCAGTTGGAATCCAAGTCTAGTAAAAATTTTTAAAGAAAGAGATAGTTATCTCTGAACCTGCATTGCTAGATGATAAAGTTATCTAATGCCAGTTCAGATGTAGATGGGAAACAGTGTGCTGCAGTGGTCAGAAGGGGTTCAGTTCCAGGATTGTCTACTTATCGTTTCTGTGGCTTTAGGTACGTATGATGATTTCAGGAAGTCTTCTTCCTTGTCTTTAATTATAACATACGGCTGATGATAGTACATACCTACTGGGGTCTGTATGAAGCTTAAATGAATTAATACATGTATAGGCTTAGAATTGAGCCTGGCACTAAAAGAATGTTAGCTTTTCGTAGGCAGCTTTTTCAAAGGAACCAAAGCATACCAGGAAAATACTTTCTCCCTGAAGCTATTCTAGACTGTAATTTAAAGGATGAGCTAAAGCCATCTCCACCAAGACTGTTTGTTTTCCTTATCATGTGGAATCCTATGGTGACATCACAGAAGAAAAAATACATTTATATGAGAAAAAATTATGTTTGGTAGGACTCTATTTGTTTATTATTAAAACATATTCTGATGATCCGTTAGCTTCCATAGCCAGAGAGAAGTAATATACAAACCAAAGCAAATCAGCAAATTGTGAACATTATTTTCTGAACACGATATATTAGGAAGCATATGTTGTTTGACAGTTCCCAAGTCTTTGGGACTCCAGGAGAGGCATCCATCATCCTGCAGAAAAAAATGAAACTATAACATGAAGGAAAACATTACTATTTAAGTGTCACCAGTGCTAATTATTGTTTTGGTTTGAAGGATTTTAGCAGCTGCTGTTAGTGCCCTCCCCACATCACCTCAACACTGATATATGTGTGTGACAGTTTGACTTTCAACTACCAGCACCTGTGACTTCTAGGGATCTCTCTGGCCACTGAGGCCCCTCTGTCCACCTACATACAGTAGGCAAGACATGCCAGAGAATTAAGATTGCCTGGGGGCAGCTCTCAATCAATGTCTAATGGAAATTGGTGAACAGATAATAACCCAACTCTCTCATTTTTCAGATGTGCTATTTTGAGGTGTGTGTTCTACACTGGCTTTTAGAGCTCCTCAGTGGGATTAAGTTCCAGTTTTCCAAAGTTGTGACTTGCTTCATTATACACACTTTCCTGGTTTTCTTCTCTGTCATGTGTAATTTCTCTTCCCCTTCAAATATTTCCTGAGACCACTTCCCAAATACACTACTTTTACATAAGTCGTTATTTCAGAGTCAGCTTCTGGGGAAACTGATATGAAGACAAGACGATAGCCAGCTATAGAGTTTTAAACTGTATTTTATTGGTATGTTTCCTTTAGCATTCACAGAAGAACTCACACCATACAATTGAATAGATTAGCTATATAATGAGCAACTATTTTTATTTTTTTATTTTACTTTAAGTTCCAGGATACATGTGCAGAACATGCAGGCTTGTTACATAGGTATACGTGTACCATGGTGGTTTGCTGCACCTATTGACTAGTTCTCCAAGTTCCCTCCCCTCACCTCCCCCAACCCCCCAACAGGCCCCGGGGTGTGTTGTTCCCCTCCCTGTGTCCATGTGTTCTCATTGTTCAACTCCCACTTATGAGTGAGAACAGGCAGTGTTTGTTTTTCTGTTTCTGTATTAGTTTGCTGAGGATAATGGCTTCCAGCTTCATCCATGTCCCTGCAGAGGACATGATCTCATTCCTTTTTATGGCTGCATAGTATTCCATGGTGTATATGTGCCACATTTTCTTTATCCAGTCTATCATTGATAGACATTTTGGTTGGTTCCATGTCTTTGCTATTGTAAACAGTGCTGCAATAAATATATGTGTGCATGTGTCTTTATAGTAGAATGATTTATATTCCTTTGGGTATATACCCAGTAATGGGATTGCTGGGTCAAATGGTATTCCAGGCTCTAGATCCTTGAGGACTTGCCATACTGTCTTCCACAATAGTTGACCTAATTTGCATTCCCACCAACAGTGTAAAAGCCTTCCTGTTTCTCCAGTCTTACCAGCATCTTGTTTCTTGACTTTTAAATAATTGCCATTCTGACTGGCGTGAGGCGGTATCTCATTGTGGTTTTGATTTGCATTTTTCTAATGATCAGTGATGTTGAGCTTTTTTTCACGTTTGTTGGCCATGTAAATATCTTCTTCTGAGAAGTGTCTGTTCATATCCTTTGCCCACTTTTTAATGGAGTTGTTTGTTTTTTTTCTTGTAAATTTAAGTTCCTTGTAGATTCTGAATATTAGACCTTTGTCAGATGGGTAGATTACAAAAATTTTCTCCCATTCTGTAGGTTGACCAACACTTTAAAAATTTTTTACCATAAAAACAGTAGATTGCCATACAACAACCAATTGGGTTAATTTTCACACACTCAAGATAAGTGGAAATGAAGACACAGTATGGTGGTCATAAAGTTTAGGTTCACTTAGGAAAAGACTTTGGAAAATTTGAAATCTTTTCCTAAAGTGAAGTATAAACCTGTTGAGGTATGCATAAAAATGTATTCCTCTCAGGTATTCAAACTCATTTACCTTCTAGAAAATTTATCCAAACTTTTCACTTTTCTTTTTTTCTTCTTTTTATTTTTTTCTTTTTGAGATGGAGTCTCGCTCTGTTGCTAGGCTGGAGTGCAGTGGTGTGATCTCGGCTCATTGCAATCACCACCTCCTGGGTTCAAGCGATTCTCCTGCCTCAGTCTCCTGAGTAGCTGGGACTACAGGTGCACACCACCATGCCCAGTTAATTTTTGTATTTTTAGTAGAGACGGGGTTTCACCATGTTGGCCAGACGGTCTTGATCTCTTGACCTCATGATCTGCCTGCCTCAGCCTCCCAAAGTGCTGGGATTACAGGCATGAGCCAAACTTTCTATGTTGGCTCTTATTAGCTTGTTTTCAAGTTTTGAAACAAACCCAACCCAACCACATGTTTATAGCTATAGAAAAGATATTGAGCAGGGTTTCTTAATCCTCAGTCTGTTGACAGCAATACTTCACAGCTGAACTTCAGGGGATTGATGAAATCCCTGGGATTCCCTGAAAAATGGGACCATACACATTTTTTCTGAAGAAAGCTTCCTAATCTTGTTAGATTCTCAAAAGTATCTATGACCCAAAATACACAGGAGAGGATATCCACAGTAAAGACACCAGAGTTAATTAGCAAAGGCCTTTAGATACAGCCTGAAGGAAATCATTGACAATTGTAAAACATTAATATTAAAGACCTTAGTTTTGATTATGGCAGAATTATAGCTATCAGACTTACCTTCTCATCATAAACAACTATTAACCGAGTAAAATACACGACGCAAGTGGTCTAAGGCAATAGACAAGGCAGGGTTTTGATCTTTGAGGAAAGAAAATACATGAGGTAGGATTCATATTTGCTTTACTTTCTGCTTGGATGAACTTTCCAAACCATAGCGCAAGAAAGTAACCTAGAGAATAACAGTCTTTCTGGGCTCAGGAAACAGAGATCAAATTTCTGAATTGGTAAATTGCCTGGGTTTACTGGACCTGAGCAGAACAGGAGCTTCAAGTTGCCCCCTTGAGTTTTTGGTCAAATACTAAGCTGCACAGGGCAAGACTGTGAGGTCTGGCAGAGAATGGCTGCTGGGGATGTGGGAGATAGAAGAGGCATAGGAAGTCCAGCCAGCCAAAATGAAGAGATACCACTCAGTGTCTTGGTCATTCAGTTGAGATCCTAGAAAGACCATACCTTGGGTTAGGGCTACTTTAATCCTAGAGGAAGGACTACTATAAGTTCACTATAAACAAGTCTAAAATCTAGCCTCAGTAGGTTAAAGCTGATCCACAAGAAAGTACTTGCTGGCCCAAATAAAATCCAACACACTTTATGGGAAGACAACTGAATCCATACTTTCAAAAACATAGCATTCATCATGCTGAATACATATTTAAAAAGTTATAGTATGTGTGAATAAGCAGAAAAACATGAAACATAATCAGGAGAAAAAGCCAGAGATCACACAGATTCTGGAATTAGTAGGCAAGGTTTATGAAATAGCTATTACAAATATAAATACTAAGAAAAAATGGGCACAATGAGAGAATGTGGGGAATCTCAGCAGAAAAAGATCAAACTATAAGGAAAAAGCAAATAGGAATTCTAGAATTAAAATGTATAACAGTTAAATGAAAAAATTTCTCGATGGGTTTAACAGCAGAAGAAAAAAAACCACTGCATTTTAAAATAGATTAATAGAAACTATCAAAACTAAAGCATCAAGAGAAAAACAAAACCAAAAGATACCTGTTGAATAGGTATTGACCTATGCAACAATACCAACAGGTATAACAATATGTATTTTAATTAAAATAAAATAGCATAATTGGGGAAGAACAAATATTTCTATTTTTAAATTTTTTTATGTTGGCAGATAATATATGTTTTTTTGTCATGTACAACATGATGTTTTGAAGTACATATATATTGTGGGATAGTCAAATCCACCTAGTTAACAAATGCATTACCTCACATAGCATTTTTGTGAATGCAAGTAGCATTCACTCTCTTTACATTTTTCAGGAATACAATATATCATCATTAACTATAGTCACCTTGATGTACAATAGATCTCTTGAAACTTATTCCTTGTGTTTAACTGTAATTATGTATTCGTGGTCAATGTCACCTCATCTCCCTCTTGCTTCTAACAAACCCAGCCTCTGATAACCATCATTCTACTTTCTGCTTATATGGGATCAACTTTTAAAGTTTCCACATATGAATGAGATCATGTGATATTTGTCTTTCTGTGCCTCGTTTATTTCATGACATAATGTCCTCTGGGTTCATCCATGTTGTTGCAAATGGAGGATTTAAGTCTTTTTTATGGTTGGTAGTATTCCACTGTGTGTATGTGCCACATTTTCTTTGTCTATTCATCCATTGATGAACACTTGGGTTGATTCCATATCTTGGCTATTACGAATAGTGCTGTGATAAACATGAGAGTGCAGATATTTTTTCAACATATTTCAGTTTCTTTGGATATATAACCAGTGATGGGATTGCTCAATCATATGGTATTTCTAGTTTCAATTTTTCGAGGAACCCCTATACTGTTTTCCACAATGGCTGTACTACATTCCTACCCACGGTGTGCAAGGATTCACTTTTCTCCACATCCTTTCCAGCATTTATTTTCTTTTGTCTTTTTGATAATGGTCATTCTAACTGGAATGAGGTGGTATCTCATTGTGATTTTGATTTGCATTTTCCTAATGAATATTGATGTTGAGCATTTTTTCCATATTCCTTTTTGGCCATATGTATGTCTTTTTTTTTTTTTTTTTTGAGAAATATCTGTTCAGGTATTTTGCCTGTTTAAAAATCAGGATACTTGTCTTTTTGCTATTATATTGTTTGAGTTCCTTATATATTTTGGATACTAATCCCTTGTCAGATGTATAGTTTACAAATATTTTCTCCCATTCTGTAGGTTGTCTTTTTGTTCTGTTGATTGTTTTCTTTGCTGTACAGAAGTGTTTTAGTTTGATATATTTCCATTTGTCTGTGTTTGCCTTTGTTGCCTGTGGTTTTGAGGCCTTAGCCAAAAAAAAAAAAAAATAAAAATAAAAAAAAATATCCTTGGGGAAGAACAAATATTTGAAGAAATAATTGTTCCTCAATATTAAACTTGTTGAAAAAGATTAGCTCACAGATATAGGAACTCCAACGCCTCAAGAAGATGAACACAAAGAAAACCACATACAGGCAAATTGTAATCAAATTTCTGAGAACCAAAGATAAAGAACAAATTAAAAAGTCATCCAGAGAAAAAAGACACATTACACACATGGGAATGGCAATAAAAGTAATGACTGATATCTTATGAGAAACAATGCAAGCCAGAGAAAATAAAATGACATATGAAGTGTCAAAAAGCAAAGCTTTCAACAAATCGATATTCAGAGACACTTTTCTCCAGAAAAGAAAGAACAATAAGGACTTTTCAGATTGAAAGCTAAGAAAATTCATCATTGCGGAGCTACATTAAAAAATTTTTCAAAGCTGAAGGGAGCTAGCTACAGATGAAAAGTCAAATCTACCTAAAGTAATGAAGACAGCCAGAAATGATAAGTATGTTAGTAGATGTAAAATGCTTTTAAAAAATAATTTCTTAATTTAAGAGAGAATTGATTATTTAAGGCAAAAAATCATAGCAATATATAATTCATGGATTGGAAGGCTCAATATTGCTAAGATTTTAATACTCTAAATTTATATATTTGCTATAGTTTGCATGTTTCATGTTGAAACTTAATCCCAAATGTGGCAGTATTGAGTGGTGGGGCCTGTAATAGGTGATTGGGTCATAAGGGGTCTGCTCTTATGAACAGATCAATCCATTCAAGGGTTAATGAGTTAATGGATTACTGGGTTATCATGGAAGTGGGACTTGTGGCTTTATAAGAACAGGAAGAGAGACCTGAGCTAGCATGCATAGCCCCCTTGCTATATGATGCCTGATGTCCTGTGCCACCTCCAGACTCTGCAGGGAGTTTCCATTAGCAAGAAGGCCTTCACCAGATGTGACCCCTTTACCTTGGATTTATCAGCCTCTGTAACTATAAGAAATACATTCCTTTTCTTTATACATTACTCAGTTTCAGGTATTATAAGCAACATAAAACAGACTAAAAAAATGTTCAATGCAATCCCAATAAAAATCCTGGCGGATTTCTATATAAGAATTGTGAAGCCTTTTCTAAAATATGTATACAAATGCAAAAGACCTAGATTAGCTAAAATAATCTTTACAAAGAAGAGTAAATTTAGAGGATTTACACTTCTCAATTTTAAAAATTACTACAAAGCTACAGAAATCAAGAGAGTGTGATATTGGCATAAAAATAGACAAATCAATGGATCAGAATAGAGAGAGTTCACAAAGAGACCTACACATGATGACCAATTATTTTTGACAAAAGTGCTAGGTATTTCAACAAATGGTGATGAACAACGGCTTATCCATATGGAAAGAAATGAAATTTGAGCACTACATTGTGTTACACATGCAAAGTTAATTTCAGATCGATCATAGATAGACCCAAACATAAAAGTTAAAGCTGTAGAGATTCTAGAATAAAACAACAGAAAAATATCTTTGTGACATTGGGAGAGGCAAAGGTTCCTCACACAGGACACAGGAAGCACTAAGCATAAAAGAAAAATAATTGATAAATTGAACTTAAGATCAAAAAGCTCTGCTTATCAAAAGACAATGTTAAGAAAATGAATAGGCAAGCCACAGACTGGGAAAGCATATTTAACAAACATATAACTGATAAAGAACTAACATCTAGTATCTATAGTGGACTCTTGTAACTCAAAATTAAACGACTAGCAACTAAATGAAAATGGTTAAAGGTTTAAATAGACAATTCAGAAGAAGAACATATATGACTGGCCAATAAGCACCTGAAAACTTGGCCAATATCTTCAGTTATCAGGAAAAAAATACAAATTACATCTACATTGAAATACTACCACATACTCACTAAAAGTTGAAGAAGGCATTGTGCAACTGAACTTGCATATGGTTTTTGTGAGATCGTCAAATGATATGATGACTTTGTAAAACTGTTTGGCAGTTTCTTATAAAATAAAATGTATACCTACCCTGTGACCCAATAATCCAATTCCTAGGTTTTTACTCAAAAGAAATGAAAACATATTCACAAAATAATTTGTTCAATAATGTTCATAGCAGCTTTATTTATTAGAGCCTTAAACTGGGAAACAATCAAAGGCCCATAAACAAGAAAATGGCTACAAAATTGTATTATATTCACACAACAGATTACTAATCACGTATAAAGAGGAATGAATAACTGATATAGAGAACATAGATGAATATCAAAACCATTATGTTGTATGACAGGAGCCAGATACAAAAGAGAACATACTATTTCATTTACTCATATCATGAAGTTACAGAATAGGCCTACATAATCTATGATAATATTAATCACAACAGAGGTTGCTTCTGGGGGCCCATGCTGATTGATTGAAAAGGGCATGAGAGAATATTCTGTGGTCATGCTGATGTTTTATATCCTGATAAGTGTTTGAGTTATACAACCATATGCATTTATCAAAACTCATCAAACTACAGTCCTAAAATCTGTGCATTGCACTGTGTGTAAATTGTATCTCAACTTAGAAAAAGGAAAAAAATAAAGCTAAGCAGATTTCTTGGTTAATTGCATACTTCCTCTGCAGATACTTTTCTCTGTAACAAAAGAATTGGATGAGCAACACCTTGTCTGTTATTTATGCTGTTCTGTGTGCTAAGTGTAAGCAGACTATGAAGAAAAATGATACACAGCCTTTGTCCTCAACGTGCTTATATGCTTATAACCTGAGAAGGAGGGGGAAGTTGAGCAAATATTATGGAAGAAAAGGAAAAATAACACTGCAATATTTCCCTGACAGCTGCGAGCTCAGGCACCACTACAGCCAGAACTCTGCTTGGCCATAGAGAGTATTAATTAGGTTTAGCTTTTCACCAGCTTAGCAGTGAAAGGGCCATGGTGATTAACGGGACTAATTAGGCCAGCCCCAAGGGCAATATCTGCATGTACATATAATAGAATTATTCTTTATGCCTCTCTAGCATGTCACCTTATATTACTATCGTGAAGTGTTTGGGGCATTTAACTTAATCACTTGTCTAGACTTGTCTTCAAGACAGACAGGCTTTTCAGATTTTATTGTCGTTTTTACCAAAAGCAGAAAAATCAGATTCACTCCAGGTAGAGGCAAAAGCAAAAGGGAAAATATCTCCACAATCTGGTCTCAAAAGAACCCAGGGAAAATGTCACATGTACCACTGTTATGAATTCAAAGCCTGTCAAGAAAGCTCACAAAATAATGCCTCTTTAAATTCCCACTAGTCTGAAACCTTCTGCCGTTGATTTCAAAATCTTTATTAAATCAAGCTCCTATCTTTCTGCAATGGAAATGGTTTATAACAAATTTTAGATCCCATCAGTAAAAATGATCAAAATTGCATGCATAATAATCTGTAATCCAATCCTGAGGTTTTGATTGCTCTATGCAGAAGCTGAGAAAGATTTTCTGTGGCTGGTGGATGTCCCTGGTGATGATGTAACTATGGGGGTGAGTAGTGGTAGGTGAGAAGAAATACAATGAAAATATACTAATGTTGATGGTAATAGGAGTATAAACATTACTTTTTAATTTTTTTTCATTAGTATCCCGGAACTTAAATATTTTTATTGTGAAATAAAACACATATACAGAATACCACACAAAATAATTGTGTACTTAGTGCATTATCATAAGGTAAACATGATTTTAACTACTAACCAGGTCAAGAAGTCACTCCTCAAAATTACCTCTCAACACCTCTTCCTTTAAAAGTAACTACTGTCTTTACTTTTTGTTTTGAGACGGAATCTTGGTCTGTTACCCAGACTGGAGTGCAGTGGCATGATCTCAGCTTACTGCAGCCTCCTCCTCTTGGGTTCAAGTGATCCTTCTGCCTCAGCCTCCCGAGTGGCTGGGATTACAGGCATGTGCCACCACACCCGGCTAACTTTTGTATTTTAAGTAGACATGAGGTTTCGTCATGTTGGCCAGGCTGGTCTCGAACTCCTGACCTCAAGTGATCTGCCCTCCTCGGCCTCCCAAAGTGCTGGGATTATAAGGCATGATCCACTGCTCCTGGTTTGTCCTGACTTTTTATACTAATCGCTTTTAAAAAATTTATTTACACTTCCATTATGCAATTGGCATGCCTGAAAACTATAACTTCGTGCTACCTATTTAAAAAAAATTGGCTGGGCATGGTGGTGTGTGCCTGTAGGCCCAACTACTCGGGAAGCTGAGGCAGGGGGATCCTTTGAGTCTAGGAATTCAAGTCCAGCCTGGGCAACATAATTAGATCTTGTCACTTAAAGTAAAAATAATAAAAAATAAAAAAGATGTCATTTTAAAAATTATACTTTAAGTTCTAGGTTACACGTGCAGAACGTGCAGTTTTGTTACATAGGTATACACATGCCCTGGTGATTTGCTGCACCCATCAACCCATCACCTACATTAGGTATTTCTCCTAATGTTATTCCTCCTCTAGCCTCCCACTCCCCGACAGGCCCCAGTGTGTGATGTTCCCCTCCCTGTGTCCATGTGTTCTCATTGTTCAACTCCCACTTATGAGTGAGAACATGCAGTGTTTGCTTTTCTGATCTTGTGATAGTTTGCTGAGAATGATGGTTTCCAGCTTCATCCATGTCCCTGCAAAGGACATTAACTCATCCTTTTTCATGGCTGCATAGTATTCCATGGTGTATATGTGCCACATTTTCTTAATCCAATCTATCATTAATGGGCATTTGGGTTGGTTCCAAGTCTTTGCTATTGTGAATAGTGCTGCAATAAGCATACGTGTGCGGGTGTCTTTATAGTAGAATGATTTATAATCCTTTGGGTATATGCTCAGTAATGGGACTGCTGGGTCAAATGGTATTTCCAGTTCTAGATCCTTGAGGAATCGCTACATTGTCTTCCACAATGGTTGAACTAATTTATACTCCCACTAACAGTGTAAAAGCATTCCTAAAAAATTGATGTCTTTTACGTCTCTTTTATTATACAGTCCCTCCTCAATCCCCTTCTTTTCCTACAGTTTACCTCTTTTGACCTATGGAATTTAACATATTGTGATTTTGCTGATGGACAGTTGAATCCAGAGGTTTGATCAGACTCAGGTTGAATCTCTTTGACAAAGCCAGAGAGAATGATGTCTTCTTTCTTCAGGAGGCACATGGTTTTCTGTGATTTTGTGATGTTAACAACTGTTGTTTCTCAATGTAGATCCATTAGTCCCAATGGGGTTGCAAAATGGTGTTATTTTGACTTATTTATTTTTCATTCATTAATTTGAACACTATTACAAATAATTACTTCTTATCTATTCTGGTTACCCAGTGGTACAGTTCATACAGGAAAGGTAGGATAAATGCTTGATTCCCTTCATTTACAAAGGAATGGATGTTAATTCATTCAAAGCAATGAATTGGCTCATTATGATCCTGATCATTCGAAGGTGACCTGAGATTTTTAAAAAAATATTCTGTGCTCATGGATTCCAACATATTTGATGACTTTCAATTAATTGCAATTGTCATTCTTTTAAAACTCAAATTGTCCCATCTTTGGCCAGTGGAAGCCTCCTCGAGTTCGCTTCTGAGACATTTTGGCTTGACCCTTGTAGTCTTTGATAGCTCCCTCAGTATCTGGTGTAATAAAATATTCCCAGATCATCATATGCATTTCTAATCCCAGATCTAGAATCATCTACTTTTCCCAATTGCCCTGGTTTCTTTTAATGGGAAATGATATTTAAGGACCCAAATCGAGGACCATCGCTACTGGGTTCGCCATTGTTTCTAAGCCTTTTCAGTGGCCAGAGCTCGGAAATACATGCATCTATGCAGTTAAAAAAAAATAAGATAAAATGCCTCATCAGGTTTTAGTGATACTTCCAATTCAAATTCAGCAATACCGTTTTTTGTTTTGTTTTGTGCTTTACCTGTCCCTTATTACATCTTGTCTCCTTTCTTCCACACAGAGAAACCTGGTCCTCAAGGACATGAGAAATTATAGAATACAATGTTTCATAATTGTTTATTTTTTTTTATTCTGCATTTCACACATACAAGTCTAAATAACAATACTGATACTCAACCACCAACATAATTGCCAAAAACAGTTAAAAAGTTTTTGCCTATGTTTCCCCCTTCCATTTTAAATAGTTGAACTATATGCACATTATCTGAGCATGTAGATGTTACATACAACAATCTTTCCCTTCTAACCCTCATTTAATCTTTATTCTAAAAGTAACTATATATATGTTTAAGTCTCGTCAGCAGTCCTTATGTCAATGTCTTTCTAATTATTTTGGTTGTCTGAAGTTTATTGTCTAGTGGATTTTTCAGGCAAGCTCATGAGAACAACATTCCCTGTTCTTGTATGTTGATAGCAATTTTTGCCCTTTATACTGGAAAGTCAGTTTTGCTGGATATAAAATCCTTGTCTCACATCTTCTTTCCTTGATAATCTTAAATATATCTTTCTATTTTCTTCTGGCTGAAAGTACTGATGTTGAAAATATAATAATAAGCTAGTTTGTTCATTATAATTCACAGGCTCTTTTTGCCTACATGAACAAAGGATTTTTTTATTTATATTTAAAGTCTAGTAATGTTATTAAAATATATCTTGGTGTTAGTAATCCCAGGTCAGTATTCTCAGGTAAGCAGTGTGCTCCTATAATTTCAAATCTTTAAAAACATTATCATTACAGTAAGGTTTTCTTGAATAATAGTTTATAGTATTTGTTCTTTCTTTGTTTAGTTTTCTTCATTAGGAATTTCCATTATTCATATGTTGAATTTTCTTTGCATATCTTCAATATCTGACTCTCAAATTCTTGTTATCTCTTCATTCATTGTAAAAATATTTCTCCCTGTTTACTCTCTATTTCATTTAAGGAATTGTATGTTGTATTTATTCATTCTTGATTTCCTTTTTGTTTAGCCTTTATTTTTGAAGTAAAGTTTTTTTTTTTTTTAATTTTTAATTCCTTGTTGAGTTTAATCACACTTCTGTGTTTCTCTAACTCCGATCTTTTCATGTGTTTTATCTTTTTCTTAATGCCTTTAAGCCCGTTTTGAAAACGTTTTGTCCTGATCTATGGGCATGTCTTTCTAATGATTGCATTTTCTGTGGGAATGTTATTCTGCTCCTTATTCTTTTTCTCAGTTTTAAAATGGCATTTGACCTTGATAATTTTTGGTTGCTTATCTTTATGTGAAATAAATTGTCCTGAACTTTTCGGGAGAAGGTGGCATTCAGTATAGCTTTTCTAGCTTCTTAAAGCTCCTTTGTGGATTAGTTCTACGTAGTGTTCAAGACTATGGTAGTTTGCTTTTTGCAATTTCCAGATTCTGTTCCTCTCCTCCCTTTTATCTAGACTCTCTCTTTCCTGGACCTCTGTTGCCCCTATCCTGATCAGTGTTGATTCTACTCCTAGCAATTTGTCTAAATTTGGGGGCCTTGTCCTGGAAAAGATTCCCAGTATGTCAATTTTGAGAGTCCATAGGGCTTTAACTGCTCTAGCCCCTGTAGGCGTTCTTACCAAGGGCCCTTGTCCTCATTTCTTACTGGAGTGGGCGCCCCCCTGAAGTTTCAGCTGATGTTCTCAAATTGATCCATACTGTTTTCAGGGGAGCACCTTGGCTAGTTTGGCATTTTCCTGTTCTCTGGTCCTTCAGATATGAATATCTCTTTTCTGCTTTCTCCCACACAGAAGCTATTACCACTCAGGTCTCAGGGTTTTGGTGATTTTTTTTTGTCTCCGCTTGTACTTTTGTGCTCCAAGTGATACCTTATCAGGTAGTTTGCTTGAAAATATTGTCTATGAGGTTTCGATTTTGCTCTCTAATGATACTTTTTTATGTGAGAATTTGAAGAGACTCAGAAATGATGTCACTGTTGTGACTATCATCTTCGCAGCTTTTTCCATTCTTTCGAGCATTAATTTTCAAAGTGCTCTTTTAAAGAGTGACAATGCTTTATATCTGTTTTTTTTTTTTTTAATCCTACCAGCAAACTTTGTGCTGGTAGCAGATAATAAGGTAATTTTGCTTTTAGACCGCTATTTATGTCTAGAGCTGACTATATGAAGTTAAATTTTCATCATCCTCTTTAACCCACTAAATGCGGAAAAGTGAAAGCTGTAAGAGGGGCTTACATGATGGCTGGATACCAATTACAGGCCCATTGGGTCCATAATTTAAAAGATCCAAGTGATGCCTTCAAGTGGAGTCTGTAGGGATTCAGTTCAGTGGGTAAGCGGTGGTGATTGTGAGGACTGGGGGAAGGCATGTTTTCTTACTCCTGTGAATGTTTGAGCATTATGAGTATTCTCAGTGAAATTGATTCTGTCTATAACATTTGAATAAAAATGTATTGAGGCCCTGGGAAAAGGGTTTCAACAGTTTTTGTGTGTTTAGCAGAGTTGTGTTCAAGATTGTCTCTTAGGGAATATTCTCTCTCTTGGCAGGGAGAATTATCACTGCATTTACAGAAAAATTGCCTCTTTAGACTTCCCTAGATGTGTGATGCAGTTTGCTGCTCTGTTTTTGCCCTTGGGTCTGTGTGATTACACTAACATATTGTATTCATCTCTGCTGCATTTAAAATTTAAATGAGACATGACTTTATTCATTTATTGAGGGAAACATGCAGGGAGGTATTAAGAGGTAACTCATTTCCCTTACATTCCTTGTTTATTTTAAAAGGCATATTAAAAAGGCTTCAGTTACTAGAAGGTTGCCAAATGGCTGAGCAAAATTACAAAACCCCATGTAGAGTGCATTTGAAAATGTGAAAATCTGACTCTGCAGACTTTTGGATTTTGCCCTTGCATTGATAATTCTCATCAGAAGACAAAACCAAAAACCTGACTGTGGCATTAGCTAAGCCATTTGATGTCTTTGGGCCCATTTTTCTTTATTAATTGGTAAGATAGGTTTAGATATTTTCAAAGTTTCTTCTCTACCCTTTGTAACTGCCAGTGATCTTCTTAAAATCTACTAAAAGGAAACAATTATACTGTCATTACATTTCACACTAGGGCTTTAGCCCATAGGCCATTTTAAAGTATTCAACAAGTTTGTAAGCTTTGGAGTATGTATGGGGTTTGGGCAGTTGCAGAGAGATACATTCAGGTTTAAAATATTCGAATGACAAGATTTAGTCCTATTCATGTGTTTCTAAGAGGAACCTTATAAAGCTTGTGCTCATCATTCATATCCTTAACTTTCTTCAAGATGTTCTTTGTTAAACAGAAATTTTTAATTTTGACAGTCAAGTTAATCGAATTTTTGCTTTATGGTTTGTGCTGTTGTTTAGTTTAAGAAGCTCGTCCCTTTGACAATGTCACAAAGATATTTTCCTATGTTATCTTCTATTATTTTATAGTTTTAATTTTCATACTCAAATATTTCATTTCAAGCTCCCATTGTTGCATAGTAGAAATCCAGCATTGCATTTCTTTGTATAATGAGCCAATTTTCCCTGCGGCCATACAAAGAGTCCTTCTTTCCTCCATTAATTTGTGGTGCTCTTTCAGATACAAAGTTTTCATACATTCATGAGTCTGTCTATAGGGTTTCTGTTTGGTTTCATTGGTCTATTTGCTCAATTTTCTGGCCAGTATCTTACTGTATTTATTACTATGGGATTTATGGATCCTTTAAACCATAGCTAGGTTAAGTCCTCCCTCTTAGCTCTTCTTTGTTGAAGTTTAATAGCTATTTGTGTGTATTTTTCTTCCATATAAATTTCAAAATAATTTTATTAAGTTCCTCAAAACCTCCAGCTATGATTTCTATAGAATTTGCATTGAATTTATGGATTAATTTTGGAAGAATTGGATTCTTCATAATATTAAATTGATCCAGCTCAGAACACAAAATCTCTCTCTATATATTCAGAACTTATATGTTATTTAATAGTGTTCAACAATGGCTGCACTGAGATCTTGTATATTTATTGTATACATTTTATTGCTATTATAAAAGGCATATTATTTTTATATAATTTCTAGTTGGTTATTGCTGTAATAGGAAAATATTATGAATTTTCCTAAGTTGATCTTGTGTCAGTAAACTTGCTGAGGCTTCATTGTTAATCTAATGGTATATCACTTAATTCTGTTAATTTTTTTCAATGTAATTCATTTATTCTTTCTGCAAATGACACCATTTTATCTCTTACCTTGCAATCTACACGCTTTATTTCCTTTCCTCGCTCCAGGGCTTTGACCAAGATCGCTAGCACTCATGATGGGCATTCTTATCTTCTTCCTGTTCTTGAAGAGTCTGTGCCGATTTACCATTAAGCATACTATTTACTGTATATATTTTTAGCTTATAGTCTTTACAAAATTAGAAAGTTGTATTCTATTTTTAGTTTACTAAATCTTTTAAAAATCATAAATAGATGTTGAAAATTTGCTCAATTTTTTTCCCTGCATTTGAAGGGGGAAATTGTATTTCTTTCCTTAAGACTTTAATGTGGTAAATTTCATCAGTAGATTTCTGCCCTGATGTTGAATCATTTTTTATTACTGAGGTCATGAATGACTACGGGATCTAATGTATTTTGTAGTACACTTTCCGATTTTGTTGGCTAATAATTTATTTAAGATTTATGGATTATGTTCATACATATTAAAATAAGCTTATATATATTTTTCTTACATTGTCTTTAACTAATTTGGAAATCTAGATAACCTTAGCTTCATAAAACAAGTCAGAAGCTTTCACTCTTTCTCTACATTCTGGAATGACTTGTAGAGGTGATGAATTTTTCCTTGAAAGTTTGATGAAACTCACCTGCCAAACAATCTTGACTGGGTCTTTTTATGGCAAGGAAGACCTTTACTTGCCATTTCAATTTATTTATGCTTTTATCATATATAAATGTTTAACTATTTTCCCATAAATGTGTCCTTTTAGTTTAGGTTTTCAAATTTCTCAATATGTAGATATTTATAGCATGTTTTTATTGTTTTTAAAAGCTACCATTTTCAGTCTGTATTTTATTTGCAGAATAATTTCTTTATTATTGATTTTCTTACTGATTTATTTTTTAAATTGAAATTTTAACTTTTGTGGGGACATGTAACCCATGTATTGATGGGTTACATGAGACATTTTGTTACAGGCATACAATACATAATAATCACATTAGGATAAATGGGGTATCTACCCCCTGAAACATTTATCCCTTGTATTACAAACAATCCAATTATAATCTTCTAGTTATTTAAAAATGTACCATTGTTTCTGACTATAGCCACCCTGTTGTGCTGGCAAATGCTAGGTCTTATTCATTGTAACTGTGTTTTTTTACCCATTAAACATCCTCACTTCCCCTGCCCTGCCCGTTCCCCCTACACTTCCCAGCCTCTGGTAACCATGCTTCTACTCTCTATCTCAATGAGTTCAATTGTTTTAATTTTTAGCTCCAACAAATCAGTGAGAACATGCAAGGTTTGTCTTTCTGTGCCTGGCTTATTTCAATTGACATAATGATCTCCAGTTCCATCCATGTTGTTGCAAATGACAGAATCTCATTCTTTTTTATGGCTGAATAGTACTCCATTATGTATGAGTACCATATTCCCTTTATCTATTCTTCTGTTGATAGACACTTAGGTTGCTTCCAAATCCTGGCTATTGTAAACAGTGCTACAACAAATATGAGAGTGCAGATATCACTTCAATATACTGATTTCCTTTCTTTTGGGTATATATCCAGGAGTGGGATTGCTGGATCATACGGTAGCTTTATTTTTAATTTTTTGAGGAGTTGCCAAACTGTCCTCCATAGTGGTTATACTATTTACATTCCCACTAATAGTATACCAGGGTTCCCTTTTCTCCACATCCTCACCTGCATTTGTTATTGCCTGACTTTTGGATAAAAGCCATTTTAATTGTGCTGAAATGATATCTCATTGTAGTTTTGATTTGAATTTCTCTGATGATCAGTGATGTTGAGCACTTTTTCATATGCCTGCTTGCCATTTGCATGTCTTCTTTTGAGAAATGTCTATTCATATATTTTGCACACGTTTGATGGGATTATCAGACTTTTTCCTATAGAGTTGTTTGAGCTTCTTATGTATTCTGGTTATTAATCCCTAGTTAGATGGATTATTTACAAATATTTTCTCTGATTCTGTGGGTTGTCTCTTTGTTGATTGTTTCTTTTGCTGTGCAGAAGCTTTTTAACTTGATGTGATCCCATTTGTCCATTTTTGCTTTGGTTACCTGTGCTTGTGAGGCATTACTCAAGAATCTTTGCCCAGACAAATGTTCTGGAGATTTTCCCCAGTGTTTTCTTGTAGTAGTTTCATAGTTAAAATGTGAGATGTAAGCCTTTAATCTATTTTGATTTGATTTTTGTATATGGCAGAGATAGGGGGTCTCGTTTCATCCTTTTGCATATGAATGATCCAGTTTCCCCAGCACCATTTATTGAAGAGACTGTCCTTTCCCCAAAGTATGTCCTTGGCAACTTTGTCAAAAACGAGTTCACTGTAGATGTATGGCTTTATCTCTGTGTTCTTTATTCTGTTCCACTGATCCATGTGTCTGTTTTTATGCCAGTACCATGCTGTTTTGATCACTGTAGCTTTGTAGTATAATTTGAAGTCTGGTAATATGATTATTCCAGTTTCGTTCTCTTTGGCTATTCTGGGTATTTTCTGGCTCCATATATATTTTAGAATTGTTTTTTCTATTTTTTGTGAAGAATGTCATTGGTACTTTGATAAGGATTGCATTGAATCTGTAGATTGCTTTGGGTATTACGGACATTTTAACAATATTGATTCTTCTAATACTTCAACATAAAATATCTTTCCATATTTTTGTGACGTCTTCAATTTATTGCATCAACGTTTTGTAATTTTCATTGCAGAGATCTTTCACTTCTTTGGTTAATTCCTAGATATTTAATTTTATTTGTAGCTATTATTGTAAATGGGGTTGCTTTCTTGATTTCTTTTTCAGATTGTTCACTGTTGGCATATTGAAATATCACTGGTTTTTGTATGTTGATTTTGTATCCTGCAATTTTATTGAACTTATTTATCAGTTCTAATAGTTTTTTTGGTGTAGTCTTTAGGTTTTTCCAAATATAAGATCTTCTCTTCTGAAAACAAGAATAATTTGACTTCCTCTTTTCTAATTTGGATGCCTTATGTTTCTTTCTTCTGTCCGATTGTTCTAACTAGGACTTCCAGTACTATGTTGAATAACAGTGGTGAAAGTGGGCATCCTTGTTCCACAGCTTAGAAGAAAGCCTTTCTGTTTTTCCCCATTCAGTATGATACTAGCTATAAGTCTGTTACATATGACTTTTATTATGTTGAGATATGTTCCTTCTATATTCAGTTTTTTGATGGTTTTTGTTATGAAGGGATGTTCAATTTTATTAAATGCTTTTGCAGCATCAATTGAAATGGCCTTATGGTTTTTGTCCTTCATTCTGTTGATATGAGCTATGACATTAATTGATTTGCATGTGTTGAACTGTCCTTGCATCCCTGGGATAAATCCCACTTGGTTATGATAAATGATCTTTTGAATGTTTTGTTGAATCGGGTTTGCTAGTATTTTGTTGAGGACTTTTGCATCAACATTGATCAGTGATATTGGCTTATAGTTTCTTTTTTTATATGTCTTTGTCAGATTTTGGTATCAGGTAATACTGGCCTTGGAGAATAAGTTAGGCAGTTTTCCTTCCTCTTTTATTTTTTGTAGTAGTTTGAGTAGGATTGGTATTAATTCTCCTTTAAATGTTTGGTAGAATTCAGCAATGAAGCCATCAAGTCCCAGGTTTTTCTTCACTGGGAGACCTCCTATTATGGCTTTGACATAGTGTTAGTGCTGTATGTGTCAATAAATGTATTCATTTATTCTAGATTTTCCCAATTTATTGGCATATAGTTGCTCATAGTAGCCATTAATGATCCATTTAATTTCTGGAGCATCAGTTGTAATGTCTCATTTTTCATCTCTATTTTATATATTTGGGTCTTCTCTCTGTTTTTAGTTAGTCCGGCTAAAGGTTTGTCAATTTTATCTTTTCAGAAAATCAGCTTTTCTTGTTGTTGTTGTTTGTTTTGATATTCCATATTGTTATTTTATTTCAATTTATTTCTTCCTTGATCCTTATTATTTCTTTCTCCTACTAATTCTGGGTTTGGTTTGCTCTTGCTTTTCTAGTTACTTAAGATGCATTGTCAGGTTGTTTATTGGAGGTTTTTCTTCTCTTTTGATATAGGCATTTATATAAACTTCCCTCTTAGTACTGCTTTCGCTGTATCCCATAGGTTTGGGCATTTTGTGTTTCCATCATCATTTGTTTCCAGAAGTTTTTGTTTCCTTTTTAATTTCTTCATTTAACCACTGGTCTTTCAAGGGCATGTTGTTTAATTTCCATATATTTGTATAGTTTCCAAAATTCATCTTGTTATTGATTTGCAGTTTTATTCTAATGTGGCAGAAAAGATGCTTGATGTTATTTCAATTTGTTTGAATGTTTTAAGACTTGTTTTGTGACCTAACATATGGTATATCTTTGAGAGTGATCCATGTGCTGAAGAAAGGTATGCGTATTCTGCAGCCATTGGATGAAATATTCTGTAACTATCTATTAGGTCCATTTGATCTATAGTGCAGATTAAGTCCAATGTTTATTTGTTGATTTTTTGTCTGGAAGATCTGTCCAATGCTGAAAGTGGAATGTTGAAGTCTACAGCTATTTTTGTATTGTGGTGTATCTCTCTCTTTAGCTCTAATAATATTTGCTTTATATATTTGGGCGCTCCAGTGTTGGGTGCATATATTAGGATGGTGCTAAAGTAATTGCAGTTTCTGCCCATTAAAAGTAAGTTTCTGCCATTACTTTTAATGGCAGAAATCAGAATTGCTTTTGCACAGCTATATATTTATAATTGTTATATCATCTTGCTGAATTGACCCTTTATCATTATATAGTGACCTTCTTTGTCTCTTCTTATAGTTTTTGTCTTGAAATCTATTTTGTCTGATATAAGTATAGCTACTCTTTCTCTCTTTTGGTTTTCTTTCAAATGGAATATCTTTTTCCATCCCTTTATTTTCAGTCTATGTGTGTCTTTATAGGTGAAGTGTGTTTCTTGTAATCAACAGATTATTCGGTATTGTTTTTTGTTTTTAATTCATTCGGCCACTGTACATCTTTTGATTGGAGAGTTTAGCCCATTTACATTCGATGTTATTATTGATAAGTACTGACTCTTGCCATTTTGTTATTTGTTTTCTGGTTGTTTTATAGTCTTCTCTTCCTTCTTTTCTTCTTTCCTGTTGTCCTTTCAGTGAAGGTAATTTTCTCCAGAGGTATGATTTAATTTCTCATCTTTAATTTTTTTGTATATCTCTTGTATGTTTTTCAATTTGAGGTTACCATGAGGCTTGCAAATAATGCCTTATAACCCATTATTTTTAGCTGATAACAACTTAACATTGTTTGCATGAACAAACAAGCAAAAATGAAAATAATACAAACTCTACACTTTAACTTTGTCTCCCTGCTTTTTAAGTTTTTATTGTTTCTATTTGTATCTTATTGTACTGTCAACATCTTAAAAAGTTGTGGTAGTTATTATTTTTGATTAGTTCATTGTTTAGTCCTTTTACTTAAGAGCAGTTTATGCGCCACAGTTACAGTGTTATAATATTTTGTGGGTTTTGTGTACTTAACATTACCAGTGAGTTTTGTATCTTTAAATGATTTCTTGTTGCTCATTAATGTCCTTTTCTTTCTGACTGAAATATTGCCTTTAGCATTCCTTGTAGGACAGATTTGATGTTGATGAAATCCCTTAGCTTTTAGCTTTTATTTGTCTGGGTAAGTCTTCATTTCTCCTTCATATTTGATGGATATTTTTGCTGGATATATTATTCTAGGGTAAAAGTTTTTTCTTTCAGCACTTTAAATATGTCATGCCACTCTTTCCTGGCCTGTAAGGTTTCCACTGAACAGTTTGCTGTCAGATGTATTGCAGCTCCATTGTATTTGTTTCTTTTCTCTTACTGCTTTTAGGATCCTTTCTTTATCTTTGACCTTTGGAAGTGTGATTATTAAATGCCTTGATATAGTCTTCTTTGAGTTGAATCTGCTCGGTGTTCAATAACATTATTGTACTTGAATATTGATATCTTTCTCTAGGTTTGAGAAGTTCTCTGTTATCTCTTTGAATAAACTTTCTACCCCATCTCTTTCTCTACCTCCTCTTTAAGGCCAATAACTCTTAGATTTACCCTTTTGAAGTATTTTCTAGATCCTGTGTATCTGCTTCGTTTTTTTTCTTTTCTTTTTTTTTTGTTTTGGTCTCCTCTGATTGTGTATTTTCCAATAATCTGTCTTCAACCTCACCAATTCTTTTTTTTTTTTTTCTTGATCACTTCTTTTATTAAGAGCCTCTAGGCCAGGTGAAGTGTCTCATACCTATAATCCCAGCACTTTGTGAGGTCAAGGTGGGTGGATCGCTTGAGCCCAGGAGTTCGAGACCAGCCTGGCAACATGTCAAATACCCATCTATACAAAAAATACAAAAAAAAAATTACTCAGGTATGGTGCATGTGCAGTCCCAGCTACTTGGGAGGCTGAGGTGGGAGAATCACTTGATCCTGGGAGGTCAGCACTGCAGTGAGCCATAGTTGTACCATTACGTTTCATCCTAGGTGATAGAGCAAGACCCTGTCTCAAAAATAAATAAATAAATAAATAAAGACTCAGATGCATTCTTCAGTCAGTGTCACTTGCATTTTTCAACTCCAGAATTTGTGCTTCATTCTTTTAAATTATTTCAATGTCTTTGTTAAGTTTATCTGATAGAATTCTGAATTCCATCTGTGCATTACCTTGAATTTCTTTGAGTTCTCAGAACAGTTAATTTGCATTCTCTATCTGAAAGCTCGCATATCTCTCTTTCTCCAGGATTAGTCCCTGGAGACTTATTTAGCTCCTTAATAGTGAGGTCCTGTTTGCCTGGATTGTCTTGATGCTTATAGATATTTGTCTGTGTCTTGGCATTGAAGAGTTAGGTATTTATTGTAGTCTTTGCAATCTGAGCTTGTTTGTACCCATCCAGGTATTTGAAAGGACTTGGGTGTTGTGGTCGAAGCTGTATCTGCATTAGGGTTCACCCCAAGCCCAGTAATGCTGTGATTCTTGCAAACTCATAGAGGTACCACCTTGATGGTTTTGGATAAGATCTGGAAAAATTCTCTGGATTACCAGGCAGAAACTCTTATTCTCTTCCCTTACTTTCTCCCAAATAAACAGAGTCTCTCTGTCTGTTCTGAGCCACCTACCTAGTCCTGGGGTTGGAGTGACACAAGCACCCCTGTGACCACCACGGAGACTACGCTTAGTCAGACCTAAGGCCAGCACAGCGCTGGATCTCACCAAGGCCCACTGTAATCACTGCCTGACTACTGCCTAAGTTTGTTCAAGGCCCTGGGGCTCTACAATTAGCAGGTGGTGAAGCCAGTCAGGCTATGACCTTTCCTTTAGGGTGGTGAGATCCCCCGGGTCCCAGGCATGTCCAGGTACCTTTTGGGAGCCAGGCACTGGAGTAAAAGACTTTCCAAATCTACCTGGTGTTCTTTTGTGCTGTGGCTGAGACGGCACTCACATAATGACATTCAGTCCTTCCTACTCTTCCCTCTCCTTTTCACAGGCAGAGATGCCACATCCCATGGCTGTACCATCACAGGCCCAAGAGGAGTATTGCCAGGTTCCCCCTGATGTTCCCTTAAGGTCCAAGTCCTCTTCAGTCAGCTGGTGGTGAATGCTGCCTGGCCTGAGACTCACCCTTCAGGGCAGTGGCCTCCTCTTGCCTAGGGCAGGTCCAGAAATGCCATACAAGAGCCAAGGTCTGGAATCGGGGACCCCAGGAGCCTGCTTGGTACTCTACCCCCCTGTGGCTGAGCCTGTGTCTAAGGTGCAATAAAAACTCCCCTTTTCTTTTCCCTCCACTTTTCTCAAGCAGGAAGAGTCTCTCCTCATATTCACCATAGCTGGGAATGTGCTGAGTCTCATCTGAAACCAGCAAGCCTCAGATGATCATCCAAGACTCATGGCATACTACCTGGGTATTGCTGCTGGTTATTCAGGTCCCAAGGGCTCTTTAGTCAGCAGGTGATAGATCCTGCCAGGACTGGATCCTTCCCTTCAAGGCAGCAGGTTCCCTTCCAGCCCAGAGTTTGTCTAGAAATGTCCAGGAGCTAGTGCCTGGAAAGGGGGCCTCCAAACTCTGGCTGGTGCTCTTATCCTCCTGTGGCTGAGCTGGTATCCAAGATGCAAGACAAAGTCCTCTTTGGTCTTCTCTCTCCTCTCCTCAAGAAAAAGGCAGGGGTCTCTTTTAGAGCCATGAGCTGTGCTGCCTGGGGTTGGGGAAGGAGTGGTGCAAGCATTTCCTTATCCTCCTTGACTGTCACAGTAGGTCATGTGCCCCCAGCTCTGAGCCTAGTTCAGCACTGGGACTTGCCTAGGAGTAGTAGTCCTTGTGGCCTAGAGTGCCTTTCAAGTTTATTTACGGACCTAGAGCACTTTAGCCCATGGTAGTGCGGCTTGCCAGAACTCAAGATCTGACTGTTGGGATAGGTGATTCCCTTCTGACTAGGTCTGATTTAGACACTCCCTCTGTGGGTGGGCATCAGCTGAGTTCAGCCCGGTTTTGCTTTCTGCTCTGACAGGCAGCACTGAATTCAGTGCAATGTCTTATAATTGCTGTGCTCTCCCTCTCCCAACAGATTCTCTCTATGCACACTGCTGGGGAATGGGGGACAAATGGTGTTGGCAACTCAAGACTGTGTTTCCCGCTGTCTTCAGTGCCACTTCCAGTGATATGAAATTGAAACCAGGTGCTGTGATTGCTCACCTGATTTGTGGCTCTTGTAAGGTGCTTTCTTTGTGTGTGTGTAGGTAGTTATTAAATTAGTATCCTTGTGGGGGTGGGGGGACAACGGGTGGAGCCTTCTATTCAGCCATCTTGCTGTGCTGACGAAGTTCCAGATTCATTTCTTGATCAGTCTTACCAAAAGACTGTCTATCTTATTAATATTTTCAAAGACTTAATATTAATTTCAAAAATTAATATTTTCAAAGACTTAGGTTTTGGTTTTCTTCATCCTGTTTTGTAAATCTGCCTTTACTATTTGCTTCCTTCTTGTTTATTGAGTTTGTTTTGCGGCTGTTTATCCACCTGCTTGTGTTGAAGTTTTTGTTAGTTTTCAACCTTTCTGATAGTCTGACAATTACATTTAAACATAAACATCCTTCTAGGTGTGGCTTTAGATGTGTTCCACTAACTGTCAACATGTGGGGCTGTACATTCAGTGGATGTGCATGTTTCTCTCAGCACTTCTGTTGTTGTTTGAGGCTGTACTAAGAACATCTATGTTTATGCTGAATATGTTTCCATTCTGTTGTTCTTTTTATAAGTAGATAGCATTCTATGATATTTCTTTTGGTATTTTCAGCTAAAATGTTTTGCTTGTTTTTTTCTTTGTTTTTGTTTAGTTTTGTTGTTGTTAGATAATAAAATTCCCATCTCAACATTCTCTTCATTTTATATTTACTTGGTATGTCTTTCCCAGCCTTTGATTTTTGACACTTTTCATTTTTTTTTGTTTTAAGTATATATGCCTTTTATAGAACTCATCCTGTTGACACAATATATGCATGTGCATGTGTGTGTGTTAGTTAAATGTGAGAGCCTTTGTTTTTCCATTTATGTTCTTAGCCACACACATATAAACTGGGTTGGTATTTTTTAGAATTTTAACTGTTGGTTATGGACAAATCTCCCTCCTTTACTTCTTTTTTCCCTTTATTTTTACATAATTATGTTATTTGATCACCCATACTTTCCATATCTCTTGCAACATCTCTCTAGATTTAATTTTTTGTTCTTAAGAAATAAAATTTTAGGTTCATGTGTTTTTATCTTTCATATGGAAAAAATTATTAATCTGTTATATTTTTGCCCCCAGTATGGTTGTGGAACAATTTGAAGTAAATCTGGCTTATATTCATTTGACACTAAACAATTATTTTTCTCTGAAAGCTCATGGAATTTTGTCTTTATTTTTGACATCCCTCTGATTTTAGAATTTTCTACTTGCATTAGCTCTTCAGAATTTTTCCTATGATGTTCCTAGGTCTTAATTTCTTAATATTGTCATGCTTGAGACCTCACATAAGTTTGGAAAAATTATCAATCAATATAATTTTGGGTATTTTTTCCTTCGATTTTTTCTCTTTAAGGACTCCAGTTTGTATATTTTAGAGTTTTCACCATTTCTCAAATGTTTTTAACCTTTTAAACGATATTGTCAAATCTTAAGTCTCTCCTTGTTTCAGCCTGGATAATTGCTCCTAATTTATCTTCCAGTAACTTGTTTTATCTTCTCTATAATATACTGTTAAGCCCGTCCATTTAGTTTTAAATTTTTGATATAACATTTTTTACTACTAGAATTTACACTTAAAATATTTTCAAGTTCCCTGCCAAAATTCTCAGTATTATCATTCAATACATTGAAATATTATAGTTTTTTAAGTTCATGTCTGGCAACTTCATAATCTGCATTACCTGTTGGTCTATTTCTAATATATTTTATGTCTTGTTTTTTATTCGTAGTCTTCTCATGAACCTGGCTATTTCTGATCAATGGTTAGTCATCTTATTTGAAAAATTATGAGATAATTTATGGCTCTGGGTAATGTTATTTTGTTCCAGAGGGAATTTACATTTGCTTCTGCCAGGCAGCTGGATCTGGGATTGAGATTATTCAAAATTGGGCTTTTATATTTATGAGGGCTGATTTATTTCTGGTGTTAATCTTTACTCAGAGTATAGCCTTCTGTTGTCACAACTGAAAAACTCTGCTGTTTATCTGAATCCTCCTTTTTTGGCAGCCCTTGAACTGCAATTTTTGTCTCCCTAACACCCAAGGGTCTTTGAAAATCTCTGCTTAGCTTCTCAGCCTTTCAGCCAGTACTGTTTGAATTGAAAATTGGCCTGAGTAGAAATGAAGCCCCAAATGCTTCCAGGCTCATTTCTCTGAATTTTTCTTCTCTCTTGAACTTTTTATTCTTCATTTCCTTGGTAGCTCTCTGATGACTTCAGGAAGATATTTAGATACTTGCCCAGTATTCTAGTTGTCCTCAGTGGGAGTGTGGGCTCAAAATGACTTAGTCTATCATTGCTGGAAACAGAACTTCACAAACCACTTTTGTTTAACCCCATATGCTGCTTCTCCACCAGGCAACTCCTTTTGCTATAAATTCAAGCATTTTGTAGGGCCTGGGGGTGGAGAAGTGACTGTCAAGGGTAGTGGAGTCACCTGTACCCATTTCAGCTTTTAAAAACTTTTTAATTTGAAATAATTTCAGATTTACAGAGAAGTTGCAAAGAGAGTACAAATGATTCCCATACACCCTTTACTTTCACCCAGCTTCCCCTAATGTTATCATCTTACGTAACCGTGGTACATTTGTTAAATCTAAAAAATTAACATGGTTTAACAGTAGTAAATAAGCCACAGGCTTTATTATTATGTCACCAGTTCATTCACTATTGTCTTTTTTCTCTGTTCTGCTATTTATTCCAAGATGCCACATTGCATTTATTTGTCATATCCTCTCCTTCGTTAGAGTTTATCAGAATTTCCTTGTTTTTCATGAGTTTGACAGTTCTGAAGAGTAGTGGTCAGATGTTTAGTGGTGTGCTCCTCAATTTGTATTTGTCTGTTTTCTCAGAATTGGAATGGAGTTCTGGGATTGTGGAATATGTACCACAAAGAGAAATTTCTCTTCTCAGTCTGTTATATCAGGGATACACGATATCATTGAGACTTATTACTGGTGATGTTAACCTTGAACACTTGGTTAAGAATGTGTCTGCCAGGTTTCTCCATGTAGCGTTACTATTTTTTCTCTTTTCCCTCCTGCACCTGTTTTCATTAGCTGTTCACCACAAAAGATTTCTTTGCTGTCTGAATATCACCCTCACCTACCCTCAGCAGCCTGAATTTCTTCAGTGGGGGGACAGGCAATGATGGCCTCAAGGTAATGTGAAAAAAAAAATAATAGGAGAATGTGAAAGCTGTATCTCAACCTACTTTTTGTTTTTAAATTTTAACTTCTTATTTTGAAATATGTATAGACTCATAGGAAGTTCTGAAACAGTAAAGAAAAGTCCTGTGTACACTTTCCATCCTCCAATGGCGACAACTTGCACAACTAGAGTACGTTATCAAACCAGGAAACTGACATTGGCACAATATCATCCCAGGCTGATTTTTACATGCACTGATCTGAAGAAAATTTTAAATGTTAAATTGGCAAATTCTAGGAAATACTTGATTTAAGTTTATGCTTTAGTTTTTGGGATGTCCATGATTTAATTAAGTGATAAGAGAGGATTGATAAAACCATATCATATTGCTATAGAAATAAGGTGTATTAATTTCCTGTTGCTACCATAGCAAATTACCACAAACTTGGTGGCTTAAGACAAGAGAAATGTATCCAACCTACTTTTCATTGCTTCAGCTGCTGCCTCCCACCCCAGGAAGCTGCCTTCTCACTTCCCACTTATTTATGACAGACTTGTCCTGGGCCCCCTAGGGCATCTTAAGTTTTTCCTAATTTTACTTCTTCAGTCTATGGTTTCTTCTTACTTTTGTAGGAGGTGGTTTGTCAACTTGTCAGAAACCAGAAGCCACCCTTCTGTACTTCTCACAACTCTGTGGGATTCCACAATAGTAATGACCCAATTTTATAGCCAAAGAAACAGGCTTAGAGAGACTAAAGAATCTGCTCAATGTCATAGAGCCACTTCTTGCAGAATTGAAATTCATGCCTAAAGCCCTGGATTTTAACCTTTGTGTTATATACTACCTGCCAATCAGATCCTAGCACATACTCAAAACTGCCCTCTCCTTTCACACAGAGCCGAGTGTCCAGTTCAGCTTTGTTTCCTTGGGATGATTATTTTATAGGCGACAGTGTCCTCTTATGTGAGGAGTCCTGACAAGCCAACTCAAAGCCCTCCAGACACCTGTACTTTACCTAAATCTGCTGGATCTTCATGACTGGGGCTCTCAAACTAGAACCCCTGAAACACTTGTTAAAACTGACACTTCATCTCCGCTGCTTCAAGTGCCTCTCGAGCAGTGTGCCAAAGTTCTCTTCTGATAAGTAGTCATCTCACAGTAGTTCAAGACAATCCAATATGACATTTATCCGGCAAATACTTACAGAATGCTTATTGGAGAAGAACCATGTTAGGTGCTGGCTGAGGGGGAATGAAATTTGAGGAGTACTAAAAATGACCCAGACACAACCCCGAACTTCATGGAGTTTAAACAAATTGGCATTTCAATGAAAAAGTATATATCTCTATCTCTATTTCTATCTCTATCTCCAGCTTCATCTTCATATCCATCTCTAGCTCTATCTCTAGCTCTATTTCTATTTCTATCCACACACTTACCCATATATAACTGGATGCAAGATTTTCCCTTTACTTTGGAAATCAGAGAAATATTTTCTGCACTGAATATAGAAAAAAGAACCCACATATGTAATTCTGTGGTCAAACCACATGCCCTGTCAGCCCTAGAGAAGTCTTGTGGGTTGGAAAGATATGGAGTTTTATTTCTTTAAAAACTTACTACTTTTTCCTACCTGTGTACTTGGCGGCAGATTTTGTTTCGCTTTCTTTGTTTCTTTGCTGATTAAAATTTCCTCCCAGAAATGTGTTTAATTTTTACTGTCCCATATGTCATCTCTATGCAAAATCATCTTGTTGATTCATTCTGATATTGTATGGAAGAAAACCTGGTGGCTTCTTTTCGGTTTCCAGAGCATAATTAAAAGGAAGTTCCTCTGAATCTTTTCAATAAGAGAATATAAATTTGCTTCCAAAAATGGGCTTCAAAAGACACATATCTCTTTTAAATTATCTTTATAGTGGGTCTACCAGGTGCGCACACTATAATTTAGGCTTTTTAACATCTACTGAAAAATACCTATTTCCTTCCTCAGCTTGGTAGAACCAATGCTAGAGGCAATTTAGAAATAGACTGTGTCTTTGTGACATTTACTGGTAATTTTTTTGGCCATAATGACTATTCCACTGTATCAGATTCTAACAAGGGATGAAATGTTGTAGAGAAATGTTTTCTCCTTCTTTTAATATTCTTACCAATTCACTTGCCTTCTGCTCTGCAAATATGTTGCTATTTTTAAAAATTGGAATTCATAATCATATGATTTGGAAAGTCCTTGAATCCTGGTGAACTGAAGCTCTATTTTAGTAGTTTCTACATTTTCATCCCAAGAAACTGGCAGGTTTAAATATGTGTTATGTGGTATTTCTTGAAAAATTTTCAAAGATACATATTTAAAAAATTACTTCTTGGATTAATTAGGAATTTCTCTAGGGATAGTTAGAGAGCAGATCAGTGAGCAGGAGAAGTGGTTGTTGATCAGTGATACAATGCTGGTACTAGAATATGGATTTTGTGGGTATTTAATGTATATATGTATGTATATTATGTATATATACATATACATATAAAATTTAGTATCAAAAGTTAGGAAATTCACATAAGTGGATTTAAAAAATATGTTCATCCTACTTCTATGTCAAATTACCCATACAAGTAAAATTCGAATGTCAGACTTTATGTAGTAAGTTATGTTCTAGAGTCAGAACAGTTATGGTTCATTACCCAAGAATTACAATAGCTATACATTCTGGTAATTCAGGTAAGCTTTAATGTTAGTTTTATTTTAAGGTAACTGAAGGCAAATCACTATTTTAAAGCTACAGGATCACATCAGAAAATATGTATAAAACCATTGGCCGTTTTCCCAGATACACTAGATCAATCCAACACACTGTTAATTAAATGGAATGATTATATTGAGATATCCATTTTTTAAATGGTTTCACCTCCTTGTTGATATATATCATAAACATGCAAAACAGACATAGTGTGGTAAAGTGAAAAGTACACCAGATTAAAAGTCAGGAGACCTTGATCCTAACCCTGAGTCAGTCACCAACAATAATGGAAAAATATACATGTGTATCTTTTTACTATTATAAAATCACTTCTACACGTATTGTGTCATTTGATATCAACATCTTGGGAAACATATATTCTTACTGTTACTGTTATGTTACTTCTTCCTTTTTTTTTTTTTTTGAGACAGAGTCTTGCTCTGTTGCCCAGGCTGGAGTGTAGTGGCACAATCTCGGCTCACTGCAACCTCCGCCTCCCAGGTTCAAGCAGTTCCCTGCCTCAGCCTGCTGAGTAGCTGGGATTACAGGCCTGTGCCACCACACCCAGCTATTTTTTTTGTATTTTTAGTGGAGATGGGGGTTTCACCATCTTGGCCAGGCTGGTCTTGAACTCTTGACCTCGCGATCCACCCGCCCCGGCCTCCCGAAGTGCTGGGATTACAGGCGTGAGCCACCGCACCCGGCACTTCTTTCTTTTTAAAACATTCTGGCTATGCTTATGAGGATACCAAAGCTCAAGAAACTAAGATTCTTGCCCAAGGTAATTTAGTACCTGGAAATATTTCACACTTGAATCCATACCTCTGAGTTTTGGAATCCTCATCTTTAAAATGAAAACTGGGTGCTCTCTAAGGCCTCTCCAGTTGAAAAGAAGTAGTACAGAACTTATGTTTTCTGGATGGAAACAGTATGTTAGCAACCTGAACTTGCGGGACATAACCAGAAAACACATTTTTTTTTTTTTTTTCTCCCAGTTGCTTTACAACTTATTCAGGGGGGAAATGCCACCTATGATCCTGGACAAAAACTCAGGCAGTCTCATGATGTTTCTGTTCACTGTTAGAGAAAGAAAGCCCAATGGTCCTTTTAAGTTCCCAATTCGGAGTGTCAGGGCTTTGTTATATTAAGCAGCTCTAACTGGATTTATAAGCTAAAACCTTTCTTTTCTCTAACTGGGGCTTTCTTTGTGAGGGAAGCCAAGAAAGCATGGCATACTTCCCTCCCTCCTCCACTATCCACAGTTCTGACAAGACCTTGGTCTAAAGAGTGGAGGGAAGTCAAGAGGTAAGAGAACAGGAACATTCTTACTTGTCTGGCACTGTGCCATAAGCTGCCTATGACATCTCTGGGCCTGTGTCCTTCTGGGGCCCTCACTGGGAATATTTGATGGTGCTTCTTGTGATATGGAGTGGGCATGTCTCTAACTGGCTGTTCCTTCTCAGCAGCTGGTCCTTCAGTGGTCCACTTTACACAGACTCCCTTTGTTGAGGTCTCAGCTTCCCTTCAGTCTGACCTATCAGTATGATTTAAAATGGCACCAGGTCTACTAGCTGGTCCATGGGAAGCACTCATCCATTTTCCTCCACCTCCAGAGCCCATCTCTGCTTTTAAGTTTTTCATTTGGGAGTCAGAGACTTGGCCATTGTGTTCCTCTGACTCCCAGGAACATATCAAGCTTTTTTTTTTTTTTTTTTTCCTAAAGATGAAAGACAGACATCCTACACACTCTTTCCTTGGAATGATAGGACTCATTGCCAGCTCTGTCCAAAGAAATTCTCCTCACAAATAATCTCTAAATCACATCTCCAATAAAGACAGTCATTTAACTGTTTCTCAGGCATGAATTTGGACATTTTTGTTTTCTTCGGAATGCAGTATTTATTATTTCCATATAGCAGCCAAAAGCCAAAATGGGGACAGAAAGTTTTCCATTATTAATATCCTATAACATATAGAGAGGCTGGTGAAAGTTTATATCTAAATATGGCTAGTCCACATGGACTGTAATACAGCCAATCTAATTATTTTGGTCACTATGCTAATAAAGAAACCAAATGAATGATAGGTTTTCTATTCTGTTGACCAAGTTGGTTGTGTCACAATTTTGTTAGTGGATTAAAAATGTTAATTTTCTTCTGTTGTCAAAAAAAAGAATGGACAAAAATTTGAAGAACTGTTTAAACTTAACATGGTGATTAATCATAAAAAATATGAAATGCCTTCTAATAGTCATTTGCTTAACAAATAATTGTTGAGTGCCTATTTGTGTCAGGCACTGTGAAGTCATGAAAGTTCCAACAGTAAACAAAATACACAAAACTCCTTGCATTCATGTAACTTAGATTTTACATGATACCTTTGTGGCTTATTGAAGGTCAAGTGTGTCAACAAACATGAAAATGAAATGCTTCAAGAAAACTATCCACATTGAATGTACACAGCAATATTCACTGAATAACATTTGATATTTTGACTCTTCACTAGCAACTCATATTGTCCAAGGAATTTTGAATTTTCGAGGGCAAAATTGGAATAATATATAATAGACTGGAGTGTGGGGATGAACTATTTGGCTATTTAAAATACCATTATAGGAAGAATCAATATCATTAAAATGACCATAATGCCAAAAGCCATTTATAGATTCAGTGCTATTCCTGTTATACTACCAATGACATTCTTCACAGAACTAGAAAAAACTGTTTTAAAATTCATATGAAACCAAAAAAGAGCCTGAATAGCTAAGGCGACCCTAAGCAAAAAGATGAAAGCTGGAGGCATCATACTACCCGACTTCAAATTATATTACACGGCTGTAGTAACCAAAACAGCACGGTACTGGTACAAAAACAGATACATAGACCAATGGAACAGAATAGAGAACTCAGAAATAAGGCTGCACACCTACAACTATCTGATATTCAACAAACCAGACAGAAACAAACAATGGGGAAAGGACTTCCTATTTAATAAATGGTACTGGGGTAGCTGGCTAGCCATATGCAGAAAATTGAAACTGGGCTCCTTCCTTATGCCATATACAAACGTTAACTCAAGATGGATTAAAGACTTAAAGGTAAAACTCAATACTATAAAAATTGTGGAAGACAACCTAGGCAATACTATTATGGACATAGGAATGGGCAGAAATTTTATGATGACATCAAAAGGAATTGCAACAAAAGCAAAAGTTGACAAATGGGGTCTAATTAAACTAAAGAGCTTCTACACAACAAAAGAAAGTATAAACAGAGTAAACAGACAACCTACAGAATGAGAGAAAATTTTTGCAAACTATGCATCTGACAAAGATCTAATATCAAGCATCTATAAGGAATTAAAACAAATTTACAAGAAAAAAAACCAAACAACCCCCTTAAAAAGTAGGCAAAGGACATGAACAAGACACTTTTCAAAAGAAGACATACATACAGTGAACAATCACGTGAAAAAGCTCAAAATCACTGATTATTAGATAAATGCAAATCAAAACCACAATGAGATGCCATCTCACACCAGTCAGAGTGGCTATTAAGAAAAAGTTAAAAAGCAAAACAAAACAGATGCTGGTGAGGTTGTGGAGAAAAAGGAATGCATTTACATTGTTGGTGGGAGTGTCAATTAGTTGAACCATTGTGGAAGACAGTGTGGCGATTCCTCAAAGATCTAGAGACAGAAATACCATTTGACCCAGCAATTCCATTATTGGGTATATACCCAAAGGAATATAAATCATTCTACCGTAAAGACACATGCATGTATATGTTCATTGCAGCTCTATTCACAATAGCAAAGATATGGAATCAACCTAAATGCCCATAAATGATAGACTGGATAAAGAAAATGTGGTGCATACACACCATGGAATGCTATGTAGCCATAAAAAGGAATGAGATATGTTCTTTGCAGGGACATGGATGGAGTCGGAGGCCGTTGTCCTTAGCAAATTAATGGAGGAACAGAAAACCAAATACCGCATGTTCTAACTTATGAGTGGGAGCTAAATGATAAAAACACACAGACACATGAGGGGGAACAACACACACTGGGGCCCGCTGGAGGGCACGGACTGGAAGGAGGGGGAGGATCAGGAAAAATAACTAATGGGTACTAGGCTTAATACCTCGGTGACAAAATAATCTCTGCAACAAACCCCCATGATGCAAATTTACCTGTAAAACAGACCTGTACATGTACTCCTGAACTTATAATAAAAGTTAAAAAAAGACTGTTGTTTAACTTCCTCATCTTAATGAGAACTTGTGGTTTCCTACTCCTAATTATACACTTATTTTGGGGAAGAGGAGAGTATATAAAATGAAAACCATTAAATCAAGTACAACCAAGAATTATCATTTTATATATGATCATAATCTGGAATGAGTTGTCTTTTTCAGAAACATTTACTGCAACTCAAACAAGGCTGATTGGGGAAATCCTGAATGGGGAAAGATAAACTCCTGGGATCAAGGGATATATACTCTATGAGTATATGACAGCAAATTTGAGACTATTGTGAATTTGAGACTTTGTTTTCCTACTTGGTAAAATAATTTAAAGTACAGGAGACTCTTGATATTCATGAAGGATGTGTCTGGAGACCCTCTCACTTCCCTAATACATGACTACCTCTTAAGCATGGCATTTCTGTGCGTGGCTATTATGTGCAAGGTTTTGTGCTGGATATTATGTGGGGTATCAGGATGAGAAGGTAATTTCTCTGTTCCCTTGAACTTAGGGATAGTAGAGAGGGACATGTAACTATATTACATATTAAATAAGTGATTAATATGTGATGGTTATTGTTATTATTGAGACATAGTCTCACTCTGTTGCCCAGGCTGGAGTGCAGTGGCATGATCTCGGCTCACTGCAACCACCATCTCCAGAGTTCAAGTGATTCTCATGCCTCAGCCACCAGAGTAGCTGGGATTACAGGCGCACAGCATGATGCTCAGCTAATTTTTGTACTTTTTGTAGAGACGGAGTTTTGCCATGTTGGTCAGGCTGGTCGCAAACTCCTGGCCTCACGTGATCTGCGTGCCTTGGCCTCCCAAAGTGATGGGATTACAGTCCCATCTGTGCCTACTGCGCCCGGCCTGGGATTTAATTTAGTAATCAGAAATTCAGGTATTATACATGCATATATATTCTTATTTTTGATTTTTTGATTTTTTCTTTTTTTTATTGAGGCATGACTTATATACAGTGACATACACAATTCTTAAGTAGACAGCTCAATGAATTTTTACATGTATGGATACTCATGAACTTACCCCTCAGGTCAAGATATGGAATATTTTCAGCACCCCAGAAGATTCCTTCCTGTCCCTTCCTTGTACTATTCTTCCCCTGCCAAGTAACCATTATTTTAACTTCTTTCACCATAAACTAGTTTGCCTGTGCTAGAACTTGATGCAAATGGAATCCTACATTTATATGTATGATTACTCACCATTATTCATTTATGTTGTTGGGGGTAGAAGAAGTTCTTTTCCATTTCTGTGCAGTATTCCATTGCATGACATTTGGGTACTTTCAATTTTTGGCTGTTATGACTAGCACTGCCATGAATATTCTTGAACATGTCTTTTGATAGACATAAGCACTCATTTCTGTTATGTATATACCTAGGAATAAAATTGCTGGGTTGTAAGCAAATATATGCGTAGTGGATACTGCCAGTTTTTTTCAAAGAAGTTGAACCAAGATACACTCCTGCCAGCCATATGGGATAGTTCTAGTTGTCCTACATCCTCTTTAATCCTTACTAATGTTGGTAGCAGTGCTGTTCCTTGTAGACATTATAGTAACTGTGAGGTGGTATCTCATTGAGGTTACACTTGGAATTCCCCTGATGGCTGGCGATGTTGAGCATGTTGCATATACTTACTGATTATTATACTTACTGGTTGTCTTCTTTTACCAAATTTAAAGATTTTATCAAATCTTTTGCCCATTAAAAATAATTTTCTCTGTTTTATAGATTTATATTTCTTTATAAATTTTTGACATAGCTTCTTTCTCAGATGTGTGTATTGTGAGTGTTTTCTCCCAGTCTGTGACTTGACTTTTCACACTCTATATGTTGGCTTTTTGATGAACAGAAATTCTTAACTTTTTAAAAGTCTAATTTATCAATCTTTTCTTTCATAGTTAATGCTTCTGATGTCCTGCTTAAGAAGTCTTTGCTTACCCTAAAGTTATGAAGATATTCTGCTCTATTTTCTTCCAAAAGATTTGCTGATTTCTCTTTCATATTTAAGTTCTTATTCTGTCTTAGATTAAAATGTGTATGGTATGAGGTTAGATATAATCTCTTTTTACTGTTAGCACACTTTCTGTTTTCACTTGTTTTGTGATTCTCTTCTAATATAACACAAAAAGGAAATTTTACCTTCAGTCACATTATTGTTAAGACAGGGAAATATGGATGCAAAAGGCCAAACACGTTTAGGCACATCTATACCTCTGCTGAAGCCATTTTGCAGCCAAATCTAGGCACAGATACACCTAGACAATTCAGTTATTAAGTTCCAGGATACATGTGCAGAATGTGCAGGTTTGTTACATAGGTAAATGTGTGCCATAGTGTTTGCGGCATCTGTCAATCCATCACCTAGGTGGTAAGCCCCTCATGCATTAGTTATTTATCCTGATGTTCTCCCTCCCCGTGTTCCCCTGAGAGGCCCCAGTGTGTGTTGTTCCCCTCCCTGTGTCCATGTGGTCCTACTGTTCAGCTCCTACTTATAAGTGAGAACATGCAGTGTTTGGTTTTCTGTTCCTGTGTTAGTTTGCTGAGGATAATGGCTTCTAGCTCCATCCATGTCCCTACAAAGGAAGTGATCTCATTCCTTTTTATGGCTGCATAGTATTCCATGGTGTATATGTACAATATTTATGTATCCAGTCTATAATTGATGGGCATTTAGGTTGATTCCATGTCTTTGCTATTGAATGACTATATGAATATATGCATGCATGTATCTTTATAATAGAATGATTTATATTCCTTTGAGTATATACCCAGTAATGGGATTTCTGGGTCAAATGGTACTTTTGGTTCTAGATCTTTGAGGAATCACCACACTGTCTTTCACAATGGTTGAACTAATTTACCCTCCCACCAACAGTGTAAAAGTGTTCCTATTTCTCCATAGCCTTGCCAGCATCTGTTGTTTATTGACTTTAATAATGTCCACTCTGACTGGTATGAGATAGTATCTTATTGTGTTTTTGATTTGCATTTCTCTAATGATCAGTGATGTTGATCTTTTTTCATATGTTGTTGACTGCATACATGTCTTCTTTTGAGAAGTGTCTGTTCATGTCCTTTGCCCACTTTTTAATGGAGTTGTTTTCTTCTGGTAAATTTAAGTTCCTTGTAGATTCTGGATATTAGCCCTTTGTCAGATGGATAGATTGCAAAAAATTTCTCCCATTCTGTAGGTTGTCTGTTGACTCTGATGATAGCTTCTTTTGCTGTGGAGAAGCTCTTTAGTTTAATTAGATCCTGTCTGTCAACTTTTGCTTTTGTTGCAATTGCTTTTGACATTTTCACCATGAAATCTTTGCCTGTGCCTATGTCCTGAATGGTATTGCCTAGATTATAGTTTTAGGTTTTACATTTAAGTCTTTAATCCATCTCAAATTAATTTTTATATAAGGTGTAAGGAAGGAGTGCAGTTTCAATTTTCTGCATATAGCTAGCCAGTTCTCCCAGCGCCATTTATTAAATAGGGAATCCTTTCCCCATTGCTTGTTTTTGTCAGGTTTGTTGAAGATCAAATGTGTAGATGTGTGGTCTTATTTCTGGGTTCTCTATTCTGTTCCATTGGTCTATATGTCTATTTTTGTACCAGTACCATGCTGTTTTGGTTACTGTGGCCTTGTAGTATAGTTTGAAGTCAAGTAGCATGATGCCTCCAGTTTTGTCCTTTTTGCTTAGGATTACCTTGGCTACTTGGGCTCTTTTTTGGTTCCATATGAACTTTAAAGTAGTTTTTTCTAATTCTGTGAAGAATGTCAATAGTAGTTTAATGGGAATAGCATTGAATCTATAAATTACTTTGGGCAGTATGACCATTTTCATGATATTGATTCTTCCTAACCATGAGCATGGAATGTTTATCCATTTGTTTGTGTTCTCTCTGATTTCCTTGAGCAGTGGTTTGTAGTTCTCCTTGAAGAGGTCCTTTGCTTTTCTTGTTAGCTGTATTCCTAGGTATTTTATTATCTTGGTAGCAATTGTGAATGGAAGTTCATTCAGGATTTGGCTCTCCGCTTGTCTGTTTTTGGTGTATAGGAATGCTAGCAATTTTTGCACATTGATTTTGTATCCTGAGACTTTGATGAAGTTGTTGATCAGCTTAAGAAGCTTTTGGGCTGAGACTATGAGGTTTTCTAGATATAGGAGCACGTCATATGCAGAGATAGTTTACTTCTTGTCTTCCTATTTGAATACCCTTTATTCTTTCCCTTGTCTGATTTTTCTGGCCAGAACTTCCAATACTTTGTTGACTAGAAATGGTGAGACAGGGCATCCTTGTCTTGTGCTGATTTTCAAGGGGAATGTTTCCAGCTTTTGGCCATTCAGTATGATACTGGCTGTGGGTTTGTCATAAATGACTGTTATTATCTTGAGGTACATTCCATCAATACCTGTTTTTTTTTTTTTTTTTTTTTTTATACTTTAAGTTCTAGGGTACATGTGCACAACGTGCAGGTTTGTTACATATGTATACATGTGCCATGTTGGTGTGCTGCACCCATTAACTCATCATTTACATTAGGTATATCTCCTAATGCTATCCCTCCCCTCTACCCCCTCCCCACAATAGGACCCGGTGTGTGATGCTCCCCTTAATACCTGGTTTATTGAGAGTTTTTAACATGAAGGGATATCGAATTTTATTGAATGCCTTTTCTATGTCTATTGAGATAATCATGTGCTTTTTGTCTTTAATTCTGTTTATGTGATGAATTATGTTTATTGATTCGCATATGTTGAACCAGCCTTGCACCCAGGGATGAAGCTGACTTGATCATGGTGGATAAGCTTTTTGATATGCTACTGGATTTGGTTTGCCAGTATTTTATTGAGGATTTTTGCATTGATGTTCATCAGGGATATTGGCCTGAAGTGGGTTTGTTGTTGTTGTTGTTGTTGTTGTTGTTGTTGTATCTCTGCCAGGTTTTGGTATCAGGACAATGCTGGCCTCATAAAATGAGTTAGGGAGGAGTCCCTCCTTTTCAATTGTTTGGAATAGTTTCAGAAGAAATGGTATCAGCTCCTTTTTGTGTTTCTGTAAATCAGCTGTAAATTCATCTGTTCCTGGGCTTTTTTTGGTTGGTAGGGTATTTATTACTGTCTCAATTTCAGAACTTGTTATTGATCTATTCAGGGATTTGACTTCTTCCTGGTTCAGTCTTGGGAGGGTGTGTATGTCCAGGAATGTATCCATTTCTTCTAGATTTTCTAGTTTATTTGCATAGAGGTGTTTATATTATTTTCTGATGGTTGTTCGTTTTATGTGGGGTCAGTGGTGATATCCCCTTTATCTTTTTTTATTGTATCTATTTGATTCTTCTCTCTTTTATTTTTTATTAGTCTAACTAGTGGTCTATGTGTTGTATTATTTTGTTTTTCAAAAAACCAGCTCCTGTACTTATTGGTTTTTTTGAAGGGTTTTTGTTGCACTTCTATTTCCTTCAGTTCAGCTCTGGTCTTGGTTATTTCTTGTCTTATGCTAGTTTTGGGGTTTGCTTGCTCTTATTTCTCTAGTTCTTTTAGTTGTGATGTTAGGTTGTTAACTTGAGATCTTTCTAACTTTTCAATGTGGGCATTTAGTGTTGTAAATTTCCCTCTTAACCAATTTATGCCTAGTGTTCCATTATTGGAATGCTAAGTTTGTGGGCATTATTTATATTCTACTGCTCAAGGTCATCTGGTTTTTCGCACACACAAAAAATGGGCAACCTCTGGCATAAATGGGTTAATACTGCTTTAGCTGAGTCCCAGAGATTCTGGTGTGTTATAACTTTGTTCTCATTAGTTGCAAAGAACTTCTTTATTTCTGCGTTAATTTCATTATTTACCCAGAAGTCATTCAGGAACAGGTTGTTCAATTTCCATGTACTTGTGTGGTTTCTTAATCTTGAGTTCTAAGCTGATTGCACTGTCTTCTGAGAGACTGTTTGTTATAATTTCAGTTCTTTTGCATTTGCTGAGGAGTGTTTTACTTCCAATTATGTGATCGATTTTAGAGTAAGTGGCATGTGGCACTGAGAAGAATGTATATTCTGTAGTTTTGGGGTACAGAGTTCTTTAGATATGTATCAGATCCACTTGATCCAGAGTTGAGTTAAAGTCCTGAATATCTTTGTTAATTTTCTGTCTCAATGATCTGTCTAATATTGATAGTGGGGTATTAAAGTCTCCCACTATTATTGTTTGGGAGTCTAAGTCTCTTTGTAGGTCTCTAAGAACTTGTTTTATGAATCTGGGTGCTCCTGTATTGGGTGCATATATATTTAGGATAGTTTGCTCTTCTTGTTTAATTGAACCCTTTATCATTTTGTAGTGACCTTTTTTTTTTAATCTTTTTTGATCTTGGTTGGTTTAAAGTCTGTTTTGTCAGAAACTAGGATTGCAACCCTGATTTTTTTTCTGCTTTCCATTTGCTTGGTACATTTTCCTCCATCTCTCTATTTTGAGGCTATTTGTGTCTTTACACATGCAATGGGTTTCTTCAATACAGCACATTGATGGGTCTTGACCCTCTATCCAGTTGCCATTCTGTGTATTTTAATTGGGGCATTTAGCCCATTTGCATTTAAGGTTAATATTGTTATGTGTGAATTTGATCCTGTCAACGTGATGCTAGCTGGTTATTTTGTAGACTTGTTGATGTAGTTGCTTCATAGTGTCACTGGTATTTGTATTTCATTGTCCTTTTGTAGTGGCTGGTAACGTTTTTTGCTTTTCATATTTAGTGCTTCCTTTAGGAGCCCTTGCAAGGCAGGCCTGGTGGTGATGAACACCTTCAATATTAGCTTGTCTGAGAAGGGTCTTATTTCTCCTTCACTTATGAAGCTTAGTTTGGCTAGATACAACATTCTGGGTTGGAAATTTTTTTCCTTAAGCATGTTGAATATTGGCCCCCGATCTTTGCTGGCTTGTAGGGTTTCTGCTGAGAGGTCTGAGGTTAGTCTGATGGGCTTGCCTTACTTTTAATGGCAAAAACTTCAAATTCTTTAGCATCAACCTAATAGGTGACCTGGCCCTTTCTCTCTAGCTGCCCTTAACATCTTTTCCTCCATTTCAACCTTGGAAAATCTGATTATTATGTGTCTTGGGGTTGATCATCTCATGGAGTATCTTATTGGGGTTCTCTGGATTTCCTGAAGTTGAATGTTGGCCTATCTTGCCAGGCTGGGGAAGTTCTCCTGGATGATATCCTGAAGTATGTTTTCCAACTTGATTCTATTTTCCCCATCTCTTTCAGGTACCCCAATCAATTATAGGTTCAGTCTTTTTACATAATCCCATAGTTCTTGGAGGTTTTGTTGGTTCATTTTCATTCTTTTTTCTCTAATCTTGTCTGCCTGTCTTATTTTAGCAAGATAGTCTTTTGGCTCTGAACTTCTTTCCTCCATTTGGTCTATTCAGCTACTGATACTTGTGGTTACGTTGTGAAGTTCTCGTGTTGTGTTTTTCAGCTCCATCAGTTTATTTATATTCGTCTCTAAACTGGTTATTCTAGTTAACAGCTCCTGTAATGTTTTATCATGGTTCTTAGCTTCTTTGCATTGGGTTAGAACATGCTCCTTTAGCTCAGCAAAGTTCGTTATTACCCACCTTCTGAAGCCTACTTCTGTCAATTCATTCATCTCAGCTTCAGCCCAGTTCTGTGCTCTTGCTGGGAAGGTGTTGCAATCATTTGGAGGAGAATAAGCACCCTGGCTTTTGGAGTTTTCAGTGTTTTTGCATTGATTCTTTCTCATCTTCATGCATTTATCTGGTTTTGATCTTTGAGGCTGCTGACCTTTGGATGGGGTTTTTCTGAGAGCACTTCTGTTGATGTTGTTGTTGTTGCTTTCTCTTTGTTTGTTTTTCTTTTAACAGTCAGGCCCTTCTTCCCTAGGGCTGCTGTGGTTTGCTAGGGGGTCCATTCCAAACCCTATTTAGCTGGGTTGCTCTGGCACCTGAAGGTATCACCAGTGGAGGCTGCAGAACAGCTAAGATGGCGCCGCCCCTCTTTTCTGGGAGCTCTGTTTAAGAGGGGCACCAACTTGATGCCAATAGGAGTGCTCCTGTGTAAGGTATGTGGTGACCCCTGATGGGGGAGGTAGTCACACCAAGTCAGGAGGCATGGGATCAGGGACCTTCTTAATGAAGCACTCTGTCTGCCCCTTGGTGGAGTGAGTGTACTGCGCTGGGGGGAATCCCATGAATTCAGACTGCCCAGATTCCTCAGAGTCAGCAGGGGGAAAGACTAAGTCCATTGATCCATGGAGACTATGGCTGCCCCACCCCCCAGGGGCTCCATCCCAGGGAAATCAGAGTTCTGTCTATAAACCCCTGACTGGAGTGGCAATTCACTTTTAAAAGTGCAAATTGCTTTACCTCCTTGCCTGTCTATTCCTAACCCATTCTGCTCTCAGAGCAGGTAGCACTAGGTGGTCTAAGACTATGAAGATGAATACGTCTGTTATAGAAATTTCAATTCTTAGCTTGTGAATAGTTTCTGCTGTGCAGGGCTTTTTAGTAGCCTATATGGTATGTAAGGGGCTAGATAAATGCAAATTTCATTTCACTTAGAAAGGAAATGAGCCACAGTAAATGGACATGCATACAACTCTGGAATTAAAAGGAGGGTGGATTCCTTCTGTCAGCAGGGCCAAAACAATACTCTATATCCAAATACATCTTTTTAGAAGTCTTAGCAGTTTAAAAGAACATAAAAGTTTGGACAGGAACAAAAACAGGATGAATTCTCCGTTCTGTTTTGTTGCTTTACCCTTCAATAGCTGTGAAGCAAAACTCACCATCCTGGTTTTCTTTAGTGATTTCTGATTCTGGATGAGACGGTTTTTGACCTAATTCTAGTTATTATTTCTAATAATGAGGGACAAATTGGCATGCCATTGTTACATAGAGTCCTTCTATTGCTCAACAGACAATGCACAACTTAGGAGCAATGTTTCCTGAATCAAAGGGAGAGATCAAGCAAATTGTGTGATTGTGTTGGCACTGGGCACATGTATAAATGTTATATATTTCTTCTAAGTGGCAGAAATTCCTCATTGGCATAGCAGGAAAATCATATTGCTTTATCAAAATTAATAACTGAAAGTTGGCATTGTTAAACATACATATCTTAGTTTCCTGAACTTTGGAGTACACAAAAGAAATATGTGGTTCTGGCAAGATAGCTGACAGAACTACCCTCAAGCTGAAAACACAGAAATGAGGACTAAACTAAAATGAAAATAAAAAATTAAGTACTCAGCTGAGTTCAAAAGGAAAAATAGGATTAATTTTCAGTTGCCAGAAACAAAGAAGGAATGTAAATTCATAGTGGAGTTTTATGAGTGGAAGGTCAGAGGGAGTTGAGGGAAATCGACCAGATATAGGCCTTAGGGGCATAGCAACTGAGATAGAATAAAGATGGCCATAAATTCCTTACCATTCTTTCCGTCAAGAAGTAGAATTTTCATTTGTAACTAAGCTGGCCTGTTACTTGCTTTGACCAATAAAATGAGACAGAAATGATGCTGTGTAATATTAAAAGTCATGACTTAAGAGATCTGCAGCTGCAACCTTTCTCTCTTGAAATGCTCCCTCTTGGAATCTAGCTGCCATCCTGTGTGAAGCTCAAGCAAGCTGCATTGAGTGGTCATGTGGAGGAGCACGGATGCATCCTATACAAAAGCCCCAGCTGAATGCCCCGGCCAACAGTCAGCATCAACTGCCAGCTATATGAGTGAGCCATTTTGAATGTTTCCTTTCTAGTAAATCTTTCAAATAACTGCAGCCCAGCTCATACTTGCATGGAGCAAAAGAATTGCTCAGCTGAGTTCAGTCAACCTACAGATGCATGACAGCTGATAAGTCGTTGTTTTTGTTTTAAGACAGTAAGTTCCTGAGTAGTTTGTTACACAGCAATAGAAAACGGAAACAGGGCCTGAGATTTTAATGCCCACATGATAACAGAATACAGAATAAAGTTGTCCCTTAGTATCCATGATGGATTGGTTCTAGGACCTCTCGCAGATGCCACATTCTAAGGGTGCCCAAGTCTCTTATATAACATTATGCAGTATTTGCATATAACCTATGCTCATCCCCTTTATTGTTTAGAGAATAATGACAAGAAAACAAAGTCTGCAAATATTCAATGTGAATGCAATCATTTTTTTTTTTTTTTAATATTTTTGACTCAAGATTGGTTGACTCTAAACATGTGAAGCCCCTGGATATCGAGGGCTGACTATATATGGCTTTAGGCCCACACAGTGCAGAGGGGGGACACTGGAACCAAGACCTCTGCATAAATCCAGGACATGGAAATGCTGTTCCTTGGTAAAAGAGTGATATGTTTTGGCTCTGTGTCTCCACCCAAATCGCATCTTGAATTGTAATCCCCAGGTGTCAAGGGAGGGACGTGGTGGGGGGTGACTGGATCATGGGGGCAGTTTCCCCCATGCTATTCTCATGGCAGTGTGTGAGTTCTCACAAGGTCTGATGGTTTTATAAATGGCAATTTCCCCTGCACTTTCACTCTCTCTCTCACCTGCTGCCATATAAGATGTGCCTGCTTCTCCTTCTGCCATGATTGTAAAGTTCCTGAGGCCTCCCCAGCCATGCAGGACTGTAAGTCAATTAAACCTATTTCCTTTATAAATTACCCAGTCTCAGATATTTCTTTATAGCAGTGTGAGAACAGAGTATTACAATGAGGAACTAGAAATACTCTGCCTACTATCCCAGATATGCACAAGGAAGGTTGCCTCTCTTGTCTTTATTAGGGGCTAGATGAAGAAACATTCTTGCATGAATACAGGAGCCTGAGGCCAACATTATATATCACTGTGGAGTCTAAATTTACACTTCATGCAAGATTTCTCTAAGTTGTGAAATTAACACAAAAACTGATCAAGGATGGATGGGATCTTTTGAATACTTTACAGAAACAACTTAAAACTGTTTTGTTGAAACACTTACACAATTTAAGGTGGCTGTGACACTTACTGGAGCAGGGAATTTGTACTGAAGATGGGCTCACTCTACGTATTTGCAAAACACTTAAAGAAATGATCCATGTTGAGGAAGAGTCAAGAAACACAAAACATAGGATTAGTGACTCTTGAAGTGGAGATAACAAATCCAGCTGAAGCATCTATGTTTTAAAAGTGTGTTTAAAAATAATTTTGAGAGAAAAGGATAAATTAAAACTAAGTTCAAAAGAATAAACATGATATATATATATTTAAAAGCCACATGCCTTTGAAAAAGAACCAGATAGAATGTCAAGAAATGAAAGATACAATCATTAAATTTTTAAAAGTCATTGAAAGTTTGACACAATAGATTTGGCTCAGTTGAAGGGGGAATTAGTTGAAATAGAAGATAGATCTGAAAAAATTATTTCTAATTATCATAGAGTGATAATGAGGTAAAAATTTTGAAAGAGAGATTAGGACACATGAAGGATACAGGAATAGTTCTAACATATGCGTAATAAAGTGCCAGGAAGAAAGTCTAGAGGTAATGACAGGGAAGCAATAATTGAAGGGATAATATATTAAGTATTGTATTAAAGGTCTGCTTATCACATTTACATTTGTTATCTCATTAATTATCAACATAGAGGAGTGAGATTCACTGTTATCCTTATTTTCAGTTGAGAAAAATCAGACTTTGAAAGGCTACATAACACAGCATCATCTTCCTCTTCCCTCCATAGGGGTGTCTGTACAAGCCCTGTCCCCCTATCCCACTGACACTGATCTTTGGCCAAGGTCACCAAAAACTTCTCTGTGGTTGAATCCAGTGGGCGTTGACTGCTGGCCTCTTTCTGCCCCCCACAACAAAGGAGTAAGCATTCCGATCTTTCCAGTCTCTGTCTTCTTTGCTTGTTCCTTTATTTTATTTTATTTTATTTTATTTTCGAGATGGAGTCTTGCTCTGTTGCGCAGGTTGGAGTGCAGTGGTGCTATCTCGACTCACTGCAAGCTCTGCCTCCCGGGTTCACGCCATTCTCCTGCCTCAGCCTCCCGAGTAGCTGGGACCACAGGCGCCTGCCACCAAGCCTGGCTAATTTATTTTATTTTTTATTTTTAGTAGAGACGGGGTTTCACCATGTTAGCCAGGATGGTCTTGATCTCCTGACTTCGTAATCTGCCCGCCTTGGCCTCCCAAAGTGCTGGGATTACAGGCTTGAGCCAACGTGCCCAGCCTATTTTATTTTATTTTATATTCAGGAGGTACATGTGCAGGTTTGTTACATGAATATTTTGCATAATGCTGAGGTTTGGGCTTCTAGTGAACCCATCAACTCAAATAGTGAACATAGTACCCAGTAGTTTTTTGACTTTTGTCCTCTTCCCACTCCCCCACTTTGGAGTCCCCTGTCTGTGATTTCCATCTTTATGTTCATGTGTACCCGTTGTTTAACTCCCACTTATAAGTGAGAATAAGCAGTATTTGATTTTCTGATTTTGAGTTATTTCATTCAGGATAATGACCTCCAGCTCCATTCATGTTTGCTGTGAAGATCATAATTTCATTATTTGTTATTGCTGCATGGTATTCCATGGTGTATTTATACCACAATTTCTTTATTCAGTCGACTGTTGATGGACACTTAGGTTGATTCCACAACTTTGCTATTGTCAATAGTGCTGCAATAAACGTTCGAATGCTGGTGTCTTTCTCATAAAATAATTTATTTTCCTTTGAGTAGATACCCAATAGTGGGGTTGCTAGGTCCAACAGTAGTTCTATTTTTAGTTTTTTGAGAAATCTCCAAACTGTTTTCAATGGGGTTGAATTAATTTACATTCCCACCAACAGTGTATAAGTGTTCCCTTTTCTCTGCATCCTCGCCAGCATCTGTTATTTTCTGACGTTTTAATAATAGTCATTTTGACGGGTGAGAGATGGTATCTCATTGTAGTTTTCATTTGTATTTCTCTGATGAGTTGTGATGCCGAGCATTTTTTCATCTTTGTTGGCTGCTCATATGTCTTCTTTTAAGAATTGTCTGTTCAGTATTTTGTCCAATTTTTAATAAACTTATTTGTTTTCTTGCTTATTATTTAAATTCCTTATAGATTCTGGATATTAGACCTTTGTTAAATGCACAAATTGCACATATTTTCTCCCATTCTGTAGGTTGTCTGCTTACTCTGTTGATTATTTCTTTTGCTGTACAAAAGCTCTTTAGTTTGAGTCTTGTTTATTTTTGTTTTCGTTGCATTTGCTTTTGAGATCTTAGTTGTAAATTCTTTGCCTAAGCCAATATCCAGAAGAGTTTTCCTATGTTTTCTTCTAGGATATTTATAGTTTCAGGTCTTACATTTAAGTCTTTAATCCATTTTGAGTTAACTTTTGTATATGGTAAGAGATAGGAGTCCAGTTTAATTCTGCTTATGGCTAGCCAGTTTTCCCTGCGCCATTTATTAAATAGGGTGCCCTTTCTCCATTTAAATTTCTATTTGCTTTGTCAAATATGAGTTGGGTATAGGTATGTGGCTTTATTTCTGGATTCTTTATCCTGTTTCATTAATTTATGTATCCATTTTTGTACCAGTATCATACTGTTTTGGTTACTACAGCCTTATAGTATAGTTTAAGGTCAGGTAATGTGATGCCTCTAGCTTTGTTCTTTTTGCTTAAAATTGCTTTAGCTATTTTTTTTCATATGAATTTTAGAATTATGTTCTCTGTTCCTGTGAAAAATGATGTTGGTAATGTGATAGGAGTTGCATTGAATCTGTAGATTGCTTTGGAAAGTGTGGTCATTTTAATGATATTGATTCTTCCTATCTATGAGCATGGGATGCTTTTCAATTTGTTTATGTTATCTATGATTTCTTTCATCAGTGTTTTGTGCTTCTTATTGTAGAGGTCTTTCACCTACTTGGTTAAATGTATTCCTCGGTATTTATCTTTAGTGGCTATTTTAAATAGGATTAAGTTCTTGATGTAGTTCTGTATTCGTCCATTCTCACACTGCTATGAAGAAATACCCAAGACTGGGTAATTATAAAGGAAAGAGGTTTTATTGACTCACAGTTCCACATTGCTGGGAAGGCCTCAGGAAACTTACAATCATGGCAGAAGGCAGAGAAGAAGCAGGCACCTTCTTCACAGGGCAGCAGGATAGAGTGAGTGCAAGCAGGGGAAATGCCAGGTGCTTATAAAACCATCACATCTCGTGAGACTTCCTCACTATCATGAGAACAGCATAGGGGAAACAAACTCTATGATCCAATTACCTCCACCTGGTCCCACCCTTGACATGTGGGGATTATGGAGATTACAATTCAAGGTGATATTTGGGTGGAGACAGAGAGCCAAACCACATCATCTTGTCAGCTTGAGCATTATTGGTGTATAGAAATGCCACTTGTATTTGTGCTTTAATTTTGTATCTTGAAACTTTACTGAAGTTATCAGGTCTAGCAGTCTTTTGAAGGCATCTGTAGGATTTTCTAAGTATAAGATAATGTCGTCAGTGAGCAGAAATAATTTGACTTCTCTTTTCCAATTCAGATGCCTTCTATTTTTTTCTCTTGCCTGATTGCTTAGGCTAGGACTTCCAGTGCTATGTTGAATATGAGTGATGAGATGAGAGTGGACAGCCTTGTCCTGTTCCAGTTCTTAGGGAAAATGCTGTCACCTTTTCCCCCATTCACTATGATGTTTACTGTGGATTTGTCATATATGACTCTCTTTATTTTGAGGCATGTTCCTTTGATGTCTAGTTAATTGAAGTTTCCATCATGAGGAGATGTTGGATTTTATAGACTGCTTTTTCCATATCTACTGAGATGATTATGTGGTTTTTGTTGCCACCCTGGTTGTCTGAATGACTCAGTAGTTCCAGGCTATGAGCTTTACAGAGTCCAAGCTGAACGGGGCATGACGTGACTGTTTTGTCGAGGCATGGCCAGACTGCTTCTTTAAATGGAACCCCAATTCACTCTTCCTCATGGGGTGGGTCCTCTAAGCTGGGGCCTCCAACTACCCCTTCCTGTATTCTATGCAGAGTTCTGATTTCTCCCTGGGATGCAGTGCCTGAGGGGAGGTGTGGGCCACCATCTTTGCTATTTGGGCAACTTGGCCATTCCAGCCTGCAGGCTTTGGGGAGTCCAAGCCAACCAGGCAGAGATGGTTCCCCAGCACCTCACAACTGTTTTGTCAGGGTGTGGCCAGACTACTTTTTAAAATGGGACCTGGATCCATTCCTCCTTGTTGGGTGGGTCTTCCCATCTGGGGCCTCCAGCCACCCCCACCTGTGTTCTGTGACTGACAGAGTTCTAATTTCTTCCTGGGATGAAGTGCCCAGGGGGTGGGGCAGGCTGCCAGCTTGGCTGTTTTGGCATCTCAGGCAGTCCAGCCTGTGGGCCTTGGAGAGCCCAAACCTATCAGGGGCTGAAGAGATCCCCCACACAGCACAGCTGTTCTACCAAAAAGCAGCCAGACTGCTTCTGTAAGTGGATCCCTGATCCCGTTCCTCCTGACTGGGTGAGACCTTCCAAACGGGCTCTCCAGCCACCTCCTACCAGTGCATTTGGGCTGGCAACAGGTCAGTACCCACCTGGGATGGAGCTTCCAGAGGAAGAGGCAAGCTGCCATCTTTGCTATTTCACAGCCTTCACTGGTGATACCTCCAGGTACTGGAAAAGCCGAGGCAATGATGATCTGGAGCAGAGCCCCAGCAAGCTGCAGCAACCTTACAGAAGAGTGGCCAGACTATTAAAAACAACAACAACAACAAACACAAAAACCCATCCAAAGGTCAGCAGCCTCAAAGATCGAAGGTAGATAAGCCCACAAAGATGAGAAATAATCAGTGCAAAAATGCTGAAAACTCAAAAAGCCAGAGTGCCCCCTTTCCTCCAAATGATTCCAACACCCCTCTAGCAAGGGTTTAGAACTGGACTGAGGCTGTCATGGCTGAAATGACAGAATTAGGCTTCAGAATGTGGATAAAATCAAACTTTGCTGAGCTAAAGGAGCACATTGTAACCCAATTCAGAGAAGCTAAGAATCATGATAAAACAATGCAGGAGCTGACAGCCAAGATATCCAGTTTAAAGAGGAATATTACTGACCTGATAGAGCTGAAAAACACACTACAAGAATTTCATAACACAATCACATTATTAACAGCAGAATAGACCAAGTGGAGGAAGGAATCTCACAGCTTGAAGACTGTCTTTCTGAAATTAAGGCAGACAGACATTAATAGAGAAAAAAGAATGAGAAGGAATGAACAAAATCTTCGAGAAATATGGGATTATGTAATGAGACCAAATCTATGACTGATTGCAATACCTGAAAGAGAGAATGGAACCAATTTGGAAAACATATTTCAGGACATCATCCAGGAGAACTTTCCCAACTGATGTGGTTTGACTCTGTATCCCCACCCAAATCTCATCTACAATTGTAATCCACAGGTGTTGAGGGAGAGATCTGATGAGAGGTGATTTCCCCCATGCTGTTCTCGTGATAATGAGTGAGTTCTCATGAGATCTGATGGTTTAAAAGTGTTTGGCAGTTCTCCCCAAGTCCTGCCACCATGTAAGATATGCCTTGTTTCCCCTTCTGCCATTACTGTAAGTTTTCTGAGGCCTCCACAGCCCTGCAGAGCTGTGAGTCAATTAAGCCTCTTTTCTTTATAAATTACCCAGTCTCATGTAGTTCTTTATAGCAGTGTGAAAACAAACTAATACGGAACATTGGTACTGAGAGAAGTGGGGGCATTGCTGTAAAGATACCCCAAAATGTGGAAGTGACTTTGGAACTAGGAAATGGGCAGAGGTTGGAACAGTTTGAGGGCTCAGAGGAAGACAGGAAGATGTGGGAAAGTTTGTAACTTCCTAGAGACTTGTTGAATAGTTTTTACCAAAATTCTGATAGTAATGTGGACAGTGAAGTCTAGATTGAGGTGGTCTCAGAGGGAGATGAGGAACTTATTGGAAACTGGAGTAAAAGTCACTCTTGCTATGCTTTAACAAAGAGACTGGCAGTATTTTGTTCCTGCCACAAACATCTGTGGAACTTTGAACTTGAGAGAGATGACTTAGGGCATCTGGTAGAAGAAATTTCTAAGCAGCAAAGCATTCAAGAGTTTCCCTAGCTTTTTCTAAAAGTGTACGGTCATATGCATTCACAAAGAGCTGGTCTGAAATTGGAACTTATGTTTAAAAGGGAAGCAGAATGTAAAAGTTTGGAAAATTTGCAGCCTGACCATGTGGTAGAAAATAAAATACCCATTTTCTGGGTAGGAATTCAAGTGCAAGCCAGGTGCAGAAATTTGCATAAGTAATGAGGAGCCAAATGTTAATAACCAAGACAATGGGAAAAATGTCTCCATGGCGCTTCAGAGATCTTCACGGCAGCCCTTCCTGTCACAGGCCCAGAGGCCTAGAAGGGAAAAATGGCTTTCTGGGCCAGGCCCAGGTCCCCACTGCTCTGTACAGACTCAGGACATGGCACCCTGTGTCCCAGCAGCTCCAGCTCCAGCCCTGCCTAAAAGGGGCAAAGGTAAAGCTCAGGCCATTGCTTCAGAGGGTGCAAGCCCCAAGCATTGGCAGCTTCCACATGGTATTGGGCCCATGAGTGCACAGAAGATAAGAGCTGAGGTTTGGAAACCTCTGCCTAGATTTGAAATGATGTATGGAAATGTCTGGATGTCCAGGCAGGAGTCTGCTGCAGAGGCAGAGCTTTCACAGATAAGCTCTACTAGGGCAATGCAGAGAGGAAATGTGGGGATGGAGTCCCCACACAGAGTCTCCACTGGGGCACTGCCTGGTGGAGCTGTGAGAAGAGGGCCACCATCCCCCAGATTCTGGAATGGTAGGCCCACTGACAGTTGTGCACCTGGAAAAGCCACAGACAGTCAATGCCAGCCCATGAGAGCAGCCATGGGGGCTGTACCCTGCAGAGCCACAGGGACAGAGCTGCCCAAGACCTTAGGAGCCCACCCCTTGCATCAGTGTGCCCTAGATGTGAGACATGAAGTCCAAGGAGATTATTTTGGAGCTTTAAGGTTTAATGGCTTCCCTGCTGGATTTTGAACTTATGTGGGGCCTGCAGCCCCTTTGTTTCAGCCAATTTCTCCCATTTAGAATGGGAACATTTACCCAATGCCTGTGCCCTCAATGTATCTTGGAAGTAACTAACTTGTTTATGATTTTACAGACTCATAGGCCGAAGCAACTTGCTTTGTTTCAGATAAGACTTCAGACTTGGACTTTTGAGTTATCGCTGGAATGAGTTAAGATGTTGGGGACTGTTGGAAAGACATGATTGCATTTTGAAATATGAGAAGGACATGGGATTTGGGAGGAGTAGAATAAGGTTTGGCTCTGTGTCCTCACCCAAATCTCATTGGGAATTGTAATCCCCACATATTGAGGGAGGGACCTGATGGGAAGTGATTGGATCATAAGAGCAGTTACCCTCATGCTGTTCTCATGATAGTGAGTTCTCATGAGATCTGATGGTTTAAAAGTGTTTGGCAGTCCCCCCTCCTGCTGCCATGTAAGACACACCTTGCTTCCCCTTTGACTCTGCCATGATTGTAAGTTTCCTGAGGCCTCCCCAGCCATGCAGAACTGTGAGTCCATTAAACCTCTTTCCTCTATAAATTACTGAGTCTCATGTAGTTCTTTATAGCAGTGTGAAAATGGACTAAAACATCAACCTAGCAAGACTGGCCAATATTCAAATTCAGGAAATGTGGAGAACCCCAGTAAGATACTCCATGAGATCATCCCCAACACACAAAACCATCAAATTTTCCATGGTTAAAATGAAAGAAAAAATGTTAGGGGCATGCAGAGAGTAAGGCGAGATCACCCACAAAGAGAAGCCCCTCAGACTAACAGTGGACCTCTCAGCAGAAACTCTACAAGCCAGAAGAGACTGGGGGCCAATAACATTCTTAAGGAAAAGAATTTCCAACCCAGAATTTCATATCTGGTCAAACTAAGATTCATACGTGAAGGAGAAATAAAATCCTTTTCAGACAAGCAAATGCCAAGGGAATTTGGTATCACCAGACCTGCCTTAAAAGAGCTCCTAAAGGAAGCATTAAATGTGGAAAGGGAAAAGCATTACCAGCCACTACAAAAACACACTGAAGTACATGGACCAGTGACACTATGAAGTAACCACATAAACAAGTCCGCAAAATAACCAGCTAGCGTCATGATGACAGGATCAAATCCTCACATAACAATATTAACCTTAAATGTAAATGGGCTAAATGCCCCCAATTAAAAGACACAGAATGACAAGCTGGAGAAGAACCAAGATCCATCAGTATGCTATCTTCAAGATGCATCTCACATACAAAGACACAAATAGACTCAAAATAGAGAGATAGAGGACAATTTACTAAGCAAATGGAAAGCAGAAAAAAGCAGAAGTTGCAATCCTAGTTTCTGATAAAACAGACTTTAAACCAACAGAGATTAACAAAAAGACAAAGAAGGGTATTACATAATGATAAAGAGTTCAATTAAACAAGAAGAGCCAACTGTCCTAAATATATATATGCACCCAATACAGGAGCACCCAGATTCATAAAACAAGTTCTTAGAGACCTACAAAGAGACTTAGACTCCCAAACAACAATAATGGGAAACTTTAATACCCCACTATCAATATTAGACAGATCATTGAGACAGAAAATTAACAAAGATATTCAGGACTTTAACTCAGCTCTGGATCAAGTGGATCTGATACCTATCTAAAGAACTCTGTACTCCAAAATTAAAGAATATACATTCTTCTCAGTGCCACATGCCACTTTAAAATCGATCACATAATTGGAAGTAAAACACTCCTCAGCAAATACAAAAGAACTGAAATTATAACAAACAGTCTCTCAGACTACAGCACAAACAACTTGGAACTCAAAGAAATTCACTCCCAACCACACAACTATATGGAAATTGAACAACCTGTTCCTGAATGACTTCTGGGTAAATAATGAAATTAAGGCAGAAATCAAGAAGTTCTTTGCAACTAATGAGAATGAAGATATAACACACCAGAATTTCTGGGATTACAGCTAAAGCAGTGTCAAGAAGGAAGTTTATAGCACTAAATGCCCACATTGAAGTGCTAGAAAGACCTCAAGTTAGCAACCTAATATCACAACAAAAAGAACTAAAGAACCCAAAACAAATAAACTTCAAAGCCAGCAGAAGACAAAAAATAACAAAGATCAGAGCTGAACTGAAGGAGAAAGAAACATGAAAATCCCTTCAAAAAAATCAATGAATTCAGGAGATTGTGTTTTGAAAAAATTAATAAAATAGACTGCTAGCTAGACTAATAAAGGAGAGGGAAGATTCAAATAAACACAATCAGAAATGATAAGGGGGATATCACCACTGACCCCACAGAAATGGAAACAACCATTAGAGTATACTATAAACACCTCTATGCAAATAAACTAGAAAATCTAGAAGAAATGGTTACATTCCTGGACACATACACCCTCTTAAGAGTGAACCAGGAAGAAATTGAATCCATGAATAGACCAATAATGAGTTCTGAAAATGAGGCAGAAAAAATACCTTACCAACGAACAAAAGGCCCAGGTCCAGATGGATTCATAGATGAATTCTACCAGAGGTACAAAGAAGAGCTGATACCATCCCTACTTAAACTATTCCAAAAGATTAAAAAGGAAGGACTCTTCCCTAACTCATCCAATAAGGCCAGCATCATCCTGATACCAAAACCTGGCAGAGATACAACAACAAAAAAAGAAAGCTTCAGGCCAATATCCTTGATGAACATCAGTTCAAAAATCCTCAATAAAATACTGGCAAACCAAATCCATTAGCACATCAAAAAGCATACTCACCATGATCAAGTCAGCTTCATTCCTGGGATGCAAGGCTGGTTCAACATACACAAACCAATAAATGTGATTCATCACATAAACACAACTAAAGACAAAAACCACGTGTTTATCTCAATAGACGTAGAAAAGGCATTCAATAAAATTCAACATCCCTTCATGTTAAAAACTCTCAATAAACTAGGTATTGATGGAGCATACCTCAAAATAATAAGAGCCATTTATGACAAACCCACAGCCAATATCATACTGAATGGGCAAAAGCTGGAAGCATTCCCATTGAAAACTGGCACAAGACAAGGATGTCGTCTCTCACCACTCCTATTCAACATAGTATTGGAAGTTCTGGCCAGGGAAATCAGGGAAGAGAAAGAAATAAAGGACATCCAAATAGAAAGAGGTGAAGTCAAATTATCCCTGTTTGCAGATGACATGATTCTGTATCTAGAAAACCCCACAGTATTGGCCCCAAAGCTCCTTTAGTGACAAACTACTTCAGCAAAGTCTCAGGATACAAAATTAATGTACAAAAATTGCTAGCATTCCTATACACCAGCGACAGGCAAGCAAGGAGCCAAATCATGAATGAACTCCTATTCACAATTGCTGCAAAAAGAATAAAATACCTAAGAATACAGCTAGCAAGGGAAGTAAAGGCCCTGTTCAAGGAGAACTACAATCCACAGCTCAAGGAAATCAGGACACAAACAAATGGAAAAATATTCCATGTTCATGGATAGGAAGAATCAATATCATGAAAATGACCATACTGCCCAAAGTAATTTATAGATTCAATGCTATTCCCATTAAACTACCATTGGCATTTTTCACAGAATTAGAACTATTTTAAAATTCATATGAAACCAATAAAGAGCCCAAATAGCCAAGGCAATCCTAAGCAAAAAGAACAAAGCTGGAGGCATCATGCCACCCAACTTCAAAGCATACTACAAGGCTACAGTAACCAAACCAGCATGGTACTGGTACAAAAACAGACACATAGACCAATGGAACAGAATAGAGAACCCAGAAGTAAGACCACACATCTACATCTTCGATCTTCAACAAACCTGACAAAAACAAGCAATGGAGAAAGGATTCCCTATCTAATAATGGTTCTGGGAGAACTGGCTATCCGTATGCAGACAATTGAATCTAGACCCCTTCCTTACATCACAAGCAAGAACCTACTTAAGATGGCTTAAAGACTTAAATGTAAACCAAAATGTTAACAACTCTAGAAGAAAACCTAGGCAATACCATTCAGGACATAGGCCCCGGCAAAGATTTCATGATGAAGACACCAAAAGCAATTGCAAGAAAAGTAAAAATTGACAAATGCGATCTAATTAAACTAAAGAGCTTCTGTACAGCAAAAGAAGCTATCATCAGAGGGAACAGACAACCTATAGAATGAGAGAAAATTTTTGCAAACTATGTATCTGACAAAGATCTAATATCCAGCATCTATAAGGAACTTAAATAAATTTGCAAGGAAAAAACAACCCCATTAAAAAGTGGGCAAAGGACATAAACAGACATTTCTCAAAAGAAGATATACATGCAGCCAGCAAACATCTGCCAAAAAGCTCAATATCACTGATCATTAGGGAAATGCAAATTAAAACCACAATGAAAACCATATCACACCAGTCAGAATGGCTATTTTTTAAAAAGTCATAAAACAACAGATGCTGGCGATGTTGTGAATAAAAAGAAATGCCTTTGCACCATTAGTGGGAGTGTAAATTAGTTCAACCATTGTGGAAGACAATTTTCAAAGACCTAGAGGTAAAAATTTTCAAAGACCTAGAGGTAAAAATACCATTTGACCCAGCAATCTCATTACTGGGTATGTACACAAAGGAATGTAAATCATTCTATTATAAAGACACATGCATGTGTATGTTCATTGCAGCTCTATTCGCAATAGCAAAGACATAGAATCAACCTAAATGCCCATCAATGATAGGCTGGATAAAGAAAATATGGTACATATACACAATGGAATACTATGTAGCCATACAAAGAAATGAGATCATGTCCTTTGCAGGGACATGGATGGAGCTAGAGGCCATTATCCTTAGTAAACTAACGAAGGAACAGAGAACCAAATACCATATGTTCTCACTTATAAGTGGGAGTTAAATGATAAAAACACATGGACATATGAGGGGAAACAACACACACTGTGGCCTGTTGGAGGGCAGGGGTTGGGAGGAGGGATATAGGATCAGGAAGAATAGCTAATGGATGATGGGCTTAATACTTGGCTGATGGGATGATCTGTGCAGCAAACCATCATGGCACACATTTACCTATGTAACAAACCCACACATCCTGCATATGTACCCCTCGACTTAAAATAAAATTTGGAAAAAAATTAGTTCATTATTGCTTGATGAATAAAAAAAGTTCACAGTAGTCTCTGAGAATCTTTTGTATTTTTGTTTTATCAGTGTAATGTCACATTTATCATTTCTGATTGTGCTTATTTGAATTTTTTTTTTAATTGGCTAATCTAGATAGCAGTCGAATTAATTTTGTTTATTCTTTCAAAGATCCAACTTCTTGTTTCTTTGGTCCTTTGTGTGTGTGTGTGTGTGTGTGTATATATGTATTTTTGTTTGTTTGTTTGTTTGTTTGTTTCAATTTCATTTAGTTCTGCTCTGATCTTTGTTATTTCTTTTCTTCTGCTAGTTTTGGGTTTAGTGTGTTCTCGTTTTCCTAGTTCCTTGAGGTGTGATGTTCGATTGTTAATTTAAGATCTTTCTATCTTTTTGATGTAGGCATTTAGTGCTATAAACATTCCTGTTAACACTGCTTTTGCTGTATAGGTTTTGCTATGTCGTGTCTCATTTTCGTTTGTTTCAACATTTTTTTTAAAATTTCTGTCTGAATTTCATTGTTTGCTCAAAAGTGATTCAGGAGCAAGTTGTTTAGTTTCCATGTACTTGTGGTTTTGAGGGTTCCCCTTGGCATTAATTTCTAGTTTTATTCCACTCCAGACTGAGAAGATGCTTGATATGATTTCAGTTTTTTGAATTTATTGAGATTTGCTTTATGAACGAGCATATGGTCAATTTTAAGGAATTTTCTGTGCACAAATGAGAAAAACATATATTCTGCTGTTACTGCCTGGAATGTTTCGTAGATGTCTATTAGGTCCATTTGGCTTAGAGTGCAATTTACATCCAGAGTTTCTCTGTTAGCTTTCTGCTTCAACGATCTGTCTCATGCTGTCAGTGGGGGTGTTGAACTCCCCAACTTTTATGGTATGGCTATCTATCTTTTTCTTAGGTCTGGTAGTATTTGTTTTATAAATATAGGTGCTCTGGTATTGTGTGCATATGTATTTAGGATAGTTAAATATTTTTGTTGAATTGAACCCTTTATCATTATATAATGCACTTTTTCATTTTATACTATTGTTGGTTTAAATTCTGTTTTATCTGATATGAGAATAGCAACCCCTGCTCATGTTTGTTTTCCATTTGCATGATATGTCTTTCTACACTCCTTTACTTTAAACCTGTGGTGTTATTACACACTAGATGGGTTTTTTGAATGCAGCAAATGGTTAAGTCTTGGTTTTTTTTCCATCAAATTTGCCAATCTATGTGTTTTTATTTGAGCATTTAGTCAGTTTACATTAAAGGTTAATATTGATATGTGAGGTTTTGTTCTTGTCATAGTGTTGTTAGCTAGTTGCTTTGTATTTTCAATTGTGTAATTGCTTTATAGTATCTGTGAACTTTGTACTTATGCATAGTTTTATAGTAGCAAGTGTCATCCTTTCATTTCCACATTTAGAAATCCTTTGAATATTTCTTGTGTTATTGGTCTAGTGATGATGAATTCTCTTAGTGTTTACTTGTCTGGGAAAGGCATTATTTCTCCTTTGTTTATGAAGCTAAGTTTAGCAGGATGTAAAATGCTTGGCTGGCAGTTTTTTCTTTAAGAAGGCTAAAAATAGGCCCCTAATCTCTTCTGGTTTATAAGATTTCTACTGAGAAATCTGCTATTAGTCTGATTGTATTACTTTTATAGGTAATTTAACCCTTTTGTCTAGCCACCTTTAAGATGTTTTCTTGAACCAAAACTACATGTTATCACTTATAAGTGGTAGCTGAACAATGAAAATACATGGACACAGGGAGGGGAACAACCCACACTGGGGCCTGTCAGCGGGGTGAGGGGAGGGAGAGCATCAAGACAAATAGCTAATGCATGTGAGGTTTAATGCCTAGGTGAGGGGTTAATAGGTGCAGCAAAGCATCATGGCACACGTTTACCTATGTAACAGACCTGCACGTTCTACACATGTATCCTGGAACTTAAAGTAAAAAAAAATAAGAAGGAAATATTTTCAACTGTGTAAAGCTTAAAAAAAAGATGTTTTATTTAGTGTTGACCTTGGATAGTTTGAATATATGCCTTAGTGATGTTCATCTTGTATACTATGTTGCAGATGTTCTCCAAAATTCTTGTATCTGGATGTCTACCTCTCTAGCAAGATTAGGGAAATTTTCCTGAATCATCCCCTCAAATATGTTTTCCAAGTTGCTTACTCTTTTTTCTTTTCTTTCAATAATGCCTATAAGTCATATGTTTGGTTGCTTTACATAATCCTGTCTTTCTTGAAGGCTTTGTTCATTTTTTAAAATCCTTTTTTCTTTATTTTTGCCTGACTTTATTTTTCATACTGTGCAGGCAAACCTGAACTAACTAGTGAAGACACTGGTCTTCAGGCTCTGAAATTCTTTGTTCTGCTTGGTCTAGTCTATTGTTAAAAGTTTCAACTATATTTTGAAATTCCTTCAGTGATATTTTCAATTCCAGAAGTTCTATTTGGCTTTTTAAAAATATAGCTATTTTGTCTTTCCTATCCTTAATCATTTTTCTATTCTCTTTGTGTTGGTTTTCAACTTTGTCTTGGATCTCATTGAGCTTCCTTGAAATTCATATTTTGAGTTCTTCATCTGTCATTTCAGAATTTTCACTTTGGTTAGGATCTACTGCTAGAGAGCTAGTGCAATATTTTGTAAGTGTCAAAATACTGTTTTTATATTGCCAGAGTTATTGGGTTGATTCCTTCTTATATGAAGGAGCTGTCACTTCTTATTTTTGAATTTGCTATCATTTGAAGGGACTTTAAAATTTTTTTATTCTTTATTTACTTGAGGGTATGACTTGTGTATATTGAATATGATCATTTGTCTTTGTTACTGGGTGCTTTCAGGAGGTCTTGGCTCTGTATAGTTTCCTTGGTTGTGGAGAACTTTCGTGCAGTGGCTTTCTCAAATGCTGTTTGTTGTAGTGGTATTTTGTATGTATGAGTGAGCTGACACACTATCTCCTGTGGGACTGAGAATGTGGAGGTTTCAGGAAGTTTATCTTGTACACTAGCACTATGCCCTTCTGAGAGCAGATGTTTTATTTGGTGGTGCAGTTCAGTCTCCAGTTCAATAGGTGGTGCTTAAAAGTAAGAGCTGGTTCACCCTGGGGTACCCCAATGAGTAGAGGTACCTACTCTGATGAGGGGTGGCTGAAGGAGATTGTCTTGGTGTGCGCTGAGGTCTCAGGGAAAGGGATGATGGGGGAAGCTGCACCAGCTTTTCATACTGTGCAGGCAGGAATGTAATCCACTTCCTTATCGTGCCCCTGTTGCAAGGCTCATGATCTTCAGACTCCTGGCTGCAATGTGGCTGCAGACTGTGGGAACTCCCCTTTGGCAGCTACCACCAAAATGGGCTCAGGTAGAGCCTCTTCCCCCAGTTCAGAACAGACAACTCTGTGGCTTGTCTGCCCTCCACTCCTGGGATACTGTTACTCTGTGTAGAGAGGGAGAGATGGGCCCTGCTCTTTGTGGAAGGCCCTATGGCACAGGCTTACATTTAACAGGGGTTCAGCAGGCATGAAAAGTGCTGGAAAGGCTTTCTCCAAGTGCGTACACACTGGACCCCAGCTGGGAGAGTCTGTGCTGTGTCTACAACAGTGGACAGGGGAATGGGAGATGACCCCCCTCTCCATGTTCATTTCTAGCTGCTGGTGCCACCCCTTCAGAGATCAGCACTGTACCCATATTTCCTTTGTCCCAAGAGGGGCTTTAGTTGGTTATGCTCTCCATCCCCTAGGGGAAGCCCATGCCAAAAGCTAGGTCTCTAGGGATCCTGTAGCTCCCCAGGGACCTGCTGATCCCTTGTGGTTGCTAAAGTTGGAAAGAATTGTGGAGTGTGTTTGTGGGGGATCTAGTGTTGTGGAAACTCAAGGACTGAGGTTTCCCGAGCAGGTCTGTGGCCCACAATGGGTGCACAACCAGTATGGTGCCTGCCATTTCAGTTTGGGCCTAAGGGGAGTGTAAGCATCCTTGTGCAAGCTGGCTATTCAGTTCTCTGTCCCAGAAAATTTCCCAAATCACCACCAACAGCATTACCCAGGGTTACAAGGGCAGGGGGCTCCCCAACAATTTGGTGGTCATCAGATTGTTGCAGGGGTGAGGGGGGCAGAGAAGCATCCTCACCTGTCCTTTCTGCATGGCTACAAGCTCCTCAGGGGTTGACCTCTGCTAGACTCTTGCTGTTTTCCTTTTGTGTACCCCAGCTTCTTCCCATGGGATCTCTTACAGATCCTGGCTCTCTTTCTTCAGCTTTCCATTTTGATCACGACCATTCACCTGTAACTTTGATCTTCTTTCTGTGGAGAACTGGCATCTGATGTCACTAGTCAGACATTCTTCTTCTATTCTACCTTCCTCTAAACCAGTGGTTCTCAATTTTAATATGCATAAGAATCACTACAGAAGCATGGCTAAAAATAAATACTTTTTTGTAACAAGCCATTTCAATGCAAGTAGACATATTTCTTCTTTCTAGTCCCCCCCTATGATTTATTCCTTTTTTGTTCTATTTATTTTGATTGTTTCTATATACCTTCTAAGCAGGCAATGACTGTTTTTAATTATTCAACCTCTTGCTGAAGTTGGTCCTATTCCTCCTTTGCTATGTGCGAGTCAACACACATTTACTTAGTCATAATAACCCTTTTCCCTTTGTTTCCTTTTTGCCTTAAGTTCTAAATACTTACTTTTCTAACATACTCCTCCATATTTTGTTTGGAAAAGGTCCCCCTAGTGAGAGATATGAAGTCAATAAGTTCTGAATTGGCTGAAACATCTACTATTCAGGCAAATGCCTTCAGAGTAGGGTAATTCTGCCCAGGAGATATCTTCCCGTTGGTCCAACATCTGTGCCAGGGCTGTAAACAATTTATAGTTGTCTCTTCTGGTTTCCCTTTAGTGCATCTCAGCTTCTATGCATCTTCTCTTGAAGCCTCAAACGTGTAACTGCTCTGGTTTGTACTGCAACTTACTTCCCCTCCTGCAATAACTACGTATCACCCCAGTTGACCAAAGAATGTCAAAAGGAAGTCAGAGTACTTGTTTATAACAATCTGCAAAGTCAGGTGCTGGTAAAGGTGAGGTGAATATTAAAGGCTGGGTAGTGCCCTTGAAACCTTTCCATTCAAATATAGAGAGTAATACATGAAGATGAGTCAGGGAGAAGAAAGAGGAAGGGAGAAAGTGTGAGAGTAAAAAAAAGGAGGAAGAACTGAAAGTGGAGCTGAAGGATGGGAGAGAGAGAAGGTAAAGGAGAGAGAGAAAGATGAGATTGAGAATGTTGGACCTTTAGCGGGGGATCGTGAGACTTTTGATTTTGTAAGATTTACTCATGCAGTCATATGGAGCCAGAAAGAGAGAGCTGATGGTTCTTATGGTACAACAAATTCAGGAAATTTGGCCCAGTAAGTGCTTTGCTTTGGGAAGGGAAAGGTAGAGATGGACCTAGAGGGGAAAAGAGATCCTCAATGAATCACATTTTCTCCAGTCTCTTAAATCTATCTTGCCCACAAGCAGCTCAAATATTATTCCCAAAAAACAGCTCTGATCATACCACCGTTTTTGCTAAAATGACTCCATGAGCACTCCACTGCCTACTGTATAAAGTCAAGTCCCTTCAGTCTAGAATTCTAAGCTTTTTATAATACCTCCCTAGAGTGGCAGGACTTCTGCCTTATCTCATGTCAGGTTGATGCTTCAGAATCATCCCATTTTTCTTCTGTGACTTGGTTGATCCAGTTTCCTCCTCTTAAAAGTACTTTTCTTATTGTTCACTGCTAAATGACATCCATATCTCAAAGCCTAGTTCAAATGCAATCTCTTCCATGAAACATGACTGCACATCTCACCAGAAGAGCTAAATCCTTATTTTGAACTTATATTGCATTCCAGAATCGTAATAACACAAGGCAAACAAAAATAAAGCACTTACTACCTGCTATGTCCTAGCATAGGTGTTTTGCATATCTTAACCTTCATAATGAGCCTAAGAGGCAGGCAATATTATACTCAGTTTATAGATGAGGAAGATAAAGCCCTTGAGAGCTTAAATAGCTTGCCCAAGGACACACAGACCTGATGTTGCATTTAGTATATTATATATGATGTGATTGCATATATTTGCTTTATACACATCTCATCTCTCCACCTAGGCTTTAAGTTCCTTAAACTTTGAGTCCTTGTTTAGTATCTTTAAAAATTCCTATTATAATACATCTTACAAAAAAAAAAAGATGCAAGAGATATTAGTGAAGAGAAGAAAGGAAAGAAGAAGAGGAAGAGAGAGGAGAGCAGAAAGAAGTGAAAGATCCCATTGTATCTTGGCTGGGAGGCTATGATTACAAGGAAAAAGAGCAAAGACATTTCAGTGGAAGCTGTTTTCATTTCAACGGCTACTAGTCCAAAATTGCTTTATGTTTCTATCTACTTTACCAGTAGACAAAAAAGAACCACGGTCTTAATGTTCTAACAGAGAAGGATAATTCACTAACTTGACTACTGTTACTAAGGATAAGTGTTTGCTGGTTTGAATTTAATCCCTTCACTGGTTATAATTATAATGCAAAGGTCTTGAGAGACTATTTTTTTTCTTTATTTTTCACTGATCTAGGTGACTTTCAAGATGCCTTCGAAGTTTAGGATTTTATAATTCTGAAAAACATCATGCCTGACATTGGCCATTTATGTCGTCAGGTAACTAAACAGTTATGATAGTCTCTCATTCCCCAAAGGATGAAGGCCATGACATTCATGTCCAACTGCCATGAAGAATGATTTGAACCATTTTTGTCTCCTTTTATCACTGGTCACTGTCTCCAGACCTGGTACATTGTCAGGGGTTGGCAGAGTTTTTCTTAAAGAGCCAGAGTAAATATTTCTTATTGTTGTGGGACACGCATGTTGCAGTTACATGCCTCTGCTATTGCAGAGTATCAATAAAATTTTATTGTGTATCAATAAAACTTTATTTATAAACTCAGGCATTGGGCCAGATTTGGCCAATGGTCTGTAGTTTTCCAACCCCTGCTCTATAGTTATGCTATGTCAGACCCTCAGCCTTGTTCACTGCCACAAAGGAAGTTATTTAATACAGAAATTGAAGGCTCAAGTGGAAAAAATTGCTGGGGGAGGGCAGCACATGAGTGTCATTAATGAATATTACTGTGTCTTTTGCAGAGGCCCCTTTCTTCTTAATGCTAACTCTTCTGCCTATGTACAGGCAAACAAATTCTTGATTCACCTCCTTTTCAGAATAAATATTTTAACAAGCCTGCTTAAATGAAGATTTTGTATTTTAAGGAAAGCAACATTTCCTGTGTATAATTGGAATCTTGACATTATAAATGTAACTAGCATCTTACATATCTTACAGAAGTAAGGAATATCTTACTTCTGCATCATTTTGAATTTATCAAAACTGCCAGAGAAGACTCCAGTAATGGTAAATAAGAGAAATGGTAGACTAGGTCCAAATTTATTTCTTCCCATTTTTACAAGATAAGGATGAAAGTATGAGAAAGTGAGTTACAAGTAATAACTGAAGCATAAAGATGAGAGCCTTCTAACACTCAAAAGAAATAGGTTTATCCTTGGTACTGACTTCAGCCTTCACAACAGATCTCCTGGGGAAACTGGGGTCTGCTGAAAAGTTATTACACTTTGTAATAACCTAGTGCCTGGCTATAAGCAACTGCTTGATTTTCTGTTGCACTGGATGGGACAGCAGTGGTTTGAAGATGGTGTAGGGAAGGCCCATCTCCTCCCATTTTTATAGCTGCCTGATTGCATCCTTGCTCCCAGCCTGCACATGGTAGTGGATGAAGCTTAGGTATCTATATCCTCTGCTTCTATTTTATCCATCTTCCTGTTATTCCTGAAAGAGTAAGTTCCAGCACACTTGTTTCACAATGAGAAAAGCCCTCTCTGGTTTTCTTTTTTAAGAACTGCTTACTGTGCTGAATTTCACTCTTCTCCCCCTTCCCGTTTATCTCTGTCCTTTTTTCCAAACTCTTTTCTTTGTACATCTATCCTTTTCCCTTTCCCTTTCCCCAAATACAATTTCACTCTCCAGCTACTTGACTGTTTAATATTTCTACTTTGTGTTTCAATTTCAATATTTTCCAACGGTCTTTCCTCATTGAGTGATCCAGCCCCTAACTTTGGAAATAGCTATAAAACTAAAGCTTTTATTTAAAAACTTTTAAAAAAAATGGTAAACTGGCTATTTGGAACTCAGAGCACTTGTAACAGGACTACAATCTTGTCATCTATAGTTATGTGACAAACCAAGCACAGAAGTGTCTTGAACCCATACTGTGTGTAGAGTATGGCATAATTCTAGCAACTAGGAAGTCTGTGGAACAGGAGAAAAATGGAAAAAAAAGAGCAATCTCCCTTATTCCTGGTTTGAGGTCATTCCTAGAGAAATTGTTGCTGTTGGTATAACTTCTTGTTGGCTTCTTGTCAAACCTCTCTTCCTGAACCTTCCTGGGTTCTCCCTTGACTTGTGAAGCCTTCTGCTATCCTAAGTTCTTTCTATTTATTTTATTTTATTTTTTATCTTTCCATTTAAAAAATTGATACATAATTGATATACATGTTTTCAGGGTACATGGAATAATTTGATACATTCATATAATATGTAAAGATCAAATCAGGATAATTGGGATATCTATAAGTTCTCTATTTTGTGGAATAACAGGTAACAGTTCCTATTTCCTATTGTGCTTGATGCAGAATTCTTTCCTTTCAGCTTCTTCTGTCCTAATCAAAACAGTCATGACCTCAATGCATTGATTCTCAACTAAACTTTAGGGGATGAGGGCAGAGGGACTAAATGAGCATATGTGGAGCGTCTGATATATTTGAGACACTTTCATGAACACTATTTCATGAGTCTTCACAACCATCCTACAAGAAAGGCATTTTTGAGCCCAGTTTACAAACTGTAAGATGTATGTTTAGAGAATTGGCCTTGCTTGCTTTATTAGTTATCTATCTAATTATTGTAGAATAGAATTAGAAAATCACAAGCTTTGCAACCATTAGATAAATAATCAATGTAGCCAACCACCATTAATAAATATCAAATCATTAGGTGAAAGGGTGATAACATCTTTAAATTTTTTAATTTTTAATTTTTGTGGGAATATAGTAGGTGTATATATTTATGAGGTACATGAGATATTTTGATATAAACATGCAATGTGAAATAATCACATCATGGAGAATGGGGTATCCATCTCCTCAAGCATTTATCATTTGTGTTACAAACAATCCAGTTATACTCTTTTAGTTATTTTTAAATGTACAATTAAGTTTTTATTGACTATAGTTGCCCTGTTGTGCTATCAAATGGTAGATCTTATTCATTCTTTCTACTTTTTTGTACCCATTAACCATCCTCCCACCTCAGTCTCCTACTATCCTTCTCATCCTCTGGCAACCATCCTTCTACTCTCTGTCTCCATGGGTTTAATTGTTTTGATTTTTAGATTCCACAAATAAATGAGAAGATGTGATGTTTGTATTTCTGTGCCTGGCTCATTTAACTTAACATAGTGACCTCTAGTTCCATCCATGCTGTTGCAAATGACAGGATCTCATTCTTTTTAATGGCTGAATAGTACTCCATTATGTATAAGTACCACATTTTCCTTATTCATTCATTGCTGATGGACACTTAGGTTGCTTCCAAATCTTAGCTACTGTGAATAGTGCTGCAACAAACATGGGAGTGCAGATAGCTCTTCAATATACTGATTTATTTTCTTTTGGATACATGCTATCATTGCTGGGGTCATATGGTAGCTCAATTTTTTGGGTTTTCACTAACCTCCAAACTATTCTCCATAGTGGTTGTACTAATTTACATTCCCACCAACAATGTATGAGGGTTCCCTTTTCTCTGCATCCTCACCAGCATTTGTTATTGCCTATCTTTTGGATATCAGCCATTTTAACTGGGGTGACATAATATTTCATTGTAACTTTGATTTGCATTTGTCTGATCAATAATGTTGAGCACCTTTTCTTATGCCTGTTTGTCATTTGTATATCTTTTGAGAAATGTCTATTCAAAATTTTCACCCATTTTTTGATCAGATTCTTAGATTTTTTCCTGTAGGGTTGTTTGAGCTCCTTATATATCCTGGTTATTAATCCCTTGTCAGGTGGGTAGTTTGCAAATATTTCCTTCCATTCTATGGATTGTCTCTTCGCTTTCTTGATTGTATCCGTTGCTGTGCAAAAACTTTTTAATTTGACATTATCCCATTTGTCCATTTTTGCTTTGGTTGCCTGTGTTTGTGGGGTATTACTCAAGAAATCTTTGCCAACTCCGATGTCCTGGAGATTTTCCCCATTGCTTTCTTGTAGTAGTACTGTAGTTTGAAGCCTTAGATTTAAGTCTTTAATCCATTTTGATTTGATTTTTGTGTATGGCAAGAGATATAGGTCTAGTTTCATTCTTCTGCATGTGGATATTCAGTTTTCCCAGCACCATTTATTGAAGAGACTGTCTTTTTCTCCAGTGTATGTTCTTGGAACCTTGGCTGAAAATCAGTTCACTGTAGGTGTGTGGATTTGTTTCTGGGTTCTCTATCCTGTTTCATTGGTCTATGTGTCTGTTTTTATGCCAGTATTATGCTGTATTTGTAACATCTTAAGGGAAGGATTAGGCTGATAGCCTGTGAACCCCGTGATCATTTTCACATCATTAAAATTGAACAATCAGACACTGGGTGCCTCATCATATAATCCAATTGGTCCTGAATTGAATCAAACCTCAAAATCAATCTACCAATTTATGAAAAATAAACAGTTTATGGAAGAGAGGAACACATTAAATGATACTATGAGGAAGTAATCATCAAAATCTAAATCATGCTATATTCTTCAGGACAAATAACCAAGTTTATCCGATAAATCCATAGCATGAGAATTAAGAAAACGGAGGAAGCACAGTAATAGAATTATAGAGACTTAAGAGTCATAATCAAATGCAATGAGTGGACCTTGTAAATCTTGATTACAACAAATTAACTAAAAAATGAACAGAGTATTGGTGCCCTCTAAAGTAGATGTTTCCCTGCAGTGAAGCCAGCATATATATCTTCATGGGTGTTTCTTCTTACCTAGAACTAGAGGAAGGGAGAAGACTTGATCAAAAGTTGGCTTTTGCTGTTTCTCTGCTGGGTTCCTAGTAATTGGGGAGGATATTAACTTGTGAGGGTGCTTGCTTTATACATTAGAAGTATGTCTGAAAAATGATGAGTAATTGCATGCATGTAGATTAAATCTTATTTTAAAAGTAGACAGGTCTTTAGAAAGAAAAGATTCTGATTTGAACTCAAACTTAGCAAATCTCAAGTTTGCTTCAGTGTTCTATATTGACCTATCCGCATTTCTCTTTCTTATAAAAAGGCACAAACAGAGTAGGGAGTGAGGTGTAGAGAGGGAAATATTGACTAAATTCAGTGTGAAGTGAACTCATCCTTGCTTACAAATGATCACCGTCATTCGTGAGCAAAATGCTGTCATTAGCTTCCTTAGTCATGAGCCCTACCCAAAAATGGATCTTCTAGTTCATGACAACAGGCTGTTGTATTTTGTATTCTTTATCTTTACAACAGTTTTGCAGCCTATTTAAGAATTTAATGATATGATAATTCAGTTTTTCAATAGACTGCACAATATGGTGAAATCACTACAGTGGCCAAGGACCTACCTCTTTATTTCTTAAAACCAATCTGCAAGTATAATTAAACTATGAAAGAAAGTGTGTATGTGACATATTTAACATCCCCTTCTGAAAGGATGTCATTAATTGCCTATATCCTTTTCTCTTTCTGAGTCCTATGTATTAGAGGGATGTCTTCAGAGTGAACCTTGGGGACTGCTTTCCTGAAACATTAGGAAGATTTAAATTTTTCAGTGGTTCAATACTTTATGGACTGTTTTATGACTTGGTCATTTAGGATGACACATGTCAGCTCCTTGACTTCAGAAGATTGCTTAAGTGTCAGAATAAGCATCCAGACAGTTTATTGAATTGCATCAGCCTTTTTGAGGATGATGCCAACTTCATGAATGACTGTTATAAAGATGGAGGTGGGGCTTGTCTACCCTGCTCAACTGCCAGTCTGCTATCTGATCAAAAGGCAGAATGTGTCCATGGGTTTGCTGTCATTTGTAATTCACTCTACATAATGTTAAAATAGTTATTATATATTGATAAAATATTCTTATAAAATATGAATAAGCCAATGGAAGAACTTTTTAAATCAGCCATAACTCCAGCCTCTCGTTGACTTTTTATTAATCATCATTCTTATTTTCTCACCGTGTGAAGAGACACACATTTACTTTAACTAGAAATAAGATGTACCTCAATAAATAGTTCAAAAAATAAAAATAAATAAAAACAGGATCCAAACACAGTATATCATAACTTGCTTCGAAAATATTTATACAGTGAGGACTTCTTCCCATGCTATTCAATATTTACCCATAGTGTTATTTTTAATGACTGTATAGAATTTTGTTGTAGGGGTATAACAATGTATATAATCCAATTCATTATATTTGGAAATGAGGGTTTTCTTTTTCACCTTTCTTTAAGTACCGCTGAGGGAGCTAGCTTATAGTTAAATATTTGCACATATCCATAACTATTTCACTGGGCAAATGTCTTAGAAATGGAATTTCTGAGTTAAAAGGCATCTATGATATTTCTTAAACCCAAACAAATCTGTTAGTTTGAACTAATTTTGTTTTCAAGTTGTGTAAAAAGACTTGAACATTAGATCTCATTGTTTTGTTGAAAGGCACCTTCTATACATCACCCAACCTCAACTCAATGCCAAGGAATTCTGTGGTTGGCCTTTGCTCCTAGTATTTTTTCAGTCTTTTCTTTTTGTTTTACATGTATGTCTTATAGGTAGCATGACCATATATCACGACTTACCTAGAACAGTTTATGCCTATTGTTCCAGGATAATTATTTATAGCACACCCTGTTTCACTGTCAAAATTGTTCCTATTTGAAATGATCCAATGTGAATGTTAGAGAAATGTATGTGGAGTTTTAGAAATGAGTGGGAAAAGTATTTAGCACTCAATATGTGGGAGGTGAATAAGGAGCAAAGAAATAATTGTTATCCACCCAAGACACCACCTGAAATTCCTAGTTTCCAAAGGATGATCACCATTGGTACTAAAAGCTGGATGTACTAAAGGGCCAAGAAGTCTTTGGCTTGGAGGGTACCCTGGGTTTCTGATGGATCAAATATCATAGGACATTCCCAGGAAGGTCATAATTATTAGTAGTCAGGTCATAGGTTACCAAGATGAGTAGTTCTATGGGAACTAAGTTTTCCTGTCAGAGCAAGTTGGTTTGAGAATTTAGGAACAGAAGAAAGTGTTTCAGGACTCTACTGCCTACTTGCAGATTTTCCTAAAGTCCAATATGGTACTGTTATTTATTTCATGTACACAAGTCCTACTTCCTGAATGAGACGTACTCTTCTTTTGAGTTTCTAATTCTGACATATGGTAATTGCTTACTAAATGCATTTATCATGAATAAAGGGGATAATATTGTAGTAGAATGCATAAGCCGTGAAATTTGACATCCAATTTTTTAATTTCAAGGATCTTATCACTAACTTTATTATTTTTTCAAAGCATATTTTTTACTTCCCCCTACATCTCCTTCTTCTTCTACTGGAAGCAGAGCTTAAAGGACTGTGTCACTGAAGCTCCAGCATTGCTAGAAAGGTTCAATTACTCTCACAGTGCTTTGCAGTTACAAAGTATCTTTTTAATGTTTTTAAAATATATATATATATATATATATTTTTTTCCCCCTCTGGAAGTCATGCTAGAGATGCAACATATCTCTTTTAGTTTGAGGAGTATGTTTTCATGAAGAATCAGGTGGCAAGCAGAATTCTCCATTTTCACTGATGAGAAAGACATTTCTAAACAGTTATGGTGGATAACTTAGCAGCGAAATTTCCCTAGTTAACCATCCACCTGTCTGCCATCACCTTGTCACGTTTCATGAGCAGAGATTTGGTGTTTTCGTAAATGCAATTCTTATTCTGGCTATGACAAAATGATAAGGTAGATCAATGATCAATGATCAACCTAGCATTTTTGGTTATCAAGATATTTAAATAGTATTTGTAGTATAACCCAATTGATTGTATTGCCACTAGTAAAAAATGGATGAAAAAAATCACTTTGAAAATTTGTGCTCTAAGCATGCACCGATAGTTCTAGCTACTCAGGAGCCTGAGGTGGGAGGATCACTTGAGCCCTGGAGGTTGAGGCTGATGTGAGCTGTGATCATGCCACTGCACTCCAGCCTGGACCACTGTACTACAGCCTGGGTGACAGAGTGTGGCCCTGTCTCAAAGAAAAAAAAAAAGTTTGTGTTCTAAATTTTACAGTTTTGAATTACGCTTCCAAAACCTGAATTTTAGAAATATGTAAGTGCTATATTTCCCTTTTTTATATGAACATTTTAGTCTAGAATAGTATAATGGGTAGTGAAAATTTTAACAAAAACTTGCCAGGCAAAAAGTTCACCTTTCTTTAAATGGGAAAGTATCTGAAGTTCATATTTGTTGACACTGTGAGTCTATCCTAACCCAACTGAGTTGGCATTCTGATGATGGAACCTGTACACCTTTTAATATTAGCTGTAGCTTTGGTTTGTATGGTTTATTCAAAGCATTAACTATAAGCCTTAGAAAAATATAGGCAGTATCTCCATTATCAAATATTTTAATATCAGATTATGACTGTTTCATGGAATACCCACGGAGCTCAATTGGATATTAGCGCAAAACAACTTTATTCTTTTCTCCAACTGCTCAGTGATTTTTGCTCTGGAAGAAAATCTCAGAGTTCTTAACATGTTTCCAGTTACTCTCATATGGATAAAAGTCATCCACTCATATTAATTCCAGTTACTCTTATATTGATAAAAGTCATCCACTCATATTAATTGTCTCATTTTAGTAATTAATATTTCCACTCCAAACTGTATTATTTCCCCTCTCAGATCTGGCCTACTTCAGGTCTAAAAGCTGAGGAGTGTGCTGGGCTAGAAGGGAAGAGTGTGTGGCTTGGGAGACTTCAGGCTTCTTTCTTCATCAGCTCCACATCCCCACTTAGTCTGCTAGCCTTAGTTTTGGAACCCTCTGGCATAAGGGGTGGAGCTGGTGGGGGTAGGAAAGATCTCAAATAAGTCTTAAGGTTGTAATCTCCTGTTTATATTCTCCAGGCTGGGCTTCAGGTGAGCTGGGGAACATTTCTCTCCCTTTGCCCAGTTGTGGGAGGAAAGAGGGAAAACACCACAGTACCCTCCAAAGAAAATGTCCTTCTGGCTTCCTTAATTCCAACTTTTATTTACACCATCTTGATATGCTGAAATGATCTCACCTCCCAACTTGGAGTTTCCATTTTGTACTTTTAATATCAGAATGGGAATAAACAAATTATAGTATATTCATACAATGGACTATTTTTCATGAAACAAAGCAAAAACAACACACATAAAACAAAACAAAGCAAAAAAAAAAAAAAAAACCCACACAACTGATACACACAAAATACGGATGATTTTCAAAATATTATTTTGAACAACAGAAGCCAAGCAAAGAGTGCACAAATAATATCAGTTCATTTGTATGAAATTCTAAGTCAGGTGAAATTAAGACCTGATGACAGAAATCAGAACAGTGGTTGTCTCTGGCTGGGGGAGAAGATTGACTGGGAAGATTCATCCTTGAGATGATGAGATTGTTCCATATCTAGATTTGGATGGTTGTTACCTGGATGTGTACATTTATCAAAGCACATTAAATCTGGTATGTGTTTACATTGAGTGAAATTATACCTCAATAAATAATTTAAAAGAACTTAGATTTCATTGGATAGCTTTTGCAGAGTATCAACATGGAGAACATTAAAGCCAATCACACCAAGGACACCCTAAAATTCTCCTTCTCTCTCAAAGTTGTCTTATGTACTTGGCTCAGCATTTTAGCATATCAAGATGGTTTAGAAATTCTATTCTCTCTTGTTTTTTGTTGTCTATTGACATTATTTTGTCTTCTCTTTAATCTACATCCTCAATATAAATGCTGAAAATCTTCCCCCTAACTCCTTACAGGTTGAGATCAGGTCATTCCATCAGCATCCCTATACTGGTGCTCCTTAATAAGCCATGCTCGTAAGCATATTAGCTCACAATGAATATGCCTCAAGTCAGCTACGTGAATGCCACAAAACAGTTTATCAAATACAGTATTGACTTCAAGATGCACTCCACTTTTGTGATTCCTCTGACTTACAAAATTATCAATATTTTCTAGATGTATTTTCTTTAATAAACTAAAAAATGTAAAATTGAGACATCTTTTCAAAACCATTCCAATACTTTTAATGCCATATACCTCTTTTATTTTTTTAATCTTTTTCATCGTATTTTAGTTTTATGTTTACAAGTATATGCTATAGAGAACACTTGAAAGACTATAGCCCCTTGCCCTTTTCAGATAATATTAGATAAAATGGAAAGTGCCCAAAGCTTCCAGTAATATGGCAGGCAGAGCTGATAAGGAAAGGCTTAGGCAGAGATACTGGACAAAATGTAGTAATCATCTTCAACACAGCTGAACTTGAAAGAAAATAAAGAAAATCCCGATACCACAAGTGAAGAGAAAACTGAACACCAGAGTACTAGGCAGAAACTGATGCGATGGAAGCCCATGAGAGTATCAGGTCCTGGGGGTTGGAGACTGGGTTTTGATGCCCAGACAGGAATAGGATATTTGTGCTTTAGCCTGCACATTTAAAGAAGCTAGAATCGTGTCCCATAAATAAAGCTACAAAGCCTCAAAAGGCTGCCCCAATAGTGCAAAGTGGATAACTTCCTCTCCTAGTGTAAAATACAAAGAATATTGCTATCTGCCCTGGTATGTGGTGTGAATAAAAGAGTTGTCTGTGAGAATAAAAACATCATGTAGAATGAGTTCTGAATTGATATAACCTGTATGGCCCAGAAACCTCAAGCTGAAAAGTTAAAACAAAAAGTGTAAGTGAGATGAATGAAAACCAAGTTCCAGTGGGAGAAAAAAAAATCTGTTCCAAAATCCAGAGTAACAAAGAACTCTCCCCTACTTCATGGCATCCCAAAAAGATAAACTCACAGCAAAAAAATTATACATAATTGTTGTTGTAGCAATATTGGTGAGCTTCCTAATAGGAACACTCTCTTGTTATAAAATTCCTAGAAATGCTGGACAAACTATAACAAGCTTTACTTTAAATGTGTAGTTGGCAAAAAAGAATGCAGGCAAAAGACAAAGAGGTCGTAGTAAACATGAAATAAATTGATGACGTGAAGTTATAACTTCCCTGTAGTGTACCTAATGGGGGTTATCAGTCTTAATGTCATCAAAGATTAGATTTTAATATATGGAAACAGAAAATGTTTCCATTCACTTTGATTTCAAATGAGAAAGGTTTGAACCGTGTCTTCTGGGTAAACCCAGGAATTTGAAAGGTTATGTCCTTAATTTACTGACTTGTTTGTTGACATGAAGCACCTTTCTCAATTCATATGCTCTGTTCAATATTGGAGTAGCTAGATGCCTAATAACATAATTCCTCCAAATCCTCTGTACATAGTATTCTGTCTTAGATTTGGCCAACGATATAGAATTATGAAAGATAGTGAGGGTGGAAGAGAAGCTGAAGTCATTGTTCTCCCCCTGGTGGTCAAGCACAGATATGTAAGCTGCAGATACTAAGTTTTGCTGTTGCTTCTTGGTGTAATACTATGAACCACCCTCCGAGATTGTGCAGAAGTTATGATCCTCTGAGGTGTTTTCTGAAGTAATTGACTTGGATGGTGCACTAAGTTCTTATGCTCCTGAAACCAAGTGGTGAAACAGAGCTGTGGCAATTGTCTTTAAATTTCATATTTCCAAAACCTATGATGATTTACATGAGTACTTCTTTACAGTATTCCTACAGGAAATACTTAGACTGAATCCTGACTGATAGACTTAGTTAAAGGGTATCTAGGAAAAAACATTCCTAAATGGAGCAGGTAGACATCAAAAGAAGCTTGTATGTCTTGCTTGGCTTACACTCTCACTGGGGTAAAAATCTCCTGTGAAAATTTGTCATAATGGGCCTGCACCTCAAGCAGATGATCCAGGAGCCACAAAGTCAAAGATTTAACATTGAAGTAACCATAAACTAGTGCAACTCTTGGTGTACTTGGAAGAAGCACATAGAAATCCTCTTTGAATGGATGTATATTCAGTACTGGGCACACAGATTCTTATCCATACAATGCCATTGAACTTGAGCCCATAATCCAAAATTAGGAAACTCACAGGATAGCAATACCCCATAACTGAGAATCACCAGTCATAAAAGCAGAACTATACCCTCAAGAACTTTAGATAATAGAACCATTTGATTAAGATGGTAAAATAAGTATGTTTGAAATAATTAAAGACATAAAGAGATAAATGAAAGACAACTGTAAAAAATGGGTAAATTTGAAAAATAAACAAATGGATTTCTGAAAGGAACAATATAGCCAAGACAATTAACCCAATTCCTAGTTTTACAGCAAAGAGAACTAGCATGCACTGGAAAATAGCTTCAGAATGAAACAGAGAGAGTTAGAGATATAGAAACAGGAAGATAATTAAGAGAAAATTAAGAGAATGAGAAGAACCAACACACATTAAGAGAATTAATTCTCATTAAGAGAGTGAGAAGAACCAACACACATCTAATTGGAGTTCTAGAAAGAGGAAATGTGAGTCAATTCTTTGGCAAGAATAGTTGAGATGTTTTTCTATAACTGATGAAGGAACTAATCCCCAGATTCTAGAAGCACAAATACATAAAGGAGGATTAAGAAAACTAAAAGCACATTGGGAGGCTGAGGTGGGCAGATCATGAGGTCAGAAGTTTGAAACCAGCCTGACCAACATGGTGAAACTCCATCTCTACTAAAAATGCAAAAATTAGCTGGGCGTGGTGGCGTGCACCTGTAATCCCAGCTACTCAGGAGGCTGAGGCAGGAGAATTGCTTGAACCCAGGAGGCAGAGGTTGCAGTGAGCAGAGACTGTGCCACTGCACTCCAGCCTGGGTGACAGAGTGAGACTCCTTTGCAAAACAAAACAAAACAAAACAAAAACAAAAACAAACAAACAAAAAACAACTGAAAGTACACCTAGATATACCATTGTGAAATTCCAGGACACAAAATACAATGAGATAATCTCTGAAGCAACCAACAAAAAAAAGATAGGTCCTGTGTTTTAGAAAGTTTATGATTTAATACCAGACAAGTTACCTAAGCTTTATCCATAGCTGATATAACCTGAGATGTCAGTTTTTTAAACTTTATCATTTTGGGGTATTTTTGATGAGTCACTATAACATCACCATTGGTAAGCTGCCCATCCCCTTTGGCACTTACCATTCCCATGGACTCAGATGTTTCCAAGTCCCTGTGACCCTTTATCTATAAATACCCTTTATGCTATATACTCTTTTATGTATATAGCACATACATGTACATACACACACACTATATAGGTATATACTATAGTATATACATACATAGTATACATATAGTGTATATGTATATGTTTAACCTTCAGACTTGTGTAAGAAGAAAAGTTTCAATCTCTTACAGAATCAAAGCAAATTAACGGGTAATTTTTCAATGTCAATGGGATTTTCAGACTCAATTCTAAATAAATTAACTGACACTTGATACAGTGAACTGTTTCTAAGAGTATCCTTTATAGAAATACAAACAATCCTACTTCAAGGGAAATAGATGTTCATTTCAAAATTGTGCTTTAAATATTTATGAAACTGATATGTTCTGTTTTGTCATGTTGTGATACAAAATTAATTTGTCATGACTTCTTTATTTGTGCTAACTTACTCCCAGCTGTGATGCTTCCTATTTACAAGAATGTCTTCCTTCCATCCCTACAGTTCTTGCTTGACTATGATTCTAAGAACTTTAGTGTTGGTCATTTGGTCCAAGGGTCTAAGTTCTGACTATTATTACCTTGAGCAAAACCCTGGAAATATTGTGTTTTTATTGTTATGTTGGCCCAAGACTCTTACATTGCTGCTGTTGTTGTCTTATGGTATTGCTGATAGGCAAACAGTCTGATGCAGTCCTCCTGTGTTGTGAAGACAAGACCAAGCTCACACTACAGAACTGGAAGCTTCTTTAGGTACAATGAGGAAGAAGGAAGTCTCCACTCTTCACCCCCACACAGATATGTCTAGATCTGAAGGCATTTCAATATCAGCCATGCACTGGAAATGGAATCAGCCTTCCTTACAACCTTGAAGAAGGGCATAGCTTATCCGTGTTCGAGAAGTGTTACTCCTGACTTTCATGCTGCTTCCTGGTTGAGCTGAATTCTATAACTGTGCTATCCCCACCAGTGAAGTGAGAAAGGAGGGAGAGAGAGGAAGTGCTAGGGTGGAATTCACTGTGCCTTCCCTCCATGAGGCTAGAAGAAACTAACTGATAACCCCACAAACCCACCATCTTCTGCCTTTTTGAGCCTCAATGACTTGTCCCTAACCTTGACCCTAACCTACTCCAAACTTCTGGGGTCATAAGCATTGGTCATTCCTGATTGAGATGATTGGCTATTTTAATATACAATGTCTTGGCAGTAGAAAATCACAGCTCAAAAAATGTTTTCTAAAATCTTTTTTTCTCATATCCACAATCACTTTATTATGTTTGGAAGTAAACAAGTTTTAGAACAGCCATCTCTAAAATCAACTCTGGGGCTTTCTTTAAGTATATAGTTCTATTATTGCTAAACAGAATTTCAATGGGCAATTATAATGACTGATTATTTATTCAAATAGCCACATTTCCTGTGCAAAATCACACAAACGAGTTGAGTGCGGATGCACCAGATTATAGGGTTTAGTGAACAATGCTGTGCACCTCTTTTCTCTCCAACTGCCTGGTACAGTTCTTGACACTGGAAAGGAACAAGACAGATATGCAGATCACAGTCTAAAATGGTGAGACCGGCAATAAATAAATCATTTCACACATGGTAAGAATGAAGAAAACAAAAGGGGATTATGGGATAGGGTGACTAAGGGTAGGAATTTCTTTGTCTAGGAAAGTCAGATAAGGCCCAGAAAGCAGCCATGAAAGATCTTAAGGAAGAAAATGTATGCTTTACCAGGGAAAACATTTTTGTGTGTATAGTTCATATGAACTAGAATAGTGTCTGAAACATATAAGAAATATTTGTGGACTGAATTAATAAGGGTTGTTTCAGGCAGAGGGAATAGCAAATACAAAAGTCCTGAGATAGAAATTTCAGTGCAGATGGAAAAGAGTGAAGGGAGAGTCAAAGGAGATGACTTTGGAGAGGCATATAGGGGATCAAATTTTGTAGCAGCTATTGGTCATTGTAAAAGTTTGAGATTTATTCTATTTATAATGAAAACCCATTGGAGGTTGTTGAGCAGTGGAGTGATTTAATCAGGATTTTTAGTTTATGTACCCAGTTGCCAGGGGATTCTCCATAGAAACAGAACCAAGAGGAGATTTATATATAATAAAAAATTGACTATTATGACTTCTCAGCTATTACAGAGGCTGAGAAGTGCCAAGAACTGTAGTCAGCAGACTGGTGACCCAGGAGAGCTGATAATGTAATTCCAGTCTGAGTCTGAAGGCCTAAGAACTGGGAGAGCTGATGGTATAAATTCCAGTTCAGAAGTTGGCAGGCTCAAGACCCAGGAAGAACCAATGTTTTGGTGGCAGGAAAAAAACAAAACAAAACACAATGTCCTAGCTCAAGTACTCAGGCAGGAGGAGTTCCCTTGTATTTAAGAAGGGGTCAGCCTTTTTGTTCTAGTCAGGCTTTCAACTGACTGGATGAGGGTAACCTATGTTAGAGAGGGCAATCTGCTTTACTCAGTCTACCAATTCAAATGTTAATCTTGTCCCAAAACACCTTCACCACAAACACAGAATAACATTAGACCAGATTATCTAGGCACCCCATGGCCCAGTCAAGTTGACATATAAAATTAACCACCACAGATGACTTGGCATGAGAAAGGTGGGTAACAAGCTTGGAGGGCTTACTACATGCCTGGGCTCACCCCTGCCATACAAGAGTTAGGCATCTTGACCTAACTCCACTCTCCCTAGAATTAGTAGAAATGGAGGATGCCCAAGGCATGAGTGGCTCAAGACCAGAAGAAAGGCCGGGGGGTGTAGGTGGTTCTCAGCAGTGAACACAGTAAAAAGACATGACAAATATAGGAACAGGAAAGGGCTGAGAAAAATGCATTATCAGGTGATCATCTGCAAAAACAGCCAAAATAATGAATTGCATTAGAAAAGTGGTCAATCAGAGGCATTGTGTTTGCATGGATTTACTCATTATAGTTAAAGATTCAAAATTCGCTTTCAAGTAGACTCACATTATGTCAGTTTTTGGCCTTGCTTTGATCTTTTTAGAATAAAATCATTTGGGCTCATTGTTCAAAATGAGTATATTTTAGGAAAAAATTAATACAACCTTAAAGAGTCTCTTTGTTACATAACCTTAATGTATAAAGGTTTTCTTTCACAAATGAACAAATTTGCTTACGCAAAGTAGCTCTGCTGTGAAATAAAAATTTGATCAAAATACGATTTAAAATATATAGTTTTGAAAAGTTTGGATTTTAACTATTTTTCAGATATTTATATATATTTCTTTGTTTGTATTCTGTTTTGCTTTTTCCTCCCAAGTCTAGGATTTGCCCAGCCAAATTCTATTATTTTTGAATTATTAGATATGTAGGAAATGCTACATTTACAAGTGGGGAAAATCTGGCTGGAAATCACAAAGTTGTGAAGATACTTAAAGCAGAAAACATGATCACTTTAACAAAAGTATTCAAATAAAGATGATACAGCTATTTTATTCTCATTTACTTCATAGTTTTCTTCAGTTTTGATATGCTCATATAATAACCATGCTGTTCACTATAGAATTAAAATCAATTCCACGTAATGAACATTTATTGTGTTCCTGTACCTGATAACACAGCTTAAACTTACTGATATACAAGCATAGAGTGGTCTCAGTTGGCTCATAGCACCTATCATTGGCTCAGTAGCAGGCGTTGGTATGAGTGGGGATGGGAGATATGGTAGGGTGCAGAATGGCTCCAATTCTCCCTTCTCTGGATGCATGCCTTTTGCCATGCAAATCGGTGGTGCCTCCATTCTAACTTTGGGACAGACCAGTAAAATGAAGTGAAAGTGGCCGTGTGATCATTCTGAGCCTGAGCCTTAAGGAGTCTTGAGTATTTATACTTCTGACAGCTCTGCTGTTGCATTGGAGTATGCTTGGGCTTATCTGCTGGAGGATGAGAGGCACATAGAGCAGAGCAGAGCTGAGCAGCTTCAGCTGTCAGGCCAACAGTCAATTAGCCTCCAGATATGTGAATATTCGCAGACAAGGCCAGCAAATGAAGCTGGTTGGCCAGCCCTTAACTGACCCATACTCATGAGCAATAAACTTCTTGTTGTATGCTACTGAGGTTTGGTGACTGCTGGTTATGCATCCTTATTATGGCCTGTGGCAGATGGAATAATGGTTACCTAAAGATGTCAACAACCTAATCACTGGCAATTATATTTACCTTACATGACAAAGGAGATTTTGCAAATGTGATTATGTTAAAAATCTTGAGATGGGGATATTATTCTGAATTATCTGGGTGGGATCAATTTAATCATGCGAGTCCTTAAAAGTAGAGAACTTTTCCCAGCTGGAATGAGGGGAAGGGAGATGTGATATGGAAGAATGGTCAGAGATGTTGGCTTTGGAGATGAAGGATGCCAATAACCAAGGACTATGGATGACCTCCAGAATCTAGAAAAGGCAAGGGAATTGATTCTTCCCTAGAACCTTCAGAAAGGAGTGCAGCCCTGGTGACATTTTTATTTTAGCCCAATGAGACTGTGTCAGACTTTTGACATCCAGAACTGTGAGATAATAAATCTGCATTGTTTAAACTACTGTTTATAATAATTTATTATAGAATCAGTATAAAATTGTGCATGACCATAGATAGCTAGCACAAGAAAAAAATTAACAGATTTTCTCTCTCTTCTGGTTTAACTAATCTTTTTTATATGACTCAATCCATATTCTCTAATATTCACTGAATCCAAATTTTAACTCCTCATTGAAGCTTTTGTTTTTCTTCTTATTCTTCTTTCCCAATTTTGGTTGGATGGGGAAGCTTGTGGTCCTTTTAGTGTTAGGAGTGAGTGGTAGATGACCCAGACTATTTCCATTATTGGGTTGGTCTTGTCTGGATGGGGTTTGTCTGTTATCCTCTGAGGTATACTTGGTATGGTCCTGGTTCTGGCTGCTCTCTGGTATTCACTGCTGTAGTCCATGGCTTATAGATCTTATAGTTTGTTTTCTCATTACAATTAGCCATCTCTCCTTGCTTCCTGGGTCGCACCTTAATTCTCTCTGGCTTTGTGCAGCCTCCAAGGTTTGACCCACTCTTCTGACCAACCATTTCCTGAATGACCTTTCTTGTATCCCTCAGATATTAGGCTACTTATTCTTCCACAGAGACCCTCCTTGGCAAGCTACCCAGTAGATTCTCAAGCTTCATTCTCATCACCCTTTGGGACATGTGAAAACTTTCAGATCCATTCCACATATGGGAAGTTAGGTGTTACCTAAGAATATCACATCAGGACTTCTCTACCAAGTATGCTTCTCCCCACTTGCCTGCCATCTCAGAAGTTACCAATTAAGAGTGCACTTTGAAACCACTCATATTTCAACTTCTTTCTCAGACCATGTAACAGACCTCTCCACTACAAGGATTCAATCCATAGCAGAGGGGTCAAGACACACATTCTTACTCTTTCATTTCAGTTCCCCTACTTCCTCTTCCTCACATTCCACCAGGGCAGAAGAGGTGGACTTTCCCCTTCTTTCTCTCTGAGGGAGATTCACACTGCATCCAGCCTCCTCCTAAAAAAGGTAGTATTTTCCTTGTCTCAATAACTGGATTCACAGTGGCAAGTGGGATGTACGGAGAAAAACAATGTTACTATTAATGCAAATTCAAAAATATATTTCCTTTTATATGCCTATTACACGCCAGGCACTAAGCTAGGTACATCAATGTGAAATATAATATTCTCCAAAAAGATACTTCTGTTTAGAAAAAGATATGAAGAGTATATGTGTGTGCATGTGTGTTTTCATGTTGCTGAAGTTTTGTCTGGTGTAACAAAAAGAAAATTATGCAATGATTTTTGAGTAAAGAACAGGGGAGAGACTTTTAAAAAAATGGCATATAAAACTGGATGATCAGAGGATTCTGGGAAGATGTCTGAGTAAAAAGTACGAGGAATCTGTTTCCCCACCAAGACAACAATTGTACTGGCAGAATATGTCTAATGTACCATTTTTTAACTCTGAAGGCTATTGAAAGCTTGCAACTTACAGGGGAAGGCTTGGATTGTAAATTATGGTTAATTTCAGTCAATTTCAGCCCTTAGCACAGCAGCAGATACCCCCACCCCCAGCTCCATGAGAAGCAACTGTACTTGCACTCCTAGAGCAGCTTACAGTTTTCAGGAGACAGAATGGGCAAAAAATATCCTGTGTTCCAAATATCTGTAACCTGTGATCTGACTGCTGATTGTTTCTTCTGATCACAGAGGTGCAGACAAAGAAGTGCTGTCCATGGTTGTTGCACCTCTCTCCATTGCTGCAAGCCCCTCCCACTCTGGCTAAAATGACTTCCAGGTGATTTAAAGGGCCAGTACCCTTTCTCCCTTTATTTTTCTTTCTTGCCATTAAAGACTAGGACATTCAAAAGCAATCACGTGTACAGGGAGAATTAGAAAGTCACTGTGCGTACACAGGGAAAGGCACAACTTCAAAAAAAGACCTGAGAAGACCTTAAGTTTATATCTCAGGCTGATCCTTGGCACAGGGGCAGCCTATAACAATAAAAACAAAACAAAAGAAACAACAAATCAAACCCTGGGATAGAAGAAGAATCTGATATGCAGAGTTATCATAATATTAGATTACAATGTACAGTTTTCAACAAAAAGTTACAAAGCATACAAAGAAACAAGAAAGTATGGGTCATCATTCAAAAGAAAAAATAACCCAAACCAACAGAAGCTGTCCCTGAAAAAGACCTAATGGCAGACCTACTAGACAAAGATTTTAAAAACAACTGTCTTAAATATACTCAAAGAACTAAAGGAAGACATGGAGAAAGTGAAGAAAAAAAATGTATTAACAAAATGGAAATATAAATACAAAGACAAAAAAACCTAAAACGAAAGGAAAACATTTTAGAGCTGAACAATATAATAGCTGAAATTAAAAATTCACTAGTGGGATTCAATGGCAGATTTGAGCAGGCAGAAGAAAGAATAAATGAACTTGAAGATAGAACAATAGAAATTATCGCGTCTCAGGAACAGAAAGAAAAAAGATTGAAGCAAAGTGAACAGAGTGTAAGTGACCTGTGGTACACTATCAAGTGGACCAACATGCATATTTTCAGTTTCAAAAGAAGAGAGAAAGAGGCAGAGAGAAGAGAATATTTAAATAATTATTTTCTGAAAACTCCTTAAATTTGATGAAAAATATTAACATAAACATCCAAGAAGCTCAACAAACTCCAAGTAGAATGAATTCAGAGACCTACACCAAAACACATTATAATCAAACTGTCAAAAACCAAATACAAAGAAAGAATCTTGAAAACAGCAAGAGAGAAGTGACTCATCATATACAAGTGATCCTCAATAAAATTATCAGCAGATTTCTCATCAGAAACTTTGGAGGCTAGAAAGCAACCAGATGATATATTCAAAGTGTGAAAAGAAAAACCTTCCAACTAAGAATTCTATATGCAACAAAACTGTCCTTCAAGATTAAAAGAGAAATTAAGATATTCCCAGATAAACAAAAGCTGAGGGAGTTTGTTACCACTAGACTTTCCCTGGAAAAATGCTAAGGGGTGTCCTTCAGGTTGAAATGAAAGAACACCAGACAGCAACTTGAAGCTATCTGAAGAAATAATGATCTCAGTAAAGGTAAATACATGGGCGATTATGAAAGCTAGATTATTGTAAAAATGGTTTGTAACCCTGCTTATTGTTTCCTACATGATTTAAGGGAGTAATACATTCAGAAGCAATAATTAATTTAAAAGATAGAATAATTATAACTTTGGTTGATAACTCCATATTTTGTTTTCTATAAAATTTAAAAGGCCAATGCATTAAAAAAGTATTAGTTTATGTTTTTGGACACACAATGTATAAATATGTAATTTTGTGAATTTCAGTCAATAACTGAAAGGAGTGGGGATGGAGAGGTAAAGAAGCAGCATTTTTGTGTGTTATTGAAGTTAAACTGGTATAAATTCAAATTACAGTGTTTAACTTAAGGATTTTAAATGTAATCTTTATGAAAGCTACAAAGAAAATAGAAAATATACAACAGGAAATGAGAAAGCTATTGAAATATTTAAACTCAAAAATTAACTAAACAGGAAAGACAGTAATGCAGGAAGTGGGAAATAAAAAAGCTATAAGGCATATAGAAATCAAATAGCAAAATGGCAGAAGTTAAGTTCCTCCTTATCCATTAGCCTTACTAAGGAAGGAAATTCTGATGTATGCTACAACATGGGCGAACTTTGAGGACATTATGCTAGATTAAATAAGCAAGTTCCAAAAAGACAAATACTGTATGATTCCATTTATATGGGGTCCTTAGAGCAGTCAAAATCATAGAGACAGAAGGTAGAATGGTGGTTGCCAGAGGCTGGTGGGAAGTGGGTAATGGGAAGTTATTATTCAGTGGGTATAGAGTTTCAGTTTTGCAAGATGAAAAAGTTCTGCAGATGGATGGCTGGTGATGGTTGTATAACAATATGAATATACATAATACCAATGAACTGTACACCTGAAAATGATTAAGATGATAAATTTTGTTATGCATATTTTACCACAATAAGAAAGTGAAGAAAAAAACTGGGTGATGGATTACTTGAATCTGCCAAAAAAAAAAAAAAAAAAAAAAAGATTGTTCTACCAGTAGACAACTGTGGTCAAAATTATGAGCTTTTATAGAATGCATTTTGGTTCTGAATCATAAGACAAATCATTTGTACTAAAGCCAGGAATGGTATGAATGGAGAAGTATTTGCTAAACAGTAATTCTTAAAAAATAATCCTTTCTGATCTAATAACATCAGACGTAGAGCTTGAACTTGGTGAGATCTTTAATAACTTCAGATTTGGTATAAATGGAAAGTAATTGTCTTGACTTGCTGGAAAAACTCCCAAGTCAGATTTTCAGTTTCATCCTGGTACTTGCTATAAAAAAGACATACGTTAAAAAAAAATCTCATCCTGGGCAACACAGGGAGACCCCATCTCTACCAAAAATTTTTTTAAAAATTATCTGAGCATGGTAGCACATGCCTGTGGCCCCAGCTACTCAGGAGGCTGAGATGGGAGGATCACTTGAACCTGCGAGGTTGAGGTTGCAGTGAGCTATGATTATGCCACTGTTCTCCAGTCTGGGCAACAGAGTGAAACTGTCTCAAAAAAAAAAAAAAAAAAAAAATTCCATGGGAGAGTGAACAATAAAAATCCATGAGTGACTGTAAACGTGGTACATGTAAGAGCAATTTGTTCATCAGAGTGAGCTGTTCTAGTTTGGGTTCTCTGGAAGAGACCCTGAAACATGGATTCCTGTACACATGATAAAAGGAAGTGCTTCTAGGGGTGATTAACAGGGAAATGGGGGAAGAAAGGAAGGGGAGGAGAGGATGCTACACAAGCTTGCAATCTCAACGAAACTTCCTGAAAGTTAGCTTCAGTCTGATCCTGCAGGGGAGCCCTGGAGTGTAAATTATGTTCCAGATTTTGCCTCAACTTGGAGGAAAGGAGGTAGGCTTTCATATTCCAGCATTCTATCAATCATTTTTCAGGCCTGTCAGGGAGCAGGGCAGTTGGTGGGTAATATCAATCCTAGGTGCTTCTGGCTCTTCACAGTTGCCTGTGGGGATGCAAATCCAGTTGCCTGTGGGGCATCCTCTAAAGAGAGCCAGAGGTACAGGTGTTAGAAACAAAGGCACATAGAAACCAGAGAAAGTATCCACTGAAATGGCAAAAGGGATTAGAGGGTATCTGGGTGGAGCACTGAGAGTGTCCTCAACACATGTCAACTAGACTAATGTGAGGTTTTATGATGAGGAAAGACTAAGCTTCCCCAACATATTTTTACTGTTCCCTGGTTTCCTTCCACAAGTAAAAGGTAACAATAAAGCTATAGAGGATTTTGAAGGAATAAATGTCAGCTAAGTAACAGCTGATATACTATTTTAATGCTGCTTAAACTCCAAGTTACATTAACATCTTTCCCCATTCTAAGAAACTTGCTATGTTCAGAGATAAGCTATCACTCTCAAGCTCAAATACTTTTTGATTTCAGCAATCTTACTTTGCCAAAGACGGCACCATCTGTCATGACAGAAAACCAAGGACATCCCTTTCACTGACCCTCCAATTGCCTAATGTTACCAGCATAGGCTCCTTTGCCTGACTTCTGAGGTCTTCCGTAGTCTGACTCCACTTTACCTTGTCCAAATTTGTACTTTCTCACCTTCCTCCTCTTGCCCAGTTGACTCTCAACTGTCCACATTGCATGACATGCTCACACCTGCTTTGTTCCTTTATCCTTGTAGTTTCTGCTACCTGGATTACCCCATTCACTCTTTTTCACTTGTGCAAATTTCATTCACAGTTCAGAGTTCAGCCTGAACTACTCCTTCCTGATCATCCCTTTCTGGACAACTTCAGGTCTCACTGTAGTCCTTCTTTAAACTTTTACTTTTATGGGTATTTAAGTTATCACTAGAGCATTTCACATGCCTTTATATTGGCTTTATCTATTTACTATGCAAGTTTTCTGTGAGTTATGCTCACCTTCAATGTTATAGGTTGGCCCAGTTCAGTTGTTCTCAGCCCTGGTTACATTTTTGGAAAAGTTTAAAAAATGCTGATGCCTGGATTCCACCAAAATCAATTATATTATACCTCTGGAGGTAAGGCCCTGCATATCATTTTATTATTATTATTATTATTATACTTTAAGTTCTAGGGTACATGTGTATAACGTGCAGGTTTGTTACGTATGTACACTTGTGCCATGTTGGTGTGCTGCACCCATCAACTCGTCAGCACCCATCAACTCGTCATTTACATCAGGTATAACTCCCAATGCAATCCCTCCCCCCTCCCCCCTCCCCATGATAGGCCCCGGTGTGTGATGTTCCCCTTCCCGAGTCCAAGTGATCTCATTGTTCAGTTCCCACCTATGAGTGAGAACATGCGGTGCTTGGTTTTCTGTTCTTGTGATAGTTTGCTAAGAATGATGGTTTCCAGCTGCATCCATGTCCCTACGAAGGACACAAACTCATCCTTTTTTATGGCTGCATAGTATTCCATGGTGTATATGTGCCACATTTTCTTAATCCAGTCTGTCACTGATGGACATTTGGGTTGATTTCAAGTCTTTGCTATTGTGAATAGTGCCGCAATAAACATACGTGTGCATGTGTCTTTATAGCAGCATGATTTATAATCCTTTGGGTATATCCCCAGTAATGGGATGGCTGGGTCATATGGTACTTCTAGTTCTAGATCTTTGAGGAATCGCCATACTGTTTTCCATAAAGAACCCTGAGTGATACTAATGTACCATCAGAGTTGAGAATTTGATTTGAGATACAACTGAATAAAATCGCTGTTGTAAGTAATCACCTCTAGAAAACAAATGGATTCTTATGTTGTGACAATGGGAAAAATCCAACACTGGAAAGAGAAGCTCATTAGCAAATAATGTCACTTCTGATCACAGGATTTCCTACTGAAGATGACTAAATTTTGCTCAGGGTTCACAGGATGCCAAGATCAGCTAAGCCCTTGAAGAGAGCAGCATTCTAAGCCATTTTACAACCATCCTACTACAAGTCCTGCAGGCATTAACACACAATCCTTAGCTTAAAAAAACAACAAAAAATGAGAAGGAAATACCCATCTATTTCCACAAGTTTCAGATTCCTGTGTTTGGCCTTCTAAGCATCATTTTTACTAGCAATAACTCATGATGGTACTATAGACCTGATTTCCATCAGATTCCCTGGAATAAATCTCTCTAGGTATATCAAGCAGAAAGAAATGTAACACAGATAATTAGCTATTTACTAAACTATTGGAAAGGTTAGAGATATCAAAATAGGAGCCCCCCTTTAGGCTGACTTCAAGGTCATCTACCAATTTGACTGTCATGCAGAGATCATGCAACTACTACAGGGATTGTGAAATCCATGCAGCGTCATCCTGTTGGGCCATACTTTTATGCCCAAAGGACCATAGAAGACAATGGCCTCTACCTCCTTCCTGCTTTTCATATCGCCTATGAGTGTATGTAGTTGGCAGAACCTATATCACATCTGAAATTGTAGTGTTAAGGGAGTTTGGTAAATGTAGTTTTTAGATTTCCAGTCTTTTAGGTACTGTGGGTGGATACAGATACTGAATGCCAAAAGACAGTATCCTGCATACATTCCTGAGCAACTGTAGAGCTGTTGCTGAAAAAGAATAATGTTTCACATCAATGGTGTTGCCTTGTGTCTGGATTACAAAGATGAAAAAGACTTGGGTCTTGAAATGGTAAGTTCTTTTATAGCTAATACTTATATCTCAGGCTCCATCTGTGTCCTATAGCTCCTTGGAGGGTTTGCCTTGTTATGCCAATCACTCCCTAAGCCTTTCTTAAATTAGATGGACTCATGCCAGTAGTGCGTGCTTAGGATCATCACTTAACCTTCCTGAGCAAGTAAAATCGATGCATGAAAAGTTGGTATCCCTTTGGCAACAGTTAAGCACTGTTTTCCCAAAGACAACTCAAAGGGTAAGAAGAATCTTAAACACATAAATCGTTTGATAAAAGGAGCTTTGAAAGTTTCCTGTTCTTAGTACATATGGAACACTTAGATTTTTAAGATTTTTTTATTGTTTTAGACAAAAACAGTGGGATAAATGAGAGTTTGAAATGTCAGTGCTAATATATAATAATATACCCTGAGAAGTTAAGATTGGCCCTTATCTTGCTTGTCTGTTCAAGCTGAAATTTAAACATCCATGGAAAATTTCTAATTAAGGAAGCTGTATAATTTGGGGCAAATTAATAACTTCTGTAAGCCTTAACCTCCTCAAGTGTAAAGTAGGGAGCATGACACATTTGTTAGAATTAAATAAGGAAATGCCTGTCAAATTTCTTCATTAATGTTCCCATAATGGCAGAGAAAGTTTAAGTGTACCTATAGAAAGTTCAATTTTTTTTGAAGACTCTTGTTTCACCATAAGCTTTAAAATGAATTCTACATCCAAATCCACATTATATTCACTACAGTTTTATTATGGAAATATCTTAGAGGATTTTTCATAATGTGAAATTGACATTTTTAAGAGAATATACCAGTTTTATCCTATGGCTTCCAGTATGTTCTAGCATGCTCTTCTGAAAACCAAGGCTATAATGGAAAGGTTTGCCAGTAAGTTCATATAGGAGACCCCTAATAACTCTTAGATGAAATTTGAAGCTTTTAGACATAAGGAATTTATAATATAAACATGGAAGAGTAGGTAGCACTTTTGAACTTCTGAGGGTAATTGTTTCTGTCTTGATTTTACAACTCTTCAAAAGAATTTCATTCTTTTGGATATGTCGAGATGTGCCTGTCTTTCCTTTCCTTGTCCCATCCATTTACAGATTCTGAAAATTCTGACATCTGCTCTATCTAGCTACTTAATCAGTCCAGACTAAGACTACCTTTATGCCTTTATATAATATATATGGAGTGTAGCCCAAATGCCCAGTACCACAAAGGCATGCAAATTATCTCTTCCCCGCCCTGCCACCATACTGCCAACCAGCATTAGAATGGAGCTTCTCTGTTTCCCTGAATGCATTCCACGTTCTCCACTGGGTCAGGAGAACTTTCCTAATTAATAAGCTCTTCTACTGGGATGCATCATGGGAGCAAAAAAACAAATTTAATTTACCTTGCAAATGTGCTGGTCTTGTTCTGCTCTCCATGTGCTGACTAGCCAGATGCACAAGGTCTGTATATTTATCAGTCTCCAGTAAACGCCTATTTACAGTTTCTCAGTCTGTTAAGCTTTCCCCTCCTAGGTGCCTTTTGTTTCACCTACTATCTCTTCCCCCCTTTTCTCCAACCAAGGTGTTCTAAGATTAGACATATATTTCTATTTTAGCATTGACCACATAATATTGGTGATTGTTATGTACTGTCTATCTCCATTGCTGGCCTGTGAACTTCATGAGGGGAGCCCTGTCTTAGTGATTATGGCATCGCCAGTGCCTGCAAACTATGGGTGACTAAATGTTGATTTAGGGAATGAATGAATAAGTAGCAGCTCAGATCATAAATAGAAGCATAGTTCAAATAGTTGAAATGCATTAACACCATTGAATGTGCTTTCCTTCCTTGTGAAATCTTTGTGAAAAACAACATGAACTGAAAGAAATCTTTACATGAAGGTACTTCATTTGCAAATGAAACATATATACGGCATTGGCTTAATAATTTAAATCTGTTTTACTAGGAGGGCTATTTCTGAGTCAAACACATTAGGAAGATGACCACACTCACCTCCCTCCCCCATTCTTGTTATAAATAGTATGGAAATTAGAGTCTGCATGCCTGAAAGTCAGTAATGTGTAGCTTGAGTTTGTGAATTGGCATTGTATCTATGCTGTCACTTCATTATTTTGAAGTTAGTGGATTAATTAATGGTGAATGATTATGTGTGAATGATCCACAAGCCTCTTTTTCCAATATTAAATTTAATAATTAATAGCTTTCATATTGTTTATGAGTAAAAGGCAGTCTTATGGAACCTCCTTTCTCAAGAAAATGTAAAACAATTCCATCTTTAATTTAGCACTGAGATTGCTGTTTCTTTGTCATAGTAATTATGGGCTTTTCTGCCAAGGTCCCATTTTTGCTCCTACTTTACAACATGGTCATGGCTGAATAGCTTTAATCAGGCACTAATTAGTCCCAACTCTGTAACTCATTTAGGCTGTGTCTTTGGTGGTTGTGCTTTCTCCTTTGAACCTGGGAGGGAAATATTAGAAAAGTTTGAGCAAGTGATCTCAATCCCTGTTGAATAATTTGTAAAGAGATATTTCTGTAACCTGCCCAATAAACTGGTTATCATATTAAATTCATTTTTAGCAGCTTATATTCACTTAAGCGTTGCTCCAGATGGTGGCTGTCAAAATGTTTCTTATAATTAACATCAGTAAACTTCTCTTGGGCCTTTGAAATTCATTGCAAATCACATGTTGTCTATAATCATAAGATTGGAAATGTTATTAACATCCTGCTCAGTATTTTGGTACACTAGTTTTTGTAAAACTGCATGGATCAATAGAGCCAACTTTTCTGTACTGTGCTGTCTCAAAGGCAGTTAAGAGGTAAATGTGTCTGTATCTAGATGTACAAATTGATTTGATCATTTTCATAGAGTTGACTAATCAACTCTCAAAAATAAAGACCAACCAAACCATTTATTTAGTCGATCCTACAAATGTTCTGTTAATATTAGCATATCTAGCAAAATAACCATTTTGAATCACATCATATTCCATTGAACTTGGTGTTTCAGTTATTGAATTAGTCAGATCTCTTTTGGTTGCAAATGACAGAACCCTTACTTGAACTTGTTTATGAAGAGGAAACGGGATTGAAATGAGAGTACATTTCATATGTGCTTACCACAAAAATGATTCATATTTGAGGTGATGAATACATTAATTAGCTTGATTTAAAAATTCCACATTGTATTCAGAAATCATAATATCATTTTGTACCCCGTAAATATATACAACTATAATTTGTCAGTTTACAATTCAAAATTACAATAAAAGAAATGGTACTGGGAATCTTAGTAACCAAACTTCTGAGGTGTACTGAATGGTCCCAGGGATTATTGAGGACAGTGACTTGCTTGAAGAGCATCTAAGTTTGTGTTTTTAATGCTCCTTAGAGAAACAAGTAAGGGAGCGTGAGAAGCAGAACAGGAAAGGGTATGAAGCCAAGCCAGAGGCTATTCCAAGCCAAGTCTCAGCCTCAACCAAATCCTACAAGGGAGTTCTGAAGTGTAAATTATAACTCAGAGTTTGCTCCAACCGGAGGCAAGGGAGTTTGGTTTTCATACACCTGCACCAGTCAGTTAAACCCCACTCTCACCTGGGGAAACATAACCCCCAGGCACTTCTTGCTCCACCTATCAGGGCAAAGAGCTCTAGTAGCCCCAAAGATGACATCCTAAAAGAATCACAGGTATGGACCATTAGAGACAAAGCACACAGAAGCTGGGGAATGAGTACACAGGATGATTAAAGAGATTATCAGAGGGCTTATGGTGGGATGCTGAGAGTGTCCATGACAAACACTATTTAAATTATTTTTTACCTTTTCTCTGCCTGTCATCTTTACCTTTTCCCCAACATACCAGCTTCCTCCATGAGCCGGGGAACATGGTTGTCAATTACTCTTAAGTATCACATCCTGCAGGTTTCACTACCAAATTGGGAGCTTTGTACTCAGTACCAGTTAGGAAAGTCATGAGGAAAGAAGAACTTATATTGGCCTGACTTGAATACAGTGCTCACTTTTGAACCAATCTAGCCTTGGGGACAGGGTGATATAAAAACATGGTGGCCCTACAAGAGCTACATTTGAAGTAAAGGAAGAAGCAGTTTCTAAAAGAATAAGGGCTGTGATATTGCTGGAAGAAGGTAGATATGCTGATGAGACTAAAAAGAAACCAAACCCACTTGGTTGGAGAATGGGGTTGTCATGGTGAGAGTTATGTGTTCAATCCTTATAGGACTTGTCAGTGCTCTACATAGAGAACCTAGTTAAGATTGCATCCTTACTATGAGTGGGTCTGCAGGTGCCAGTTTCTGGTCACAAAAAGTATATGCATATGAAAGAAGAAATTGTATATTATTTGGGAAAAAAATCTCAAATGGACACCCTGTTGGGGTACATACAAACATGAATTCAGTTTTCATTAACTTAGTCTATTGGATCCTTATGCATGGATTTCCTTGTTAAATACAAAAGGGATTTTCAATGTAGGAAATATACAGCTAGAGGGGAACTGGACCATTTAGATTACCTAAATTTATTCTCTTAGCCTGAGTTTTCTTTGTTAGGCTACAGATGCTTAATAACCGTTTAATCCAAGTAAAGGGCTCTTCCCTCTAGTATCTCAGAGGTGAGATACCTACATTTATTTCTTCGATTTAAAGAGATGCTATCTTTGCTCATTTAACATCACTTTCAACCTACATCTCTGCTTCCGTTTATCAAGAATTTTTAGTGTAACATGCTCTAATATTAACATAGTCTTGCATGAATATTGCAATGTGCAGAGGGACAGCATTGTTATCAAGCATCAGCAGCTGGTGTTTATTGGTGATAAATGAGTTTTGTTCCCATTGAGAGCAATTTCCCTGGTTTTTACTCTATTATCTAGGTAGAGGTGAAAGATATAATGTATCCTTAAAGCAGTATTCATACAGTTATCCAGTTAATGAGGCATTAAGGGAAGGGGTTGTGGAGAGACACACACACAGAAGGGGGAAGGGCAGGGGAGAGAGACACACAAAGAGGGACACTCAGTACAGAGACACACAGAGACAGAGAGGCAAGAAGAGACATGTAGAGAGGCAGAGAGAGAGAAGCAAGGAAAGAGAACACAAAAGAGAACACAAAAGAGAAGCAGAATCTGAAAATACTGTGAATCCTCTGTAGTATATCTCCAGGGTTTTGCTGTCCTATAATTTGTAAGAAAATATTATCAGACTGAGTAAGGTGGTGAATCATTAGTATTTATGATGAACAAATTTCCAAGATTGTATTTCATGGTAAGCTGGGTGCTTCTTTTGCTATTTGGAGTTAGTCTCCCTAGTGCTGACAGCAGAGGCTTAATTCAATGAGTAAATTCATACCTACATGTTGGTAGAGGCACCACTTTGTTTACCTCTGTCGAACATTGAATCAAGGGAATTAAGTGGAAACAGTTCATCGGCCTGGGCATTTGGATCCACTATGTGCAGGGCAGAGAAGTTTCACCTGTTGAAAGAATAAGTTCAGGGAAGATGCAGTTTGAAAGCTGGCTGTTAGGAGTTGCTATGTGGACCTTGGGGCTCATTTTAGGAGCCGTACTAATTCAGATCAATTCAACAAACATTTCTTGAGCATATATCATATGTCAGATCTTATGCTAGGCACTGGGGATTCCAAGATAAATCAGAGTGCCTGTCCTCAGCAATGTAAATAGATTATTTCTAATCATTGTGGTACATGCTGTGGTGGAACTGAACTCATGATGCTATGGAAATACAAAAGAGTGTTACCCTATGCCTTTCAGATGGTAAGCGTGGGCCAGGAACGTTTGTACGTATGAAATATAGCAAAGATAAGGAGGTTAACTGGCTAGGATGGGCTACATGGACACCACAAATCCAACATCTGAGTTCTCTGGCCTGAAAGATAGATCCTGTGTGGCTATCCTTAGTTGCTCTTTATTAAATGCTAGCCGACAATTGCTATCCTAATGCTGGTCAAATTAATGCTTATCCTTAATGGTTATCATTAATACCAGTTCACAATGATTATCCTAGGGTTGCTCAGCATAATGCTTATCCTTAATACTGGATCACAACGGTTATCCTAATGCTGGTTATCATGAGGCTTATCCTTAATAGGAATAATAAGGATAATGCTTATCCTTAATAAGGATAGTAAGGGTAATGCTTATCCTTAATAAGCAAGTCAGCAGTGGTTATCCTTAATGCTGGTCAATATAATGCTTATTCTTATTGTTAGCCTAAGTGCTGGTCAAAAATGGTTGTCTTTAATGGAGGTGAATGAAGGTTATCAATACTGGTCAATAATGTCTATACTTAATGGTCATCTTTAATACTGATCAACAACTATTTATGGCTTTCTTTATTTTCTGGTCACATGGTAGGAGGGCACTTCCTGGCCCCTTAGAGATGGGTGGTCTCACTTGATTAGTTATGGCAAAGCATTGTGACTATAAGTGATGTGTGTCACTTTGAGACTGGAACATTTAGTCCCAGAGGTAAGAGCCTCCAAGGCTCTCTTTTCTTCTTGGATAGTGACCAGCAACATCTGCAGTGACAGTTGCTCCATCAGCATGAGTGTTATGACCACACCAGTCCAGTAGCCCTGCAATGTATATGTAGCGTGAATGAGAAATAAATGTTTGTTTTTAAGCCATTGAGATGTGAGTGTGATTTGTTCCTGCGGAAGAACATAAACTAACTTGACTGGCTCTCAGCCTCAGTTGCACACTGGACTCACCAAAAGGAGCTTTGAAAAGATGCCTGTGTCTATGTTTGGCTGCAAATCAGCTGGATTAGAATCCAAAGGTGTGAGTCCTGAATATTATTATTTTTGAAATTGAATTTTAAAAATTCAACTATGGAATGACTAGAATATAAGCTTCACGAGGGCAAGGACGTGGTATTAATTACTGCTCTATACTCTCATAGCATATGCTAAATAAATATTTGTTAAATGAGTGAATAAATACTATCATGCCTAGTTTATTGAGTTTCCTATACTAGGATTTGCATCCTGCTTCCTATGTCATATACTCAAACCATACCCATTACCTGGGGTTCTCTTCTTAAAGAATGCTTGAGAAGAGGACCCTAGGTTGCTTTCTCTACCTTCCAGTACCTCGACTTCTGTATATGTGTCAGCCCACCTCTGTTTTGAGTCTGTCTGTTGTAACTCCTGAAACACTGATCATTAATATGTCCAAAGGTCTCCGCAAAGGCCATTAGTCATTTCCTTAGCCCCGTTGCCTATATCCTGCCTGCTCCTGGCTTCTCTCTCTTCCCATAGACTCAGATCATACATTGCTTCTGAGTTATAATTCAAGGAACTTGCATAGTTTTCTTGTCTTTAATACTCATTATTGTGATAATACTTTGTATTTCTTTAGTAGTCATTTTTATATAGTTCTTTACATCTCTTTTAAAGCTTTCATAAAGCTATTATTCTACTACATAAATGTGCATTACAAATTAAAGATTCACAACAGATTTGAAATACCCTTGCTATTGAACTTCAGAATCATATTCTTGGAATCTAAAAGAAAGCCATACCAAAACTTGTTTATATTGCAGGCCAAATGAAAGAAAAGCTCTCTTATACCCCATTTTTACCTCTTCCAACATCTTATTCATCTTGATTGATATTCCATTTCTGATCATAGATATGAAAAGAGAAAATGATACTCATATTGTAATGATCTCCAAGGCCTAGCTGAGTACTTGCTCTTCCACCAAACCTTTCTCTAGGCTTCCCAAACCACAGTGATCTTTTTATTCTCTGAGCTCCAAATAAATTTTGTGGACTGAACTAATCATCTTGGCACTTGGGTTGTGTTTAATTGTGTGTCTGCTTGTGTGGATATTAAGTTCATTGAAAAATTATGAGTTATCTAGTAATTATTGTATATTCTCTGCAGTGCTTAACAGTGAAAGAGTGTTGATATTCAATACATTTACTCCGTAAATACTTAAGTATATTTATTCAAATATTATATATATGATCCTTGACTGAATGAATAGGAAAATTTATTTGTGTATATATGTAAATATACACTTATTACATTCATCAAATGGAAATTTATGGCTTATATCAAGACCCTAATTACAGTGAAATGATTCCAAATCTTGAAACTCTTGTTATTTAATTACTTAAAAAATTAAGAGTTTCTAAATTCAGACATCCATTGTGTTCTGTAGCATATCACCATCACTGTGGCTGTTGGTTGTGACTTTTGAGCAATGCTTCCAGCAAGACTAATGCCTGAAGTATCAGACATAATCAAATATTGACTAGTTGTACAACCCTGCTAAACACTTATAGAAAAAGCTGGAGGTGCAATTCTATTAGCAAATGGTTAGTGTTAATGATTTTTTTTTTTTTTTTTTTTTGAGATGGACTCTCGCTCTGTCGCCCAGGCTGGAGCACAGTGGTGCGATCTCAGCTCACTGCTACCTCCGCCTCCCAGGTTCAAGCCATTCTCCTGCCTCAGCCTCCCGAGTAGCTGGGATTACAGGTGCATGCTACCATGCCCAGCTAATTTTTTTTTGTATTTTTAGTAGAGATGGGGTTTCACCGTGTTAGCCAGGATGGTCTTGACCTCCTGACCTCGTGATCTGCCCACCTTTGCCTCCCAAAGTGCTGGGATTACAGGCATGAGCCACTGCACCTGGCCATTAATGAATTTTTCATCAGATATATAAATGCATAAATCCAGCACTCAGCCAATCATTTCTTTCATTGCAGTAAGGAATGAATGTATTTAAACCAATTGAGAGAATCTGTATATGATCATTGGTTTCAGGATCTTTCTTATAACCTTATTTTTAGCCGTTTAATAATAGTGCTTGTATTTAATGAATTTTTTAATTTTAAAAATATGGTCTTTCTGAATCAATTACATGCTTCTTGTGAAGAAGAATGAAGTTATCTTGGTTACCTGCAATAATGTTCATTAACTGTTCATTGACCTGATTATTTATTAAATTGAATGAAATAATTGAATACAGTTAAATGTGCATGCAATATTGATTATATATTATTTATTATAAAATACAGTTTCATCAAATCAGGTTGGTTTTTCTTGTATTGTGGACTTCTTTAGCAGTCTGATGAAATCTGTGGCCTCCTTCTCAGAATGATGGTTTTAGATGTATAAAATAAAATGCATAGAATTGGGAGGTATCAACTTCTTGAACGCCTTGAATTCTGTCTATGGTACTCCTAGTCCATGATCTCCAAGTTATGAACCTTTGGGCTAGGGGCATGAAAGCCTTATAGAATGAGTAAATCATAATTGATAAACAACTCTTGTTACTATATGCACACATTCCATGAAAAAATTCCATGTGTTTGTGATAAAAATCTTATAGTGGAATTCGTTTTTCTAAAAGTGTCAGCAATATTGTTGGTAATTTGTGTTGTGAAATATACATTTTTTAACATAGGTAAATGAGAATATGACTAATGAATGAATGATTTTCATAGATTCTTGTGAGAAAAGGAAAATTTACCACATTTCTCCTTGAAGACACATTTAGTTTTTCTATGTGTCACATACAAAATAAACAGGAAAATAAATATGTATTAATAACCACTGATACGTAATTGATATTGTTATTGTATTGGGTTTGTATTTGTCTATGTGTTTAAATATTCCCTGCTAACTCAGTTGAATATATTGTCATGACCCAAACTGAAAACTGATAATAGCCAGTTATCCATGATTTTTAGTTTGTTAGTCATTATTTATAGTAATCCTCTATTAAGAGTATGTGGCATGATATACATATGGTATGGGTATACATACATGCAGACACAAACACACACACACCCCCACACACATGCACACACTGGAGGCAGCGTTACGTAACAGAATGAAGTTGGGTTTGAAATCAGATGGATATGGTTTTGAATCCTGTCTCTTCCGCTTAGTACTTTTGTGACCTTAGGTGTATCCCTTTCTCCCTTTCTTCCTCTTTTGCTTCATTCAGAAATATTCACATTGTGCTTAGCAAGGTATATGGGGGTAAATAAACTGATGTGAAATCTGTGTCTCTAAGCTTCAGTCTCTTCATTTATAAAACAGGGAGCATCATATCGACCTTATTGGATGCAATATGAAATGGCTTTTCTAGAACATTTTGTTGTCTTCTGATTATGTTTACCCAGGAGAAGAGCTCAAGACATACTCACTCTACCCAATACTTGCATCTTTGTTATAGTGGTGAAACTCACTTAGAACTAATGAGAATATGCAACTAGCAATGATTTAAAGTAATGAAGACTAAGATAAATAACACATATCAGAAATACAAGTCTAGATCAGTGTTTCCCAAATTTAAGCATAAATCACCTGAAGGACCACAAATTTCTGAGCCATATCCCTGGAATTTCTGATTCAGAAATTCTAAGTGGGACCCAAGAATTTGCATTTCTAACAAGTTCTAGGTGGTGCTGATATGCTTTTCCACACTGAAGGTCACTGGTCAAGACTTCACCATACTACAAATGTAATGTAACAGAAGATCTACTAGAGATCAGAGAATCTTGCAGTTTGCTAGTGGGCCACAGAACATCACTTGAGAGCTCCAATTTTAAAATAAATAAAAAAGGAAGACAGGAAGAAAATACAGTACACAGAATAATGGCCCTCAAAATTGTCCATTTCCTAATCCCTGAAACCTATAAATATATTAGCTTACATGGCAATAGGGACTTTGCAGATGTGATAAAATTAAGGACCTCGAGATGGGGAGATCAACGTGGATTATCTGGGTCGGTCTAATGCAATCATACAAGTTCTTATAAGGAAAGGAGAGAGGCAGGAGAGTCAGAGACAGGAAAGGAGGTGTGATGACAGAAGCAGATATGGAGAAGGAGATGTGACAATGGATACAGAGGTTGGAGTGATGTAAGGTAGGGGCAATGATCCAAGATACAGAGGTGCCATCCAGACACTGCAAAAGGCAAAGAAAATGGATATTTCCTAGAGTCTCCAAGAGGAATGCAGCCCTGCCAACCCTTTATTTTAGTTCAATCAGACCAGTTTCTGACTTCTGATCCCCAAAACTGTAAAATCATAAAATTGTGGTGTTTTAAGCCACTAAATTTGTGGTAATTCTTTATAGCAGTAATAGGAAACTAATATATCAATAAGGACAGGTAAGAGACAAATTAGCGCCTTACTCAATTTACCCAAGCAAGAGATTATCAATGCTTCAGAATGCAATTATTTATCCTTTCCCTTAAGGAAGTTGGTTAAAAGAGTTAAAAATGAATTTTCTAAGCTATTTAATGGGTCTGTAGATACAGTATCAGTCATTACTCTACTCAACAGCAACCCTCAATATTCTCATCACCCTTAATTCATCCACTGCTACACCAAGTCAGCTGACCCTAGACTGTTGATTCAAGTGTAGCCACATGAGTCTCAATGTAAAATCTGGTCTGGTCTGATTCACCTATAAGAACTTCAGGTGTGTTGGTCTTACTACTCTGAAACTGTTAAGATAAATAAAACCCAAATGTGCTGTGTGTACCCAGCCAAAGAAATTGCGTACAGTATTCTTTCTTTAGAGACTTCGCTATCCCTTCTCAAACATAGATTGTACAAACTGTCATGAAAGCTAATGAAATATAAACACTCATACACACATATTTCTTAAAGAATGTCTCTCTAATCATCATTTGGCTCATCTTAATGTGTCTGCATATCTGGACCAGTGCAATGGATATTTTCATAACTTTTGTATGGCACCTGCATTCTTTATATTTACAAATAATAGCAGGTATCTCCTTATTTTAGTAAATCTCAAATGAATTAGGACATTGCCTCAATACTAAGACATATTCTTCTCTCATATTTTGATGTTTCTGATATATACAATCAATATGGTAGTCTATTTTTTCTTCCCAACAGCCATTATTAATCTGATGGTAATTTTTACAAGTCTTGGTGTGCTAGATAAGCACAAATATAGGAGTATTATTATTATTGTTGTTTGGCATGGCAAAAATATTTATATTTTAAACATGCATTTTGCATTTCCTATAAGCATTTAGAATAAAACTAATATATATGTGGATTTGATTATCAAAGAATACAGCTATTATCCGTAGTGAAGACACACTTTCTAAATAGGCAAAAGCTTTCCCTGAGTCATGAAAGAGTTGGAGACGATCTGGAAGTCTTTATTTCAGGAGTCATTACTAATCTAGAATGACAAGTGTGCCTGCAGTTGAAAGCAGAATTTGGAATCTGAGTGAGTTCCTTATGGAAACAAGAGTTTTCTTTAGGAAGTGAGAATGCTGCTTGTAAAGCAGAAATGATTATATATGTGTATATATATATGTGTGTGTGTGTGTGTGTATGTGTACATATATATGTAATTTCAAAAAATCCTGTATATTGATTCCATAGGATTTTCTCTGTCAGGACTCATAAGAACAAATGACCTCATTGATTTTTGCAAGTCTGCAATCTTCACATGATGTATAGCTGCACCAATGATTGAGAATAAATTAGAGTTATCTAAGTTCCTCAGGCTAAGCTTTGGTGGGAATAGAGTGGGGTTCATTGGTCTCAATGTTAAGATACTGAGGACATGACTTTGAAGGCTCTAGCATTCAAGGGGATGTGATATGGTATAATGTTTTCTACCACTCGTTTGACATCAGCTGTCATTGTATTTAAGAATTAGGGTAAATCAATGTCATATGTTTGTTTTATTACTACCTTTCAATGCATGAACAAGTGTGAGTAATATATGCAAATTAATTTAATACTCCCTATTTTCTGTCCCTTTCTAATGCAGCATAGAGAAGAGTTTTCATTTGGTATTGTAAGGAAGAGAAAGAAAATTCACTAAAATTAATAGGTAAGTTGATGATACCATTAAGTTAGAGATAATGCTGATTTCACCATTAATTTACAATTTATTTGCAAACATATTTCTAATGGAATAGCAATTTAGGTCAATAAATAATTTACATTCAATGAATGTTGAAAGAATGGTTATGACAAAAACATAATTGGACTGTTCCTCATTGGAGATTTATTCATTTACATACGTTTATAATCGACATGCAGTTGGCCTGAGGGGCTCATAAAGGCAAGATTTGTATATGTGATTTTGGAATGTTGGAAAATTATATTTTGCTTCACATATTTTTCCTTGAATGACTATAGAATGATTTTCTCCTACTGCATGAATGACACTTTAAAAATGTTTCATTCCTTGCACCTGTGTTGATGTACAAGCCGCCTTTCATGAGACCTACATTTTCCTTCTATTTTCAAATTTTCTGTCTTTATTGGCAAGCCTATTACAGATCTGTTCTGACACAAAGATCTTTTCAGTTTTCCACTGTAATGTCAGCATCAACCTCTAACACTTCATGTCCCTTTGTTGTCAGATTTTTGAGGACCATAATTAACTAGATGCATGCATTGTTGATGTTTACATGCAACAGATGGCTTAGCTGGAAGAGGTAGATAAATTTAGCTTCTGTTGGGCATGTATGAGTAATATAGTGGAACAAAAAATGTGTAGAAAAATGACTTGGATTCTTCTGTATTTTGAAAGCTTTGTAAATTCAGCGTTGGGAAACTATATCTTTTTATAAAACTGAAGTTCCTTGAAGGCAGAGGTCTGGCATATGTTTTCCTTGGTAAAGAACTGGCATGAGCAAAGGGAAGTTTATGACTTTGGGTGTTGGAGCAGAACCCTTGGCTAATCATAGTCACTCAGAGAAGAGGCAGGTGACTGATCCTCAAGGACAAAACTATTTTTCATTGTATTTAGAATAGTGTTAAGTTCTCAATAAATAACTGCTGGTAGATAAATGAGTGAGTGAATGAATGCCTGTATGGATAAACGAATGAATGGCTGCTAGGGATAATTAAGAAGGATTAAAATTACAGTTTACAAAATCCTTTCATAATAAAGTCACAGTTTACAAAATTTTTTCAAAATGCATTCAAAGTTTCTTAGTTGAGCTTCATGACAAATCCATGTTGTGGAAATTATTGTCCTCATTTTACAGCTAAGAAAGCCAAGGTTAAGAAAGATACAGTGACTTGTCCAAAGTCTCTAGCTGGTAAATGGTGAAGGCAGAATTTAACCAGAATTTCAGGCTCCAAATTCTTTACTCCTTTGGTTATATCCTGCCCTGTCCTATTTTCCCTGTTCAATGAGAACTTGGGTGTCTAGGAAGATAATGGAAGGATATCTGGTGTGCTGGATATTTATGGAGCTACAGATTTCTTTGAGGCCCTAATGTAGATCCCCCTTTATTCACGGCTTACTAGAGAGACCCAGTGATCCTTGCCCTTGGGGAACTACACCTGATCTCTTTGATAGCAACAGATTTCAACATTGAAGTCAGCAGCCATTTAAAATAATCACCCTTGAATAGAGTCAGATAATGTCATATATTACTTTTCTACTTTTCAAAAAAGAAGCAAAACTATTTTTTGAAACCCTAGAAATAAATTTAATACAAACCCTTAAATGCATGCCCATACACATTTTCAGAAGAATTCCTAAACTTTTGGGCCTATGACTTTTCCTGAGTAGCTAATGCTAATAAATATAATGATTTCCCATACTCAGACTTGCTAATTTTTAAAATCTGTTTTTGAAGATTTCTTAACACACAGACTTTTGAACACAAATAAACACAGGCCATTTCTGTGGCTCTCAAAACATGGTCCCCAGACCAGTAGCATATCACCAGAGAGCTTTCTAGAAATAGAAAGTTTTGGGTCCCACCCAAGACCTACTGAATCAGACACTCTGGGGGTGGAGTCCAGCAATTTGTGTTTTAACAAACCATCCAGGAAATTCTGATTCTGATACATGCTGAAGTTTGAGAACCACTAAGATATATTAAGAGTGCAAAGACCTATGCAAACACCTGCCTTCAAGTCCACTTTCTAGTCTAGAAAGCTGAGACTGATCTTAAGTTTCTGCTTTATCTTTCCTGGGTATTTATTTCCCATACCCAGAAGAGTAGCCAGCACAGAGTCGATACTGTGTGAATATTGGTTGAATGAATGAATAGTTGCATAGAGTGTTGTTTATTTCAGACTTATTTGGTGGACCTATTAAAATGTGTTTAATTATTGTTAACCAGCTTCAAAGTTTTAAATGTGTTTTGAATATAACATGAGCATAATTTAGTCAAGGAATTGATAGATATTAAAACTGGAAGTGAATTTTAAAAGATTTTGGAATGAACAAAGTGAGAAGAAAGTTGTCATCATAACATCCTGCAATCTACAGTTTGGCAAAAATGAGTATTCAATCCTTCTCAGTTTTCCACTCTCCTAAGTTTGTTTCTAGATTTAAAAACTTTAAGTTTTGCTTTTAAATGTTGACTTCCATGAATAACCCAACCTATAAGTTATATACTTGATAAAATGGATTATGAATGATCCAAGCATTCCCGAACAGGTTATCAGGTCACATTTTGAAGTTTCCATCTACAGTTTTGTCCAGTAGAGCTCGCTGAGAGATGATGGAAATGTTCTATTATCCGTGCTGTCCCATATAGTAGCCACTTTCCACGTACGACCATTGAGTACTTGAAATGTGGCTAGTGCAAGTGAGGAAATAGGTTTTTTATTTTAATTAATTTAAATTTCAACTTAAATAGCCACATGTAACAACTGGCTACCATATTGGATAGTGCTGTTCCAGAGGAATTTACAAATCTATTTGGGATGGTTTTGTATATAGTTCTTTCTAGAGGCAAGGTATAAAGTATTTTGGAACTCTATAACTTGAAGAAACATATGACATTATCTGTCAACTCTCTGCTTTCTCCATGCCTTGACAAATAAGGACACTGGAACCTGGAAAAGTGAAATGATTTGCCTGAGGTCATACAATTTGCCAGTGATAGGACAGTAACTAGAAAGTAGGTTTTCTAATACACAGACCAGTAGACAGAACTGATTTTTTAAGTATTTAAAATATACATAAAAGTAAAAAAGATAATTTAACAAATGTTCATACTCACTACCCAGTGTTAATCAAGGCCAACATTGATTTATTTGCACAGAGTAAAAGCCTTTTTTCTTTTTTTTTTTTTTTGAGACGGAGTCTCGCTCT
>NW_012104943.1:474964-511596 GCF_000951045.1 Mandrillus leucophaeus | reverse complement strand
TTGCATTGGGAGTTATACCTGATGTAAATGACGAGTTGATGGGTGCTGACGAGTTGATGGGTGCAGCACACCAACATGACACAAGTATACATATGTAACAAACGTGCACGTGATACACATGTACCCTAGAACTTAAAGTTTAATAATAATAAAAAAAAGAAAAAAAAAAGAAGTAGGTGTGATTAATACACTTTTAGTATGTGTATGTTTCTGTAAATAATTTACAGTGTTGCATATTTAAAATTTTTAAATAAATGGTATTAAGCTAGATGTGTCTGTGCAATTTTTTCTCACCAATATTTATCTCAATATAACTGATGTTGACACATACAACTCTAGTTTATTAACTTTAACTGCTTAATAGTATTTTATTGTATGTTTTATACAAGAATTTGTTTATATAGTCTTGGGAAGTCTGGTTTTATCATTCTAAGATTTCTATTTCCCCTTTCATGATTTCTTTCTTTTCTTTTCCTTTTTTTAAAATTTTACTTTAAGTTCTGGGATACATGTGCAGAACGTGCAGGTTTTTTACATAGGTATACACGTGCCATGGTGGTTTGTTGCACCCATCAACCTATCATCTACATTAGGTATTTCTCCTAATGCTATCCCTCCCCTAGTTCCCCACCACCAGACAAGCCCTGGTGTGTGATGTTCACCTCCCTCTGCCCATGTGTTCTCATTGTTCAACTCCCACTTATGAATGAGAACATGTGGTATTTTGTTTTCTTTCCTGTGTTAGTTTGCTGAGAATGATGGTTTCCAGCTTCATCCATGTCCCTGCAAAGGACATGAACTCATCCTTTTTTATGACTGCATAGTATTCTATGGTATATAATGTGCCACGTTTTCTTTATCCAGTCTATCATTGATGGGCATTTGGATTGGTTCCAAGTCTTTGCTATTGTGAATTGTGCTGTAATAAACATATGTGTACATGTGTCTTTATAGCAGAATGATTTATAATCCTTTGGCTATATACCCAGTAATGGGATTGCTAGGTCAAATGGTATTTCTGGTTTTAGATCCTTGAGGAATTGCCACGCTGTCTTCCACAATGGTTGAACTAATTTACACTCCCACCAACAGCATAAAAGCATTCCTATGTCTCCACATCCTCTCCAGCATCTGTTGTTTCCTGACCTTTTAATGATCACCATTCTAACTGGTGTGAGATGGTATCTCAGTTGTGATTTTGATTTGCATTTCTCTCATGACCAGTGATGATGAGCTTTTTTCATGTTTATTGGCTGCATAAATGTCTTCTTTTGAGAAGTGTCTGTTTATATACTTCACCCACTTTTTGGTGGACTTGTTTTTTTTTTTTTTTCTTGTAAATTTGTTGAAGTTCCTTGTAGATTCTGGATAGTAGCCCTTTGTCGGATGGATAGATTGCAAAATTTTTCTCTATTCTGTAGGTTGCCTGTTCACTCTGATGGTAGTTTCTTTTGCTGTGCAGATGCTCTTTAGTTTAATTAGATCCCATTTGTCAATTTTGGCTTTTGTTGCCATTGCTTTTGGTGTTTTAGTCATGAAGTCTTTACCCATGCCTATGTCCTGAATGGTATTGCCTATGTTTTCTTCTAGGATTTTTATGGTTTTAGGTCTAACATTTAAGTCTTTAATCCGTCTTGAGTTAATTTTTGTATAAGGTGTAAGAAGAGGTCCAATTTCCATTTTCTGCATATGGCTAGCCAGTTTTCCCAACACTACATATACCCAGAAATACAGAAGATTGAAAAAGCAACCAAGCTGTCTTGGTAACATTACATGGCTGACATTATTAAAATTGGATAGACTAAAGAGTACATACTGTCTGTCTTAAGTAGGTAGATTGATACCTGAGTAAACAGAACTTGAAGATGAACTCTATAAGAAGTGGGGGCCAGCCACTGAAGTAGAGTTTTTGGAAACCATGTTGGTCGATGTCCAAAAACAATCCATGAATTTGTTCACGAAAAACTGACAGACTGAAAGCCTCCAGAAAATAATATTTTGCACCACTTATGATAAACGTGTTCAGTATTGATGTACTTTATACCTCACATAGGGATCTTGCTCAGACCATTGCACAACTTATCTTGAAGTACATCTAATTTGACCATCAGCCTATCTCAGAAACTCTCTAGGCAGCCACATAAGCCCACCTTTCTACTCAGAGCATTCTTTATGCAGTATTTTTGAGAAAGTTATCAGTGAATAATATTTACTGAGTTTCCATCTGCATATCTATTGCTGACAAATTGCTGTGTCACAAATGACTACAAAACTTGGAGGCATGCAATAATAAATATTTATACTTCACACATCTACTGTATTTAATTTAATCTAACCTATGCAGTGTTTGGTGATTGTTCTGATCTCCGCTGACTCTACCATGCATCTGTGGATTGACTAGGGGTGACTTTATGTAGGTACTGCATTGTGTTTAGTTGCTTAGGGTGGATGGATCCAGAAGAAGTATAAAAACACATATTTATTATTTTTCAGTAGCAGTTGGCACACTAGTTTTCTAAGCAAACAGAAAATTTATTATTTAGGTAAGACTATCTTTAGATGTGGAGCAACTCGTGTCTGTCCTCAGACTGTATTTTGGTGCAAGAATTTTCTGTCACTTTTTCGCATGCTATTTAACTTTTATCCTGGAAATTTCAATTTGCTAAATTCAATCTAACTGACTCCAATTTCCAGGCCCTTGTTTCCAACTGTGAACTGAAATTATATTAACTATTCTTACTCCCTACTTCCAATAGTTAGAAGAGAGAGAAAAATATTTGCTCATTACTTTCCATCTCCCTGTAGTAGAGCAAATCTTTACAACCAGTAAACCTGAAGGGTTGAGCAATAAACTTTAGTGCTCAGACCTCTGATTTTATGGTCTTGTGGGTAATGTCACTGTCAAAGACCTTTGGACACTATTTTCTCTTTTTCCAAGTACCTGGGTTTAGAAAAATGTGATATTCGGCATCTGCTCACAGAAAAAAAAAGTTTATCACCATCAAAATCTCTTGTCAGTTTAACATTTAGCAAAGTAAGGTAATCTTGAGGGTTGTACAATGTGAATTTGAGGTTGAGCAAAGAAAATATATACATAAAAATACCCTGATTATTGGAAAGAGAACTAAATCAGAATATCTGTATTTTACCCCCAGCTGTGGATGTAAATTGCTATGTGATTTTTGGCAAGTCACTCCTTTTTTCAAACCTCAGTTTCTTCAACTGTGAAAATAGCAGGTTAGAGATGAAGATCTCACTTGTTGACTGATGGGCATTTGGGCTGGTTCCATATTTTTGCAATTGCGAATTGTGCTGCTATAAACACGCATGTGCCAGTATCTTTTTCGTATAATGACTTCCTTTCCTCTGGGTAGATACTCAGCAGTGGGATTACTGGATCAAATTGTAGTTCTACTTTTAGTTCTTTAAGGAATCTCCACAGAAATTGTGGTATATATATATACACAATGGACTACTACTCAGACATAAAAAGAAACAAATTAATGGCATTTGCGGCAACCGGGATGGAACTGGAAACTATTATTCTAAGTGAAATAACTCAGGAATGGAAAACCAAAGATTGTGTGTTCTCACTCATAAGGGGGAGCTAAGCTATGAGGATGCAAAGACATAATAATGATACAGTGGACTTTGGGGACTTGGGGAAAAGGGTGGGAGGGGGGTGAGGGATAAAAAACTACAAATTGGGTGCAGTGTATACTGTTTGGGTGATGTGTGCACCAAAATCTCACAAATCACCGCTAAAGAACTTATGTAACCAAATGCCACCTGCTCCCCAAAAACCTAGGGAGATGAAAAATTTTTTGAAAAAGAGATGAAGATCTCAAAGTCCCTTCAAGGACTTAAAGATAAGCTAAGTTATTTTCCTCATATTTTCTGCTCCCCAAAATGACTTCTTATTTACCTACGCATTAATATTATCTTGGAGTAACTCTCCTTTCTCTCCTCTGTGAAGACTCTCTTCCCTCCAACACATGTATATTACTGTGTTGTAAATTTGATTAATACTATAGACACAGGGTCAGCAAACTACAGCCCAGAGGCCAAATCCAGCAGCCATCTGCTTTTTAAAATAAAGTTTATTGGAACACAGCCATGCCCATTAATTTATATACTAAATATGACTACTTTCATGCCACAATGGCAGAGTTGAAATGGCTAGCTGTGACAGAGACTGGTCCACAAAGCCTAAAATATCTGACCCCTTAAACATGAAAAGATTGTGGATCTCTGGCATAGACAAAAAAAATTGACCATGAGGAGAAAAGACACTATTATACTAGACCTTCTTCAGGATTATGTCAGTCCATTTATTAGCAGTTGATTGGTCTAGTTGTATTATCCTTTTACTGGAATGGTCATTTAATTCATTATTTTTCATCTCTGTACAAAGATAAACATGATTACCAAGGGATTGCTTTGAAGTCAACAGCCTTTCCCTGATCTTGTCCAGCATCCCTCCTCTATAGCACAAGGTAACTTTGGCATTCTTACTGAATATCTTTACATCCCTATAGACATACAATGGTCATACTTTTTTTCTTAAACCTGAGGATTAACAGAAAGGCAACTAGAAGTACATTAATTGACTGTACCAGTCGGAGACACCTATATATCTGTGAAAGAGCAATGATTGAGAAACTTCCTATCTTTGCTCAAATTACCCAGGAAGGCAGCTTGGATAATACATTATTGCTTTTTGAGAGCAATAATTCCCAGAAATTCTCCAGAGCAGTGTACGCAATGGGGCATATTTTTCCATCCATGCTTTGGCTGACTAAGACAAGTATTAGCCTTCATTTCCATGTCTGTCCCAACAACAGCGAGCATGTAGCTCTTTTCCCTTCTTGCCATGCCTTTCTGACTGTGAATCTGAGATGCCAGAACATGATATGAACTGCTCTGAAAAGCCCCTGTGCAGCCAATATCAGGACTGCAAATGTCCGATGGCTTTAGGCTTTAAACTTCAAACAGGAGCTTCAAAGCAAGGGTTTTGGGGCCATGGATCCACAAAAGGTGATGAGTAAATTATAAGTATTATAAGTACTATGACTGTTGAACATTAAACGTTATTTTTATTTTTTTAATTGAGATGCAGTCTTGCTCTGTCACCCAGGCTGGAGTGCAGTGGTGCAATCTCGGCTCACTGCAACCTCCGCCTCCTAGATTCAAGCCATTCTCCTGCCTCAGCCTCCTGAGTAGCTGGGACTACAGGCGCGTGCCAGCATGCCCGGCTAATTTTTTGTATTTTTAGTAGAAATGGGGTTTCACCGTGTTAGCCAGGATGGTCTCGATCTCCTGACCTCATGATCTGCCCGCCTCAGCCTCCCAAAATGCTGGGATTGCAGGCGTTAGCCACCATGCCTGGCCTGAACATAATTTTCTTAAGGGCCAGCTATGCCTTTAGGCAACCTTAGAAGCTCATTAACTCAGGTTTCTAAGATAAATACCTATTAGAAAACCCCAGGCAGGGGCAGATCCTAACAACTTTAAAGAGTTCAGAATCTTGAGATAACTTTACCCTGAATTTGGCTTCATGAATTCACTAATTTAATGAGAAAACATCTTCAGAGAATACAGATCTTAATGAACTCTGGGCAGGTATACTATATCTCTGGAAAACAGAAAATGATTTCAACCATCTTCCCAGCTTGACTGTAAACACCCAAAAGGCAGGGACCACACCATTCTTTTCCACAAACTTTCCTTCAGTCATACCATGATTTCCAAAACATAGCAGTTCCTCAGTAAATACACTTAACTTTCACATACTGACTTTAAACTATACCCCCAAACCTGGCTTCAAAGTAAAAAGTCTTTAAATGAGAAAACATTTCCACTAATATTAATGTGAGAAACTATGCTGCATCCCATCCCAATCAGAGGAAGCAGTTAATGTTTTACAAATAGAAGAATACTTAAACTGAACAATAAAAATAAGCTCTTATAAGTAACAAACAACAATTTGAAAGTTAACAAATACTGTTTGACATGAAATATAATAAAAATATATTACACTTGACTTGGAAGAAGAGAAGCCTTGAGAATGAGTTGGGGAGGTGGGCAGTGGAGAAGAGATATGAGGTTGCTATGCTTTAGATGTTTGTCCCCTCCAAACCTTGTGTTAAAATTTGATCGCCAACATTGGATGCAGGGCCTAATGGGAGGTATTTGGGTTGTGGGGCAGGTCTCTAATGAATAGATTAATGTCCTCTCTTGAGGATGAGTGAGTTATCACTCTATTAGTTCCTACAAAAGCTGGTTGTTAAAAAGAACCTGGCCCTCCCACCTCACTGTCTTGGTTCCTTTATTGGCATGTGATATCTGCACAAACTGGCACCCTCTTGGAGTTCCCCCATGAGTGGAAGCAACCTGAGACTCTAATCAGATGCAGATACTCAATCTTGAACTTTACAGACATGAGAATCATGAGCCAAATAAACCTTTTATTTCTTTACAAATTACTCAGTGCCAGGTATTCCTTTATAGCAACGCAAAACAGACTAAGACACAGGAAGTCATTCTTTATAAGTTGTATTTTTCCTTCTGCCTAGTTTTCTCCACTAATTTTTCAAACTTTAGGGAGGTCATGGTTATCTTGCACTCAAACCATCCTTAAAAATGTTACAGCATAGAAAACCACCTAAAGGTCAAAATAAAGGCTAATTTATGAAAGTAGTTTGAAACATGTGGAAATAGCTTATGCACCCAACAGATTGAAGGAAGGCCTGTGTGAACAAACAAGATCTCTTACTGGGGGGTATATATGCGAAGCAAATCATTTGGGTTTATCTCAATAAGTTCCCTACTGATTTTTATGATGAGGAAACAATTGTTTTGAGTAAATTGTGGAATGTGTTTTGTTCTGAAATGGAATGTTGATATATTATTTCTTTTTTTTTCTGTTTTTATTTTTATTTTTATTATTTTTTTCTTTTTTTCTTTTATTTTTTTATTAGTATTATACTTTAAGTTCTAGGGTACATGTGCATAACGTGCAGGTTTGTTACATATGTATACTTGTGCCATGTTGCTGTGCTGCACCCATCAACTCGTCAGCACCCAACAACTCGTCATTTACATCAGGTATAACTCCCAATGCAATCCCTCCCCGCTCTCCCTTCCCCATGATAGGCCCCGGTGTGTGATGTTCCCCTTCCCGAGTCCAAGTGATCTCATTGTTCAGTTCCCACCTATGAGTGAGAACATGCGGTGTTTGGTTTTCTGTTCTTGTGATAGATATTATTTCTTTAGTGTATTTGCTTAGTGGTCTTTGGGGTGAAAAAGCAGTTACATGAAAGCCAAAAACAAAACAAAACAAAACAAAACAGAGTTATTTTAAAAAGTGGAATAACTTTCAAGAACCCCTACAAAGATTATTAACTGATTAACCGACGGTCACTATGTGAAGTAAGTCTGTATTTGATGATTGATTTAATCCTAATTCTGAACAAACCAGAAGCTCCAAATTGGTCTGAAACTTGAATGGCACTGACCTCTGTTGATGAACATGCATAGCTCTGTCAAAAACTCACTAACTTCACTTTTGCTGGAACAAAGCCTGAAACCAGTCGATCTGCTGCTTGAAGAGGGAAATGAGGGCACGGTAGGGAGAAGGGTTGGCTCCAAAGACCCCCACAGCCTAGTCTTTCTACCCTCAGGTCCCATCTGTCTACCCAGATGCCTTTTTCCTTACTTCCTTCCACTCCTGTGATTCATAGAATTTTTAGTTTTGAAAGCCTCAGAACAGTTTGAAAAAGCAAGTTGAATTCTAAAGCTTAGTTTAGAGATCTTTAAGAAAATCGTTCTGTTGGTAAAAAATGTATTCAACTTTTTGATTAGAATTTGAAGGTAGATAGATACTCTTATAGGACTTTAACTCTATTTTTACCTTACATCACAGTTACCAGTTTCAGTATCTTTTCTCCCAGAGTAAATCCAACTCCTTGTGAGAGAAATCTTATTCTTTTTCATTGCATTATCTCCTATGCTTCCTATATATAAGGCACTAAGTGTCTCCAAAAATATGAATACATAGATGTCACAAAGAGACTGAGAGGAGGCTGATTTTAAAGGTCTTCTACATATTAACACATAAACTCATGTACTTATATGCATGTTGATCTCCCAAAGAAGAATCCAAGAAGTATGTAGTCAGTACCCTAAATCATCTGGTTGAGGTGTGTGCTAAAATTAATGTCAGCTTTTAATTTTAATCGTGGCCCATTTTTCTGGTCTCATGACTCTAAGATACATTCCATGGCTGTGGTTACTGGTACTCTCATGAAATGATTTTGTAATCTCTGCATTCATTTCTGTATATGTGTATTTGAAACTCTTTCTGGAATCTCATGTAGATATATTTGTTTTCAGGATCCCTTACCTTTACTTTGGGTGATGACAGCTCATCTCGGGATTCTAGCACTTCTGTCATCTGGAATTATTCTTTAACATAGTTTGTAATTAGTTAGCCTTTAGTTTCCAATCTTTTTGTGGCATTGAAATAGACTCAATTATGTAATTTGCTTCAACTCTTACCCACTTATTAGACTCCATCCTGTAACACTAGAACTGCACATTAAATGTGGTAATGTATAAAATTTTAGCAATCTGAAATTAGCAATATGCTAACCCAAGATCTGCATTCTTAAATGTTTCTTGAATGTTTGGAAGTTATAGTACACATTTAACTTTCATGTTTGTTTTGTTTTTAAAAAGAAAAAGTTATTTTTGTCACACAAATAGTAATAGATCATATGAACAGACAAACCATGGAGAATCTAAGTTATAACAAGAATCTTCAGGAAACAGAAAGATATGTTGATATCTAAATAAAAACATAGCATCCTTTGGTATTCAAAAGGAAGTTAGAATTCTAGCGATTTTTTTTCCTTTTCAAATGAGAGCTAATAAGAACTGATGACTGAGACAGGTGGTAAAATTAACTAGGCCAACCATCCAATCATACAGGCTGACACAAATCACTTGAATATACTTTTCAGGCTCAAAACATGGGCTCTGAAACCCATCAAAATACATTTTACAGATGGTTTGACAAAATGTCATCATGTAGGATGCAAATCATTTTCTACACTCTTTCAATGCATATTTAGCTTTTGTTTTTTTTTTAATTTCATCCTAGAGATTTCTGCTAGCTTTTAACTGTACTAACAGGATGTATAAAATGTATATCTGTTTATATATTCCACAGTAGTACCTGGAAAACATGCATGGTGCGCGTGCACACACACACATTTTTTCTCTTGTTAGAAAGCAGGAATATTAATGACATTGTATTTTAAAGTATTTTAACATTGTAATGTTTTCATGAAAGATGTTAGGGGAGCTCTTTCTTGGGGCGAGGAGGGAAATGAGAGAATATTGATTTTACCTTAACATTGCTCCGACTGATCTAGGCCACCATCCCCCTCGTAACTAGGGTATGATAGCATTCCTGATTGTTCCCATATACTACCGTGGAGAAGGTTAGGTGTTGACTCTGGGAGGATCAATAATCTCATCTTGTCTCATACTAGTTACAACTCAAATGTATTTGGGCTGCATTAAGTACAGCCTGGTCAACTGTCCCACACTTAGGCAGGCTAATGCTCAAAATATTAAGATTGGATTCCTATGGGACTATGTGAGCAGAGTTCTCAACATACAACATCCTTGGAAAGGGGTATCGGTATGCTCTTTTGCAGGGACTCATGAGACATTAAGGGACCTGCTTAAGGTTGCTCTGTCAGTAAGGAATGGAATTGGGACTCCAACCTAATGATTTAATCTGTGATAGTTTGCCTTTTCCATGACATTACACATGCCTGACAGCAGTGGTACACTGGTAGATGTTTAACAACTGGCTATTCAAGAGAAAATGAAAATGCTCTGATTTGTAGTAAATCCTCTCATGATGGACAATTTTAAACCACCAATATGGCATTATTGTACACAGAATTGGGATGCCCTGCAAAGTAACACACCATTATATAGTATTTCTACCATACAGATGCAATAGACACAAACAACTTCAAGAACATAGGTAATAGTAAAGTAATTAGGAAGTGATGCTTTGAGTATTACCTTTGTTTTTGATAACTTATTTGGTGTTAAGTTTATATAATTTAATTTTTAATAATAGCTATGTTTAACCAGTGGGTTGCACAATTTCTGAAAATTAAACAGTCAGTTCTTGTGAGCCAGTATGAACCAGCTCCAGTATAGTATGGCCTGATATTTGCATGAAGACCAAGGATAATGAATATCAGCATTTTAAAGATTTCATGTTAAGACTACAACTTACTCACTATATCTTGCTTATCTGTTTCTGTGCCTGCAAGAGGAAAACTTAAACTATGAAAAAAAAGAAGAATGTAAGCTTCTTTGTGAAACTCTATGAAGGGGAAAATTTGGAAAACTGAGCCAGGTTTTGAAGCCAGGGCTGGAGAGAGAAACTAGGCAGAAACTGGGAGCTGCCCCAAAATTAGGAAAGAGGTTTAGAGCCTGAAGCAACAAGAAAGAAGGATTTGTGTTCCTGGACAGATTCCCAGAAGAATTTTTTCTCATTGCTGATCACCAATGTGTTTTTCCTAGACAACTCACAGATATGTATATATATATATATATATATATATGCCATTTTAATTTTAGTGCTACAAATTGCTACAGGCCTATTAAAACTTCACTTCCTCTTTTCCCACTTCCCAAGATGACTCGGAATATTTAATTTCCACAATGTAAAATCTTTTTAACTTCATTTTTGGATGACACCCAACTTATCTGTCTAGCATGCCACTCTTTCCTGATTCAAGTCCTGGATTTCCAAATGCCTGTAATAACATCTCCATCAGTATGGTCCTAAACCTCAGTTTGGTCTTGGCCACAACAACCTCATCATCCTCTCCCCAAACAATCTGAGCCTGCCTAATTTTCTGACTTCTGTTGGTGGCCGTACTGTTCATCTAGTCTGAGTCATATTTGACTCTTTTTCCTTCACCTCAGTGGCCAAATCTGTCAATTCTATCTCATCAAAAGGCCTTCCTTATATGCCTCTTCCTTTCTATGACAAGTGCCCCACTCTAACTCTACATATTGGAATGTAAGAAAGCAAACACAATTGTATTGCAGGGATAACTGTATATTCTTTCTAATTTATAGCAAAGGGGAAAATTATTATAAACTCTAGAAATAAAGTGGTGAAATAGATTATGTCTTGATTCTAAAGGAACTTTAGATGATCCATAGTGACAAAATACTTGTAACATATCCACAGTTAATAAGAATTATCAATATATCATGATAGTAAACTAACAGGTACTGAATCAGAACTTGGCTCTAATATAGGATACTAATCTGAAATCTCCTAATAAGGTCTTGCCTTACAATCAGACATTGCAATGATCTCCCCTCTGGCTTTTTAGGTTCTGATTGCTCCAATATGCTCATTTTGGTTAGGTTTATCTTGCTCAAGTATCTACCTAAAATCTATCATTGCCTCTTGAATCTAGTCCAGATGCCTTTCCCTGGCTTCACAGTTTTACATTCCAGCTTTTTTTTTTTTTTTTTTTCCTATGATTCCAATTCCTACTCTACACTAGTCAAACTCATTGTTTCCTGAGAATGCCTTTCCCTTTTTGAACTCCTAACCTTTATGCGTTCTACTATTTCTATCTGGAGTTACCATCTCTCAAATTATATCATGTCTTTCCTGAACTCAGCTTTTCATTGAGATTCCAGCCTTCCTCTCTGTAAACCTCTATTTATTCTTTTTTGTCATCCAACATCTTCTACCTTTTATGAGGGTCTTTTTGGGCAATTGTTTTATTTTTCCTGCTAGAAAAAGAAAACCATGTCTTACATTTATTTTGTATATTTGCGGTGCTCAGAGTAGAGGTATTTGATGACTTACTGAGATGGGCAGTCAGCTGGATTTTGGCAAGGTTCTTCCAGACTAACTTTGTTAGGGCTGTGAGGGAAAAAATGCTGTGGCATGTTGATTGTTGTGGGAAAAATCAACAATAACAATAATGCAATAATATTAATAGTTATCATTTGTAAGTGTCTGCTAGATTTTCAGATACTTTCTAGGTGATTATGTATAACCACCTAGAAATACACACCCACACACACACGCATAATTTTATACACACACACACACACACACACACACACACAGAGATCCTTACTGCACAGCAAGAGATGCATTATATAAAGTAAACTGCACCTCAGACAAGAAGACCCCGCCTCTCTGTGCCTTCTGCCAACCCTTTCTACAGACTTTAAAAATTTGCCCAAATTTTACACCTGTATATCACTTGGTTTCAAGGATGATATACTCTTGGTCTACTATTATGCAAGGCCTGCAACCCTCTGGGTGTGCCTAAAGTTGGTTCTTCCAGCTTGACCCTTTTCACATCCTCTTCATGTGTAGATGTTACTGGCCTCAACTTTTTTATACTCAGAAGTGTGATAAAAGATTAATGTTAAAGATCAAGAGGCCGGGCGCGGTGGCTCACACCTGTAATCCCAGCACTTTGGGAGGCCGAGGTGGGTGGATCACCTGAAGTCAGGAGTTCAAGACCAGCCTGACCAACATGGTGAAACCCCGTCTCTGCTAAAAATACAAAAAATTAGCCAGGCCTGATGGCAGGTGCCTGTAATCCCAGCTACTCGGGAGGCTGAGTCAGGAGAATCACTTGAACCTGGGAGGCAGAGGTTGCAGTGAGCCGAGATCGTGCCACTGCACTCCAGTCTGGGCGACAGAGTGAGACTCTGTCTCAAAAAAAAAAAAAAAAAAAAAAGATCAAGAGATATGTAAATATCAAGTATCATAAAATCAAGCAGTCTACATGTGAAAAATTCGATTGGAGTGAAGAACATGGATAAATATCCGTAAATAAAATTCCAAAATGTAACACCAAAGAGTGCTCTTCAGAAGATGTTTTACTAGATGTACAGTTGGATCACAAGTTTCTAGGCTAGAATGAGGGGACTAGGGGCTCAAATGACAGCACTTCTCAATATTGGCTACTGAGCAGTATTATTGGACTTTTGCTCAGGGGTTTTGGAAGTCATGTAGGAGTTGGGAGCTCTAAACTTTCTATTTATTTATGTGCATTTTACTTTATGAATGTTGTGATATAGGAGAAAAGAAGCCCTTAGGATTAGGCATGGTTTGATTCCTGTTTCCACCTCTTGCTAGCTGTGTATTCTGGGGCAAGTTACCTAGCCTCTCTGAACCTGAGTTTCTTCATCAATACAAAGAAGTTAACAATACCTACCTGATGGCACTGTTGCCAAAGTGATGAAATATATAACCATTGTCTATGGCTGTGTGACTCACTGTCTTAAAAAAATCACCATTCAACAAAAACCATATGATTATTCCAATAGGCACAGAAAAAGCTTTCATAAAATTCAACATTCTTTCATGACAAAAACTTTCAACAACTAGGCAGAAAAATAACATACCACAATATAATAAAGGCCATATATGACAAATCCACTGCCAACATCATACTGAATAGGGAAAAGTTGAAAACCTTTCCTCTAATAACTGAAACAAGACAAAGATGCCAACCACTCTTATTCAACATAGAACAGGAAGTCCTAGCCAGAACAATCAGATAAAAGAAATAAAGAAAAGGCATCCAAACTGGAAAAGAGGAAGACAAATTTTCCCTCTTTGCTGACAATGTGATATTGTGTCTAGAAAAAACTGAAGACTCCACCACGAAACTCTTACATGTGACAAGTAAATTCAGTAAAATTGTAGAATAAAAAAATCAATGTACAAAAAATAAATAGTGTTTCTATACACCAATAATGATCTACTTGAGAAAGAATCAAGAAGGTAATCCCACTTACAATAGCTACAAAGGAGAAAACACCCAGGAATAAATTTAACCAAGGAGGTGAAAGATCTCTAGAAGGAAAATTACAAAACACCAACGAAAGAAGTTGAAGATGACACCAACAAATGGAAAAACATCTCATGCTGATAGATCAGAAGAATTAACACTGTTAAAATGACCATATTGCCCAAAGCAATCTACAGATTCAATGCAATCTCTATCAAACTACAAACATTATTCCTCACAGAATTAGAAAAGCAATCCTAAAATTCATATGGAACAACAACAACAAAAGAAAGAGCCAGAATAGCCAAAACAACACTGAACAAAGAGAACAAAACTGGAGGCATCACGTTACCTGACTTCAAAATATATTACAAGGCTATAGTAAGCAAAACAGTATGGTATTGATGTAAAAGTACACAAACCAATGGAACATAATAGAGAACCCATAAATAAAACCACATATTTACAGCTAATTTTCAATGAAGCCAACAAGAACTTACATTGGGGAAAGTACATTCTCTTTAATAAATAGTATTGGGAAAACAGGATAGCCACATACAGAAGATTGAAACTGGACTCCTATCTCTCACCATATACAAAAATCAACTCAAAATGGATTAAAAACTTGAACACGAGACCTGAAACTATAAAAACACTAGAAGAAGATCTAGGGAAAACGTTCGTGGACATTGATCCAAGCAAAGAATTTATGACTAAAATCTCAAAAGCACAGGCAACAAAAGCAAAAATAGAAAAGTGGACTACATTAAACCATAGTATAGCAAAGAAGAAAATCAACAAAGTGAAGCGACAACCTATTGAATGGGAGAGAATATTTGTAAGCTATTCATCTGATAGGTGACTAATATCCAGAATATAAAAGGAATTCAAATCAACAGGAAGAAAACCAAAAAAATCCTATTAAAAAGTGGACAAAGGATGTGAATAGAAATTTCTCAAAAGAAGACATACAGATGGCCAACAGGTATATGAAAAAATGTTCAACATCACTAGTCACCAGAGAAATGCAAATCAAAACCACAATGATATGTCATCTTAGAATGACTATCATCAAAAGGACAAAATGACAAATGCTGGCCAGAATGTGCAGAAAAGGCAAGTCTTATACACTGTTGGTGGGAATGTAAATTAGCATAGCCATTATGAAAAACAGTATGAATTTTCCTCAAAAAACTAAAAATAGTACTACTAGATGATCTAGCAATCCCCCTATTGGGTATTTATCCAAAGGAAAGGAAATCATTATATCAAAGAGATATCTGTACCCCCATGTTTACTGCAGCACTATTCCCAATACCAAAAATGTAGCATCACCCTAAGTGTTCATCAGTGGATGAATGGATAAAGAAAATGTGGTATATATACACAATTGGATACTATTTGGCCATAAAACAGAACAAAGTACTGTCATTTGCAGCAACATGGATGGAACTAGAGGTCATTATGTTAACTGAAATAAGCCAGGCACAAAAAGACAAATACTGCGTGTTCTCATTTATGTGAGAACTAACAAATTTGATCACATGGAAATACAGAGTGGAGAGATAGATAACAGAAATTGGGAAGGGTGAAAGCAGGGGAGGGGAGGTATGAAGAGAACTGAGTTAAATGGTATAAACCTGGTAAGATAGATGGTATAAATCCAATATTTGATAGCCGAGCAGAGTGTGTATACTTAACAAAAATGTAGTGTGGTCAGGTGATAGACACCCTAAATACCCTGACTTGATCACTACACGTTTTATACAAGTAACACAATTTCTCATGTACCTCATAAATTGGTACAAAAACACAAATTAAAAATTATCTCTTATTATTATTCACAAGTCTAAGGTTAGTCAAGTAGTTCTACTGATTTGGACCAGGCTTGGCTGATGTTGACTGGACTCACTTGTGCATCTGCTATTGGCTGGCAGGTCAACTGGGGCAGGATTGTCTAGGATGGCCTCATTCACATGTCTGGTGGCTAGCCAGCTGTTGGTTGAGCTAAGAGAGTTGGCCCAGTCACATGCTTCTTGCCATCCAGCATCCTAACTTGAGCTTGTTTACATGGAGGTGGAATAGGATACCAAGAGAGCTAGCCAGAGCAAGTCAGAATGCCAGTCTAGGTTAAAGGGTGAGGGATATAGACTCCAGCTCTTTTTTGTTTGTTTGAGAATCCACTTTAATCAAAACCTTTATTTATTTATTTATTTTGTTTTTAACTTTTAGGTTCAGGGGTACATGTGTAGGTTTGATGTATAGGTAAGTTGTATGTCACAAGGGTTTGGCATGCAGATTATTTTGTCACCCAGGTAATAAGCATAGTACCCCATAGGTAGTTTTCAGATCCTCACCCTCCTCCCACCCTCTACCCTCAAGTATGCCCCAGTGTCTTTTTCCTTCTTTGTGTTCATGTGTACTCAATGTTTAGCTTCCATTTATAAGTGAGAACGTGTAGTATTTGGTTTTCTGTCTCTGTGTTAGTTTGCTCGGGATAATGGCCTCCAACTTCACCCATGTTGTTGCAGAAGACATGATCTCATTATTTTTATGGCTGTGTAGCATTCCGTGGTATATGTGTACCACATTCTCTTTATCAAGTCTACCTTTGATGGGCATTTAGGTTGGTTTCATGTCTTTGCTATTGTAAATAGTGCTGTGATTAACATACACATACATGTATCTTTATGGGAGAATGATTTCTTTTCTGTTGAGTATATACCCAATAATGGGATTGCTTGGTTGAGTGATAATTCTGCTTTAAGTTCTTTGAGAAATTTCCAAACTGCTTTCCACAATGGCTGAACTAATTTACATTCCCACCAGCAGTGTATAAGTATTTGATACCAAAATGTAATAAAACACATTTAGCTATCTCCTTGTTTGCCATGGATATATTTTTGATACTTGTGGTTACTTTTTTTTCAATAGCTTCTGGGGAACATGTGGGTTTTTGTTACATGGATGAATTGTACAGTGGTGAGATCTGAGATTTTGGTGCACCCATCACCCGAGTAGTGTACGTTGTACCCAATATGTAGTATTTTTCTATCACTCACTCCCCTCCCAACGTCCCCTCTTCTGAATCTCCAGAGTCCATTATATTTCTTTCTCCATATGCCTTCATGTACCCATAGCTTAGCTCCCACTTATAAATGAGAACATACACTATTTGATTTTCCATTATATTATATAATATATATATTCCAATATTTATATTCCATTATATAATATTTTATAAGTGAGTTATCTCACTCATAAGGGCCACCAGCTCCATCCAAGTTGCTGCAAAAAAAACCATTATTTTATTCCTTTTTATGGCTGAGAGTATTCCATAGTGTATATATACCACATTTTCTTTATCCACTCACACTCATCAATTGATGGGCACTTAAGCTGGTTCCCTATCTTTGCAATTGTGAATTGTGCTGTAATAAACATATGTGTGCAGGTGTCTTGATGATATAATGACTTCTTTTCCTTTGGGTGGATGCCCAGTAGTGGGATTGCTGGATCAAATGATAGATCTACTTTTAGTTCTTTGAGAAATCTCCATACTGTTTTCCGTAGAGGTCGTACTAATTTACCTTCCCACCAGCAGTGTATAAGCGTTCCCTTTTTAGCACATCCACACCAACATCAATTGTTTTCTGACTTTATTATAATGGCCATTGTGTCTGGGGTAAGGTGGTATCTCATTGTGGTTTTAATTTTTATTTATCTGATGATTAGTAATGTTGAGCATTTGTTTTTGTATGTTTGTTGGCCATTTGTATATCTTCTTTGAGAAATGTCTATTTATGTCATTTGCCCACTTTTTGATGAAATTATTTGGGTTTTTTCTTACTGCTTTGTTTGAGTTCCTTGTAGGTTCTGGATATTAGTCCTTTGTTGATGCATAATTTGCAAATATTTTCTCCTATTCTGTGGATTGTATGTTTACTCTGATGATTATTTCCTTTGTTGTGTATAAGCTTTTGCATTTAATTAGGTCCCATTTATTTATTTTTGTTTTTGTTGTATTTGCTTTTGGGGTCTAAGTCGTAAATTATTTGCCTAGGCAAATGTCCAGAAGAGTTTTTTTTTCTAGGTTTCTTCTAGAATTTTTACAGTTTCAAGTCTTAGATTTAAGTCTTTAATACATCTTGAGTTCATTTTCATATATGGTGAGAGATAGGGATCCAGTTTCATTCTTCTGCATGTAGCTTTCCAGTTTTCCCAGCACCATTTATTGAATAGTGTATCCTTTCGCAAATTTATGCTTTTGTGTGCTTTGTCTAAGGTCAGTTGGTTGTAACTATTTGGATTTATTTCTGGATTCTCTATTCTGTTCCATTGTTCTGTGTGTCTACTTTTATACAAGTACCTTGCTGTTTTGGTTAGTATAGACTTATAGTATAATTTCAAGTCAGGTTATGTGATGCCTCTAGATTTGTTCTTTTTGCTCAGTGTTGCTTTGGTTATTCTGGCTCTTTTTAAATTCCATATGAATTTTAGGATTTTTTTCCTAATTCTGTGAAAAATTGTATTGGTATTTTGATAGGGATTGCTTTAAATCTGTAGATTGCTTTGAGCAGCATGGTCATTTTCATGACATTGATTCTTTCAATCCATGAGTATGGGATGTATTTCCATTTGTTTGTGTCATAGACTCCACTTCTTGATGGAAGGAACTTCAGTCACATTGTAAAGGTGTATGAATATAGAAGGGGTGGAAAACTGTGGCTATTTTTGCAATCTGTCACATGACTGCCTTGAAAAATTGTTTATCAGTATTTTCTAAAACTGAGCACATGCATTCCCTTTGACCCAGCCCAGCAATGCTAGATATATGCCAAAAAGATGCGTTTGTATGTGATAAAAATATATATACTGGAGTGGTCATAGCAGTACCATTCATAATAGTCCCAAATTGCAAACTACCGAAATGCCCATTAACCTCCCTATTTTGGACAGATAAATACATTGTAGTATTTTCATGCAATGGAATACTATGTGCAATGAGAATGAACAACCTACAACTATGTCCAACAATATGGATGAATCTTACAAGCATAATGCTAAAAGAAAGAAACAGACACAGAGGAGTACGTATTTTCTAATTTAATTTACATAAACTTTTGAAACAGGCAAAATAAATCTATTCTATTAGAAATCAGGATAGTGATTACCCTTGGGATGAAAGGGATTGGAAATGGTTACAAGGTCAAGGGAAGATTTCAAGGGGGCTGGTCATGTTCTGTTTCTTGATCTGGGTGCTTCTTGCACAGACCTGTTCAGTTTGTGGAAATTCATTGAGCTATACTCTCATTAGTTAAGCGATTTTCTGTATGCATGTTTTATACCAATTAAAACATTTATGAAATACAGCACATTTGAAAGTACCTATTCATAGCAGGCTCTCAAATATTTATCTTTCCCTTTCACATTCCCAAAGGAGAGTGTATGTATGCTAACAATTTCCATTGTTATAGTTGAGCATGAAACAATGTATCCTTTATGTGAATGTGAATAGGATACCCAAATATAATTTAAAATGGGCACATCAGCTAAAATCTTGTACTTTTAAAGTACTCATCCGGCCTGAGACATGATTCTGGCATTCAAAGGACTGAATCTGGTATAACAGCTGGGTTGTATACCATCTGGACAGAGTGTCTCAGCTGTCTTTAATCTTTTTTCCACCTGTTCAGATCAAAGAATTTAGGGTTATATCCAATTTTCAGGTCAGTAGCTTTATCTTCATTCCTTTTTCTTCAGCCCCCTCCCACAAAAAAAAAACAATTGTAATGTAAAAAAGCAACCATAACTTTATTGCAAGGGTAACTGTGTATTCTCTCTAATTTATAGCAAAGGGGAAAGTTATTACAAACTCTGGAGATAAATAGTGAAAGAGACAGATTATGTCTCGATTCTAAAGGAAGTTTACATCATTCATAGTGACTAAATACGTGTAACATATCCACAGTTATGAAGGATAACCAGTGTATTATGACAGTAAGCGAACAACTGCTAAATCAGAGCATGGCACTAATATAGTTTGTTAATCTATATATAGGGCTGAGTTTTGCTGTACTAAAAATTATTCTCCAAATTCAGAGGCATAAAGCAATGAAGGTTTGTTTCCTGTTTTTGCTGCATGTTGACTGAGAGTGGGCTGGGAATTTTGTTCCACCTTACCTTCAATCTCAGGCCAACTTCGACCTGGAACATTTTGTGTCATCCCGATAGAGGGACAGAAAACATGGCAGACCTTAAAGTTGCCACCTGAAAGTGACACATGTAATTACTTCTCGTTTTTCACTGGTCAAAGTTAGTTGTGTGGCCACACCTAGCTTAGGTGGGTAGTGTAGTTGTATCTTACCATGTGTCCAGAAGAAGAGAGAGCTAGACTAATGGTGAACAGCCTTAATGACTACCATATGTCGTCAATTTGCAGGTCTTAAAATAGCTTTATTTAGTTTTTGGTCATAAGGTATACCTTGATTCCTACCCTAGCTCCCCTGAAGTATGTATTGATAATCACAAGAAAGCTTGAAAACTAGAACATAAATTAGCATAACTCTATGTCTGTATTATTTGTAAGACTTTAGAACTGGAAAAGACCTTCCATAACTATCTAGTTTAAGCCCCTTACGTTAAAGTTAGGGAAATTGTAACTCGTAGGTGACGTGCTTCAACTCAAAGTGGTATTTATGATAAAACCAGAAATAAGTTCAATGTTTTACATTCAAAGTGACAGTCTTGTATGTAAATGAAAGAAACTGCATATTGTAATAGTGTTTTAAGCATCTATAATTTGGGGCAATATTCAGTCTTTGTTCACTCAGTAAATATTTGTTTAACACTTACAGGCACTGAATTAGATCCTGTAAAAAAATAAAAGATGAAATAGCTATAGAATATTTCACTCAAAGAGAGGCAGAGTCTGGTAGAATCAGTCAAGGAATGGGATACACACACACACATACACGCACACACACACACACACAGAGAGAGAGAGAGAGAGAGAGAGACAGAGAGAGACAGACAAAGGAAATAGCAAAGGAATCATTTTCCCCATCCACAAGATGAATTGTAAATGATAACTGGTCAAGAGTTGATATGCAATGAAATCTATAAATACTAGCTAACATCAGTTGATTCCCTTCTGTGCACCAAGCACTGTGAAGACTTTGTAGTTCCACTTTTCGGAGTGATTTAGAAAGCATTGACATTTTATTTTATTGATCTTCCATCCATTTTTTAGGGTTTTTTTTTTTTTTTTTTTTTTGCCATTGTATGGCATTTTCTAAATTTATCCAAAAGGGACCTGAATATGCATCACTAAATTTATTCCCAGGCATCTTACAGCATTTTGTTTTTGAACAAAACATGTATATACATTCTCTAATTGATTACGGCTAATGTGTAGCAAATATGTTGATTTTGGTATGATGTTCTTGTATCTAGCAATCCTGCTTAATTTCTCTATTAGTTCTAATGGCTTTTTGATTATTCTGGATTTTTCAAAATGATCATATCATCTACAAATTAGAGTCAGTTATCTCCTTTCTAATTCTCACACCTAATTTTTTCCCCTTTTCTAATACTATTTCATTGGCTAGGACCCTGATCAAATGCTTAGTAACAGTGAGAACAGAGTTTCTAGTTTTGTTCTTGACTTTAATGGATAATTAAGATTTCACCATGAAATATTATTTAATATAGGCTTTTTTTTTATGTCAGTGAAGGTTCTCTTTCAAATTTTCTGATAATTTTATCTTGGATGGGTGTTGAATTTTTTCAAGTGTTTTCTTTTTGTTTCTGTACAGAGAGACAAATGTTTTCTCTTACATAAATTGTTTATGTGGTAGATTATATCAGTGTACTTTTCTGTCATTTTATTAGTCTTGCATTCCTGAGTGTAAACAAACTCTACTAAAGTTGATGTATTAATTTTGAATGTCACTGTTGGATTTGATATATGGATATTTTATTTAGAACTTTTCTTTAAAAAAATCTATGTGCATCTGCATTTGTACTTTTTTTTCTTGTATTATCTTTGACTGGTTTCAATATCAAGTTAATATCAACTGTAAAATGAGTTTGACAGCTTTCTTTTCTTACTAGCATCTGAAGCACTCTCTCTCTTCCCTTATCTCTCTCTCTGTCTCTCTCTCTCTCTCTCTCTAGATAGATAGATCAGATCTATTCTTTGAAAATTTTGTAAATTTGGCCTATAACAGTCATTTTACCTAATATCTATTAAGGTAAGGGGGATATTTTTAAATACTTAACTGATTTCTTCAATGGTTATTGTTTATCCAGGTTTTATATTTCTTCTTGAGTCAATTTTATTTAATGTATTAGCCAAAGTAGACTAACTTCTGTGACAACTAATTTTCAAATCCCAGTTGCTTAATACAATAAAAGTTTATTTTTCATGCATGTTACAGTCCAATGTGGGTAGGTATAATAGTACCAATGGGTTGAAGGTTACCTCTGTAACCATGATCACTCAGGGACTGAGACTTCTTTTGTATTGTACCTTCATCTAGTTCTAGGCCCATGGATGATAAAGGAGTGTGACAATTATCTTTGGAAGATTTTTATGAGCCACTTCATTGACCAGATTAAATCACTGGTCACATCTAACTGCAAGAGAGTCTTGGAAATTGAGTCTAGTTGTGTGCCCAGGAAGAAGAGAAGAACACAGCTATTGACGAGCACTAGCAGTCTGTTCTACAATAATTTACATTGTTCTAGAAAATTTCCATTACATCTATATTTATAGGCATAAATTCATTAATTGAATTCTTTGATTTTTATAAATATCATATTTTTGGTTATGTGATTATAATAGAATTTATTGGTATAGTCTCTATTTTTCAGTCTTGGTAGCAGCTTGTTTGTTCTGTTAATTTCTTTCGTAAAACTAAGCTTTTGTTTTGTTGAATCTTTCTATTGTTCATTTTCTATTCTGAATTTCTATGCCATCTTTGTTATTTTTGCTTCTATTTTCCTGGGTTTACTCTATTGTTCATTTTCTAGTTTCTGAGGGTCTTTTGCTGATTTTGAGTCCTCAATGTTTCAAAAAGCTCTCTTTTTTTCATAATTTCCATTACACTCTTTTTCTCATTTGTACCACTATAGTAGTACTAAAGAAAGCTCCCAAACTTTCACAACAGGGAGACATCCTTGCCTAACACAAGGAAGATATACTGTGGAGCAACTTGTGCTAACAATAATAGCAAAAGGTCTATGATTCCCAAACTACTGTACCTTAATCCCAGGAATTTATCAGTGTGGATAGCTAAAACAGTAAAATTAAACCAGAAATTAAAAGTAAACCAAAGTACACAATCTTAATTACATCACACATTTCCTTTACTATACTCAATAGGAGCATTACCCAAGGGACTTATTTCCAAGCAGTTATTTCTTGTTGTTCTACATTAACATAAAACATAAAATAACTGCATCTAAATTATAATTTAGTTTTTTGTTTCCAACTAGGATGTGCATATAGCATGTCCACATTCGCAGAAATTTAGAAGCACGGTTTAAATTGTTTTCCAAAAGCACAAGATACAAAAACAACACATTCAAGAACAACTCTAGTTGTATAGAGATATACAATAAATGTGCTGAGTCATTACATAGAGAAGAAGGTAGGGCAGTTGAAAAATATAGCATAGAAATGGAATTGGTCTTGGAAGGGCTTCATGGAAGAGACAATCTGGAAGACAAGAATGTGCATGTTGGCAAGGGGTATGTAGGAGTGAATAGTTTGAAGTTGGGGATGCTTTGTGAAAACTTTGGCAGTAGAGGCCATGATCTTACTCATATTTGCATTTATTCATAGTGATCTTGGCTCTTAGAAGATGCTTTGAGTGTTAATGGAGTTTAAACAAATTTAGAACTGAGGAATGCAAAGCATCTGTGTGATCAATTTTGAAATAATGTTTAAACTTAACATATATGGTCAGAACTTTGAAATCATAGAATTTTGGGAAGTTATACGTGTTAGACCTGGAAAAGAATCTAGGAGTAGTAGAGTCCAGCCCCTTATTTCACAATTGAGGAAATTGAGGCTTCTAAATGCAAAATGTAGTTCTCATGGTACCTTCAATATAGCAACTAAAATTAGTAGCTATAGGGGCTTTCAGGCCCCTTGTGCCATTTTGTAGTTATGATAATTTTGTATAGATCCATATTTGATGTATATTTGGAAAGCCTACTCAAGGTTAGGAGTTGACAAATGATGGCCCACAAACCAGATCCAATTGGACGCATGTTTTTGTAAATGAAGTTTTACTGGAACATGGGCCATACCCGTACATTTTGTCTATGGCTGCTTTCACACTATGGCAACAGAGTTGAATAGTGACAGAAACCATATGCCCCATAAAGACTAAACTATTTGCTACCTGGTTATTTACAGAAAAGTTTGATGACCCCTGCTCTAGGTGGTTGTATTATGCAAGGTATCTTTCATTCCACAGCCTATCAAGGGGTTTGTATTTTTGCTTTTCTAGAGTTAAAATTAATTTTGACAATTGACCACAAAGAGTGGTACCATGTGTTAATTTTGAGACTTAAGGGTACTGACGCAAAACTTAAGAGCCGCCAAATAAACTGTTAGCAAGAAAACATTCTTTCGTGAATTGGGGCTTGCGGGTTTTCCTCTGGGTAAGAGAGATGGATGTTGGGAAATGGCCTGAACCAGTAAAAGTCATTATGAAGGTAATTCCCAGCGATCCTGTAACATTTAGAGTTCATTACCTCAAAAGCTACATTGCCTCGGTGCATCTTTAGACGCTGCTCATTCAGCCAATCACCCTTTTGAAAGGCAATGGAATTTGCCCTTCTTAACACAGCTCTCAGCAGCTGGGGAAGTGGAGCTCGTTATGGGTGAGGGCTCGTTAGAAGCTTTACTTGCAATCCAGTGGTAGGAATGCCGCTTGGAGGAAAGGGGACAGAAAGCGTAAGACCACAGCCAGTTTAAAATGCCACCTCATTAGTAGCAATTAGCACTCAGTCATGCCTGGGAGATTGTCCCCATAAAGCAGATCAAATCAATTACTGCCTGCCTCTTAGACAAAGGAGGAGGCCATTGCAGATCACTATGACTAGTTCTGATCTTTTGTGTCTGAGACTAGCAGCAGATTTGATTATATTTTAAGACCTTCTCCCCAGAGGAGGGCTTCCCTCTTTTCCTTTCTTTGTGTGCACAAAGAAATATAGCTCCTGTCAAGAAAATGCCTGCTGGTGTCTTCAAGGTTTTGGTTGCAGGAGAATTGGGCAAATTTCAAGGATGCTGGAAACTGTGACTATGTGAATAGATATGGGGACCTGGAGGGGTTTGCTCATAGTGAAAGAGATTGAAGGAGAATGAGGTTCACACATGACGTGCATGCTAATTCCTCTCATGACACATACAAACCAGCTCTAAAGAACATCAAAAAATTGATTGTGTTCCTGCTAATGGCTAAGCTAGTGACAGCATTTTTGTCTTTTTAGGAGGTGATGGAGAAGGGTCAGCTAAGGTGCTTTATGAGCTTCTTGGAAAAGAGAAATGTAAGCACTGGACAGGGCCCTGGTGTGGATTCCTAACAGCTGGCGAATGTGCCCAGAGGTACTTTCTGTCCTCCCACACTGCTGGAGCCCAGAGAATAGCAGAGCACATTCCTTGGGAAAGCGCTAAAGATTTCTGCTTTTTATGCAGCATTTTGTGTCAATAACAGTTTGTGTAATTTTCACCTGGTGTTCACAATAAGATGCTCTCAGTTAATATTACTTTGCATTTGTATGGTTCATTTTATCTCATACAAAACACACTTTACATATGCCAGGAGCTGCTTTTCTGGGATATGACTATGTCCTGATATGATAAAGCTTCTCTTCACCTGCCCTCTATCATCAACAAAGAAAATTCCCCAGGCCCCTCCACAGAGTGCCCCTCAGAGGCATCATTAGCTACAATAAGTGGGGTAGGTTGCAGCACAGTAGTAAACTCATGCAGAGACACCCTGCAGTGTGGCTGGGATTCTGCATCTGCTTCCTCAATCTCATCACACCAAGTACCCTCCAAAAAAACATACTGTCCCAGGAAAAATTCCAGGGTTCTTGCTATGCTAACTGAGCCCCCTTCTGGGCCAGGCTGCTGTCCCTAAGTCTCTTCAATACTAAAATCCCTTGGCAAAAAGCTTAGGGTGGCATTTCTCAAAATATCTGAAACCACCTGCATGATGATCACTAAGGGTGCTTGTTAAAATGCAGATGACCAGGCTCTTCCACATCCCACTGAACTGGATTCTGAGGGTTGGGTATTTACATAATTTGCATATATATTAAAGTCTGAGAAGTGGTTGTTGATTTCCTAAAGGCATGAAGTTTCACTTATGGGGAAGTAATACCGGGGTATGAGACTTGATATGTGCTATGTGTGATCCCCCAATTTATGGTTTGCTCATCAGTGTTCATTCCAGTTATCTGCTATTAAGTCTGAACCTTTCTCTGATTCAACTTTTTTTTGTTTGGTCAGTGTTCCCAGGATGGAAGGGTTGCTGGCCTAGGGCAGGGCTTGCGGCAGTTAAGAGACCATTATAGTTCTTCAGGTTATAGGTTCACCATAAGTGATATAGGTTTTCATGGGAAGAAGAATAGAAATTAAGACAGGCAAGGTATGGAGAAGTGGGCTAGGAGTTGCGTGCAGAATCCATTTGATTAAGTCAAGACACCAGCATTCAGAATGTACTGATATGAAAATGACTCTGAGCTTTTCTCTCTCTCTCTCTATCTCTCTCTCTGTCTCTCTCTTTCTCTCTCTCCCTCTCTCTCTCTTTCTCTCTCTCTCTTTCTCTCTCTCTCTTTCTTTCTCTCTTTCTTTCTTTCTTTCTTTCACAGAGTTTCGCTTTTGTTGCCTAGGCTGCAGTGCAATAGCACGATCTCGGCTTACTGCAACCTCTGCCTCCCGGGTTCAAGCGATTCTCCTGGCTCAGCCTCCAAGTGGCTGGGGTTACAGGCGTGTGCCGCCACGCCCGGCTAATTTTGTGTTTTCAGTAGAGATGGGGTTTTTCCATGTTGGTCAGGCTGGTGTTGAACTCCCAACCTCAGGTGATCTGCCCGCCTCAGCCTCCCAAAGTGCTGGGATTACAGGTGTGAGCCACCGCGCCCGGCCTGACTCTGAGCTTTTCAAAATGGCTCTCCAAATGAAGATTATACAACTTGGATAGGGCTAGATGCACTTCATCAGTCACTTTTGCACAGGGCCCTGTGTTTGCCTTCACCACTCTCCTGTCAACACTCTGGGCAACTTTAATCCCTGCGTTGTTACTTGTTTATCCCTGCAGCCTTTGATCCATTCACGTTTCACATACTCTGACTGTCCCACTATGTTCTAGGCATAGGGCTTTGAGTTGAGGGCTCACAGATGAAGAGACAGAGTTCCTGCACTTGAAGTACATAGAGAATAGATGAATATATGAGGACCCAAGAAAATTTGCAAGCTACTGCTTCACCTCTTTCACTTTCCTTCCATTACAGCCATTCTCAAGTGTACTCCCATTATGGATTTCATTGTCAATCAGAAAAGCCCCATATTCATGACCTTGAACCCACACCTTGTCTTCTGAGACCCCAATATCTTTATCAGCCATATCTCTAAATTTCTCTGACTTATTCCCCACATTCATGCTAGCATTTGATTTCTTTCCCTTCTTTATTCTTCAAGATAGATTTGGAACTAACTTGTCTTTTTACTCATTTTTAATCTGGGTGCACCCATTCAATGCTTCCTTCTTGAGCTTTAGAATTTCTTTTCTCCTTAAGCTTGTGTGGACTTTTTTGGGTCAATTCAAGCCCCTGGATTACCATTTTATTGTCTTTCTCCATTCATGTGCAGTGGTCTTTGGGGTAGACAGAGTCATGAAATAATGTTGGTTGGAATTGTACCAAATCCATTTGATGTGGCCTCTGCTTGGCCCTTGCTGTGGCTTGGCTGTTCTTTTATTTAAATTTATTTTCTTGCTTTTGCAGACATTATTCTCACCCCTCAAGGTCTCAGTATCACTCCTGTCTCTCTCAATATGAGCAGCCAAACTTGTCTCATATTCTGTAGAATATCCAGAACACTTAGCTGAACTTTCTAATTCTCCATCTTCGCAGTCAGTTTAGTCTTCTCACTGCTCCAAATTTAAGTTTTTAATTAACTCACTTATTCTGTTTTAAGAACTCATCTCTGTCCTTCAAGGCAAACTCTTCTGTCTGGATTCAATAAAAGAGAAAACTTCATAATCAAATGAATTTTGGAAGTCCAGTATAGCAAGTATGTGGTGGTTTAAAAAAAAATTTCCACAAATTCTTTCAAATGCTCTCTTTAAGAGGTGAGGCTTACTTCCCATCTCCATGAGTATGGGCTGACCTAGTGACTTACTTCTTACAAAGAGGAGATGACAGAAATGATGGTGCATGCTTTCTGAGATTAGGTCATAAATGGCATTGAACCTTTCTTCCTGACTTCTTGGATCACTCACGGTGGAGAAAGCCAACTGCCATGTTGTAAGGACACTCAAGCAGCCTGATGGTAATATTTATCCCATTTTCATCTGGCTTGACTTATGTATGATCTTGAGCAAACTGAGGTTAGTTAGTCCTTCCAAATTCCACTGGATTGGCACAATCTCTTTTGAGTCTACTTCAGCCTGTGAAATAAAACCACTCCAAATCCAAAGTCCTTTCAAAGCTAAGGAGATAAATCTGTGTGGTGTTGGCAGAGTCTGAATTGAAGGGCAAGCAAATAGCAGCAAGGATTATAAATCCCTGTCCATAGTGAGACTATAAACCAATCTGTCCATAGTGAGAAAGCATTTAATAAAGGGTTTCATTGTACTGGAGGAAGTGGAAAATTGTACTCCATAAGCAAATGGTCTGCCAGCAACAGCCTGGAACCAGCAGCAAGGATGACTTTTAATGATTTTTTAAAAAATCAATAACTTTAGTCTTTTTAATTAAATTAGTATAAGTGGAAAGAACACTTAATTACAGCTTCTATTCCTTCATAAAACGTTCTCTGTGAAGAACTAGTAAAATCAGATTTGGATTCTTCCCAGCCAACATACATACATTTTTTTCATTGTGTTAGTGGGCTGATTTCTTGGTTTTTGGTTGCCCAGAAATAAAAGTAAGAATAAATGGGGGAAAAAAGTAACAAAATAGAAGCCTACCTAAACAGCATCAGAGACATCATAAATCCCGATCTGGGCTTTATGGAAAGGATGAAAAAGAATCGAGATTTCAAACAGCAGACACAGCACATCCTGTTCCTATTATAAACAAGAGCAGGAGAAGATTGGCCAATGTCCAATTTTGAGAAGGTACCTAGAGATTTGTAATATATTGGTGAGAGCAGTGGGTGTTTTTAGGAATAAAATGCTAGCATGGTGCTTCTAAAAATATCCTTAATGCAATGGAAGTTATGTCTTCAGTTACTCTATTTTAATTAAATTCTTTCCTCCTCTTATTTGTGCTGCTTCCTTTTTATTTTTCTTGTCCTCCTTCTGTCCTGGGGGCTCTTCCACATTAGCACAGGCGGTGATACTCAGTGGTACTGACAGGCTGCCAGGCCGATGCTGCTTGTCTCCCCAGGAGCCCCGCTTACACCAGCCCCTCGCTCTGATTCATGATCTAGAAAATTCTCTATGCCCAGGTATGACAGAATTCACCCTGCACAGACAGTGGCCACAGCTTAAAGACCCCTCACTTTTCCTATTCCCTGTCAACCATTTTCTGAAGCTACAGACCTGAAGGTAAACCAATATAAAAACCTTTGAACTTAAAGATAAAACAATCTTTATGTGTTAGCAAAATCAAGTTAAAAGCCACTTTGGCATGCTATAGGCCATGAAATAACTTACACGGTGGGAAGTTGTCCCTTTCTTTGATTGCTATGCAAAGTGATGTGACTCTGTGATGTGTGGTGTGAGAAGCCCAGGAAGCTAACTCAGGTTCAACATGCTCAGTAAGTAACTTTAGACACACTCTGGCAGTTTTATATGAAATCAAATAGTGTTGTAGATGAACTGAAAAACATAAATTGAGTGTCTATCTATCTATATATAAAGCTGCAGCATCATCAGCCAGAAATAGCACATAGGACATGGCAGCTAACCCTCGCCACAACCTCAGCACTGTTCATTCCGGAAGATGTGCTTAATCTCACAAAAGGCAGGGCCAACTCTCTTGTCTCGTTTTGCTATTTTAGGGCCAGTCTTCCCAGCCTAAAAGCCCATAAGGAGGCTCACAGGAAAGACACCAAGATGAACAGATCACAAAATGAGTTCTAGAAAGAACACTCATAGAAATAAAGATTCTGGTTTGGAAAAGAGCAACCTCATAACACTGTGAGAGGGCTTATTTTTCTCACCTCTCAAGTATAAAAGCAAAGTTGTTTGAGTGACAGCAAAGGATTAGTGCCTGCAATGGAGACCTCTTCTGAATGTGTCTACAGTTTGCAGCTGGGGACGGTCCTGTTTGTCAGCAAAGCTCGTCTCTCAGCAAATGATCAGAAGATGTCTGGCCTTGCCTGATACTTCCTTCTGTTTGCAACCTTCTGTAGCTCCCAGTTTCACCATGTTAGGGTTGAGTTGGAATCAAGCCCTTGCTTTTGTATGTCTTTTGAAAGAATAATTATTTATAACAAAAAAGAAAATTTTTTTGCGATAAGATTTGGGTTTTCTTTACTGGCACTTCTCTGTCAGTCTTTCTTAGAAGGTTCCCAGAGAGAAAGACCATACACCCCTTACTTGGTGACTTTCTCAAAGAGAATGATCTGGGTGAAAGGTCACTATTGTTATCTAATTGCTATTGATATTTGTCAAAGTCTGGATTAGACAGACTCCTGAAGCAGTGATATGCTAGAATTTCCCTGACTGAAATATTGGCAACTATCGATTACCATTGACCCAATGGAAAAGACAGGGCTCAATTTCCCAAAGCACGGGCTAATGGAAGTCAATCCAGTTGTGAGGGCAGATTTCATTTTCTAGTTAAGAGAAGACAGCACACACTCAGGAACAAGATCATACTTGCAAAAGTCAAAAGAAGAAGGAAATATGAAATGTATGGGTCCTTCCAAGAAATTGTACATGATAAAATTCAGAATATGCCATCTGATACAAATCTATTTTAGATGCCTTCTGTGCTTCTGTAGTAGGTAATTTGTTCTGGAGCCAACCTTGCCATTGCTAAAATGCATGTACTGCTCCTCTTCCCAGATCTTCACATCAAACACACACCCTGAGAGCAGCAGTTAGGGTGATGAACTTTTCCTAGTCTGCCGAGGGCTTTCCTGCTTCTAGCACTAGAAGTCGCACACTTCAGGAACCACCTCAGTTCCAGGACCCCTCTCAGTCCTGGGCAAACTGGGATGGTTGATCCCCCTAGTTGGCTGCACAATAGAGTCATCTGGGGAAATTTGAAAAAAATTGTGATGCTTAGGCCATACTCCAGACCAATGACACCAGAAACTCAGGAGGTGTGATTCACATGATTCCAATGTGGAGCCAAGGTTGAGACCAGAAGCTGAGAACTCATGCAAACTTTCTATACTGAAGCCAGAGCTTCCAAAGGCAAAATGACACAGCTCTGCTTCTCTTTTGTATCCAATTTGTGATGAATAGTGCCTGCAGTTTAACCAGATTAACTTATCAGAAGAATTTCCGTTGTCCCCAAGATTGAAGACCATTTTGAATCACAAAGTCAGTCTTCGAAGCAACCCTGTTGGATTGTAAAAATGGGTAGCTCTCTAATGGCAAGCAAAATTTGTACAGAACTTTGGAATTACACCCTCCCTTCCTGGCCTTGTTTTGTTTTAGCTTACTGGGATAGGAGGTTAGAAGTGGCCACTTGGAGTTTCTCGTTTCAAGTGCTGGTCACCATTCATGGGGATCTCAGCAGCTTGCTATCTTCCCTTGTCTTTGGGGCTATCACCAGTGAAAGATGTCACTCACTCCACTTGGGCTGCTTCATTTTTTAAAGGTCTGTTCACGTATACTTATTCTGAAAAATCTCTCAGAGAAGACAATTATATAATTTCTGTTAATAGCAAGAAGAACAGGTGTATAGGTGTCCTCAGCAGCTCTACACCCTTTTCCTTTCCTGGTTTTTAGTAATAACCAGATAGGTCCTTTAGGGATAAAAGTAATCTGAAAAACTCACTCATTCTGAAGGACTAAGAAGTTCAAAAATTTACGTGTAGAAGGCAATGCTTTTCATTAATTTATACAACAAATAGTTGAGTCCCTTTATGCTAGGCACTGTGCCAATGACTGTGAATATAATGGTGAACAAGGCATTGTATGGTCCCTGAAGTCATCGAAGTGGCATACTGATGGACCTTGCATTATCAAAAAGGACTGTACCATCAGTCTTAAAATTTTAGGCATTTGTAGAGAAATTTTTGGGTTACCTTGTAATTCTTTATGTTATGGTATATATAGGATACCAAATACTCTGTTGACAGAAAGCTTGACCCTAGAAATTGGAGCGTTATTTATCTAAGTATATATACGTGTGTGTATATATGTATGTATAATATATAATATATGTATATGTAATATATAATAAAATATATGTATGTGTATGTATATATACACATACGTGTGTGTGTGTGAGTGTATATATATACACATACAGCTATTTGAATATTGTTTAATTTGTAGGCTAAATACTTACTGAAATCTTACTACAAACTACTTAGACATGGTGAAATTACTTTTAAGACAAAAAAATCTTATTTTAAAAATTACTATCAATACCTTCAGCTCTCATTGCCTTATTTTTCTGTCACTTTAGTGTTTAGCTGAGGCTGTAAGTAAAAGAATCATAGAGACTCCTGTCTATATTTTTTTTCACAGGAGCCTTAGGCATTGAACCTCTTTGACCCAAGAGATATTTGATAAGGTTTTGAAGGAAACAAATCTTAGCAGTTACAGAAGGTGAAAAATGGGAGACAAAAATGAAGCCTCAGTGGAGTGGCATGGCATATCAAGGGCTGGTGCTCCAGTCAAATGAAGTAATAATTTAAAGAATCCCTCATCTTTATCATTTAGTGGCATTATTGCTTGGAATTTCAAGACTCTCTCTGCTTGAACATTTGCATAAATTGTATTTTTCTCTTTTTCTCTCCTGCATTGCTTATTTTCCTTAATCTTTGAGAAGGTGAAGTTTTACTAAATACATTTTGTACGTTGTGCTTGATTTTAACTCTCAGCATTAATGGTATTTGAAATGGTAGCACTTAAGATAGTTTATATTGTATTATTAAGAATAAAATTCTTAATAAAATAGAAATTATCTGGGAGTAGTGAAACAGTCCTCAGGCTGTTTTAGGACTTTTAATCTGGCTCTCTATCTATCATCTATCAATCTAGTTTATTTATTTCAGCATACATAGCTTTATGCTTAATATAACTGGGTGTTATGTAAAAATATGAGGGTTACAAAAATGAATAGTCTCCTTCTTTGGTCTTCATTTTATATAGTTCAATCTTTCGTCTAATAATTACCATATCTATTTTGGAAACAATAGCTTGAAGGCAGTTTCTAACAAACAAGATACACAGTAACAGGCAATGAAAACTCAAGTACTCTCTTCTAAACAAATGCATTGGTGCCTGGGACAGCTCTTATGAGTTCCTCTGGATAGTGTTGATGAATAAAATTATAATTACTAATTAGCTTCTGTGTGCAAGGTCCTTACCAAGTGTAGTCAAGGGATGGACAAATGTTATGCGTCTCTACTTCTGAAAGAGCCTAAGATACAGTTGGAAACAAACTGGCAGCAGAAGAGAAAGACATGATTTCTACCACAGTTAGTGAGGAGAGTTTGAATGACACACAGGGGATGTATATAGGATCTTAGATGCTCAATAAGGAACTGATAGGTGCAGAAGAACTGGCAGGGTGTTTTAACTTAAGCGTGTAGTTGGTTGCCATGGGAAAGCTTGAGAATCATAGCTTCCCCCAGGCTCTGTGACTAACATCATAGTAAATGGCACCACACCACACCATAATGACAGTCACCTGCTCTTCCTGTGTCAGAGATCAGTAGACTTTTGTAAAGGGTGAAAGAGTCAGTACTTCCAGTTTTGTGGGCCGTGCAGTCTATGCTTCAAATACTCAATTCTGCTGTTGTCATGAAAGCAGCCATAGACAATACCTAAACAAATGGGCATAGCTGTGTGCCTATAAAACTTTATTTACAAAAACAGATGGCAAGTCAGAATTGGTCCATCGGCTGTCATTTGCTAACTCCTCTATTCTACAAATCCAGTGTTTAATTGTCCTTTTTTCTTTGTGCTTGATGGTGGTAAGAAAGTCATATTCTAAAAGAAACATTGACTAAGAAATGAAAGCACACTAGCTCATATAAATCAACTGAAAAGATGAATGTTAGAGAGCAAATCGTTAACCAAATGGAAGCTATAGATAGAGACACAATTGTCTCTAGTTCATTTGTCCTTTTTCTTGGTTCTAACTCCATATTAACAAACTCCAGTTTTTAGCTTATTTATTTACGAAATGACCTGTTACATTTTGGGTTCAGTAAGTTAGTAGAAGTTGTCTGATTTACCCATGTGTTGTCTGACCTCATCTTTTGGAGATGACCAGGCTTGAGTGGGATGCTCCAAATTGTATTTTTGCAGCATTTACTACTGGAAACATGCAATGAATTTTTATTCATTAATTCTTAACAAGAATAAACAAGGCGTTTCCTCAGAAGTCACCATCCATATTAGGCACAGTGACAAAGTCCATTCTTTTATATAGTGTATAAATAAGGCATTATTAATGAATATGTAGGTAGATTATATTAGACTGAGCATAATGTCTTCAAATCTAGCATTCCATTTCCCAGACAACAGTTTGAATCTATCAATATTTATGGAATATAGGGTTCAATGATAATTTATTATTCCTAAGCCCAATAGCTTTCTCACACAGGAGATAGAAACCACACCAGTAATATTAACAGAGAGAATTTAATGTAAATATTATTCATAGGCATTAGAAAACTAGGAAAAAATGGAAACATTAAGATATCATGGAGGTAGCAACTGCAGGAAGCACTATCATCTTTACAGCTTGGAACAAAGGAAAAAAAATTGACATTAAAATGTAGAAGCTTAAAGGAAGGGGCCTTTTTGTGGGGTGGCAATATTTGGCTTGTGCTGTTGTCTGTAAACTCAAAGAAGAAACCCATGGAGCTGGGACCTAGACCTCTAAGAAAAGGACTTGGCCAGTGAGAGATGACATCTCTGAGGGTATGCTATCAGGCTGGTTCTGAGAGTGTCAGCAAGACTGCAAACTGGACTCAATTGCTGCTGGAATGAATTACCACTGCTAGGGCAAAGCAGCAAATAGGAAGAAGCAAATTGGGTCCTCCTCCAGGCTTCCAATGTTTTTCTAGTGCCCCCCTATTGGCAGAGTCTAATGAAGACCAGCTGGCCAAGCAGAAATGTGGTTTGCAGACTTCCAGCCCCAATATCACAAAGCTGACTACGGTCAGAGTGGGTTTGAAGCTGAGAGTCAAGGGCTTAACAACTGGTGCACCACATAAGAGCATGATTCTGAAAAGTTGCATGTAAATAAAATTTTATTAAATAGAATAAAAGTTTTTTTTATCAACTGTAAGAATACTTTCAAGAGTTCCTTTATATTTCTGAAAAAAGCTGTAGATAATTGCTGAACATTTTCAGTTTTCAGTGTTTCTCCTTTCTTCAAACCAGGGGTTGGTACAATTTTTTTTTTTTTTTTTTTGTAAAGGGCCAGATTTTTTTTGTAAAATATATTTAGCTTTGTAGGCCATATGGTCTTTGTCACATCACTCAACTGAGCCACCGCTAGTCAATCCTGTATTTGTCCCAACTACTCAATTCTGCCATTGTTGTGTGAAAGCCATCATAAACAATATTTATGGGCATGACCATGTTCTAATAGTACTATATTTACAAAAACAATTGGGGGGTCAGATTGGGCCCGTGGGCCATAGTTTGCCAACCCTCGCTCTAGTGCAGTGTTTCTCAACCCTGGATTCACATTTAGATTAATCCTGGAAATCTTTAAAAATACTAATGCCAGCCGGGACACAGTGGCTCAAACCTGTAACCCCAGCACTTTGGGAGGCCAAGGCGGGATGATCACTTGAGCCCAGGAGTTCAAGATCAGCCTGGGCAACATAGTGAGACCCCCGTCTCTACAAAAATAAATAAATAAAAATTTAGCCAGGCATTGTTGTACATGCCTGTATTCCCAGCTACTCCAGAGGCTGAGGTAGGAGGATTGCTTGAGCCCGGGAGGCCAAGGCTGCAGTGAGCTATAATCACATCACTGCCCTCCAGCCAGGGTGGCAGAGTAAGATCCTGTCTCAACAAAACATAAATACTAATGCCCAATTCCTACTTTCAGAGATTGTTAGTCAATTGGTTTAAAACAGGGCCTGGATATTAGTATGTTTTAAAGTTTCTATAAGTGATGTGAATGTGCAAGCAGAGTTGGAAACCATTGCTTTAGACTCCCTCTAATCCCTTAATCAAGTAATCATCAACAATTCTTAAATGCCCTAAGAGCATTCACGATTTGAAATAACCCAGAGATTCTTTCATGAATTATTTCATGACAGTTTTTTTGGAAATCAGCAACATCATTTCCTCATTTATCTTTTATAAGTTTAGATATTCATATATCAATTTTTAAAAAGTAGGA
>NW_012104943.1:470016-471659 GCF_000951045.1 Mandrillus leucophaeus | reverse complement strand
CAGGAGAATGGTGTGAACCCGGGAGGCGGAGGTTGCAGTGAGCCGAGATCGCGCCACTGCACTCCAGCCTGGGCGACAGAGAGACTCTGTCTCAGAAAAAAAAAAAAAGATGTACCGTTGCTCATCTGCTTATAGGTTATCAGCCTTGATTAAATATTAGAAACACCTAGGGAGTTTGAAAAATCACTTATGACTGGAAGCCCCTCCTAGATGATTTAATTTGTTGTGGGGTTGTCCTCCAATAAGTATCCCAGCTGATTCCATTGTGTGGTCAATGTTGAAAACTTTTACTTTATGTCCTGTGCTGATAGTCTGGTTTTCTAATCCAAACCCATTTGCTTTTGTCCCTACTTCAAAGGTCTTTCTAGCACTGGCACCTTGCCTTGCATTAATACTGGAGACCTACCTTTAAGTGGTCTTGTGGGTGAGGTTGTTCACTTGATTGTTTACCTTTGTGCTATCTGCCTACAATTTGAATTTGAGCTCCTTGTGGAGTCTTTGCTGGACCAGCTTATCAATATATACTTGACCATCAAGTGGTGCATACTTGCCTGGGTGGCGTCTGTTATTTTGCTTATTATCCCACATGTTGCCTCCTAGCCTTTGCCTACCTTCCCAGAACCTTTTGCTCCGCAGAGGGTAGGTCTCATTCTAGGCAACTTCCTTTCTCAGTCTATTTCATTATGTTGCTGTTTCCTGGGCTGTGTCTGGTAGTGTCCAAAGATATGAAAAACCACAAATAATTTACATAAGCTCATATATTTTATGTAGAAAATGCTTTTGCTCAAATAACCCAGGCATTTATAAATGATGTCAGAATTCTTAAGACTCTTTAAGTCACATGGTTTGAAAAGGAAGTAAAAGTTTTCTGAAAGATCTTTGGAAAGGAGAAAGGGAATTCACTTGAAAGAAATACAAGGCTCAATTCCAAAACCAAAGCTATCTTAAACTTCATAAAGATAGGGAGACTCATTTCCTTGGCCTTTTCGTAGTTGAGACCACATAGCAGTGTCCTTCCCAGTGGGATATTGGTGGGAGCTGTTGAAGCCATTCCCAAACCAAGTCCTTAAAAGCACTCATCTAGTCGCCTAGCTGCTCAGTCTTCTCTTTTCCTGCTGCCACACCCTTGGGAGCCATGTGTTCCAAATGGTGCGGCTACACGATGGCAGAGTCTCCATCACCGTGGAGAAGATAGGATGGAGGCCAGTGTGGTTGGAGTTGAATACAGGGGTAGAGCCATAGATTCTCCTGTAGATTCTTCTCCCGTGCAGGGAAGATCCTCATTGACTATCTCCATTGGATTTTTAATGTGAGGGAGAAATACACCTTGGTGAAACCATTGGGGTTTTTTGGTCACCACAGAATAAGCTAGCTCTCTAATCAACACATCTCATTTCTATTTTTAAAATATTTTGCTCCAAGATACAATTGAGAAAGCAATACAAAGTTTGATATAGAACTACTTGATGAAGATAAGTGACCAAAACCTTCTACCATAGCAGGATTAAAGTATAATAAACTATGAAATATTCCTATGATGTTATTCTAGTTTGTTATATTCATGTCTCTACAGGAAATGAGAAATTGACCTATTTTATGTTATATATACATGCAGCAAATTCATTTTTTTTTTTTTTTTTTTT
>NW_012104943.1:465951-469234 GCF_000951045.1 Mandrillus leucophaeus | reverse complement strand
AACAAGAATAAACAAGGCGTTTCCTCAGAAGTCACCATCCATATTAGGCACAGTGACAAAGTCCATTCTTTTATATAGTGTATAAATAAGGCATTATTAATGAATATGTAGGTAGATTATATTAGACTGAGCATAATGTCTTCAAATCTAGCATTCCATTTCCCAGACAACAGTTTGAATCTATCAATATTTATGGAATATAGGGTTCAATGATAATTTATTATTCCTAAGCCCAATAGCTTTCTCACACAGGAGATAGAAACCACACCAGTAATATTAACAGAGAGAATTTAATGTAAATATTATTCATAGGCATTAGAAAACTAGGAAAAAATGGAAACATTAAGATATCATGGAGGTAGCAACTGCAGGAAGCACTATCATCTTTACAGCTTGGAACAAAGGAAAAAAAATTGACATTAAAATGTAGAAGCTTAAAGGAAGGGGCCTTTTTGTGGGGTGGCAATATTTGGCTTGTGCTGTTGTCTGTAAACTCAAAGAAGAAACCCATGGAGCTGGGACCTAGACCTCTAAGAAAAGGACTTGGCCAGTGAGAGATGACATCTCTGAGGGTATGCTATCAGGCTGGTTCTGAGAGTGTCAGCAAGACTGCAAACTGGACTCAATTGCTGCTGGAATGAATTACCACTGCTAGGGCAAAGCAGCAAATAGGAAGAAGCAAATTGGGTCCTCCTCCAGGCTTCCAATGTTTTTCTAGTGCCCCCCTATTGGCAGAGTCTAATGAAGACCAGCTGGCCAAGCAGAAATGTGGTTTGCAGACTTCCAGCCCCAATATCACAAAGCTGACTACGGTCAGAGTGGGTTTGAAGCTGAGAGTCAAGGGCTTAACAACTGGTGCACCACATAAGAGCATGATTCTGAAAAGTTGCATGTAAATAAAATTTTATTAAATAGAATAAAAGTTTTTTTTATCAACTGTAAGAATACTTTCAAGAGTTCCTTTATATTTCTGAAAAAAGCTGTAGATAATTGCTGAACATTTTCAGTTTTCAGTGTTTCTCCTTTCTTCAAACCAGGGGTTGGTACAATTTTTTTTTTTTTTTTTTTGTAAAGGGCCAGATTTTTTTTGTAAAATATATTTAGCTTTGTAGGCCATATGGTCTTTGTCACATCACTCAACTGAGCCACCGCTAGTCAATCCTGTATTTGTCCCAACTACTCAATTCTGCCATTGTTGTGTGAAAGCCATCATAAACAATATTTATGGGCATGACCATGTTCTAATAGTACTATATTTACAAAAACAATTGGGGGGTCAGATTGGGCCCGTGGGCCATAGTTTGCCAACCCTCGCTCTAGTGCAGTGTTTCTCAACCCTGGATTCACATTTAGATTAATCCTGGAAATCTTTAAAAATACTAATGCCAGCCGGGACACAGTGGCTCAAACCTGTAACCCCAGCACTTTGGGAGGCCAAGGCGGGATGATCACTTGAGCCCAGGAGTTCAAGATCAGCCTGGGCAACATAGTGAGACCCCCGTCTCTACAAAAATAAATAAATAAAAATTTAGCCAGGCATTGTTGTACATGCCTGTATTCCCAGCTACTCCAGAGGCTGAGGTAGGAGGATTGCTTGAGCCCGGGAGGCCAAGGCTGCAGTGAGCTATAATCACATCACTGCCCTCCAGCCAGGGTGGCAGAGTAAGATCCTGTCTCAACAAAACATAAATACTAATGCCCAATTCCTACTTTCAGAGATTGTTAGTCAATTGGTTTAAAACAGGGCCTGGATATTAGTATGTTTTAAAGTTTCTATAAGTGATGTGAATGTGCAAGCAGAGTTGGAAACCATTGCTTTAGACTCCCTCTAATCCCTTAATCAAGTAATCATCAACAATTCTTAAATGCCCTAAGAGCATTCACGATTTGAAATAACCCAGAGATTCTTTCATGAATTATTTCATGACAGTTTTTTTGGAAATCAGCAACATCATTTCCTCATTTATCTTTTATAAGTTTAGATATTCATATATCAATTTTTAAAAAGTAGGAGTCAAATGTACATGTACAAATAAGTCCCTTATGCATTTGTTGATTTGGTGGAACGTGTTCTATACCAAGACACTGTTGTCTTATTCATATTTGTATGTCAAGAATCTAGTATATGTCTAACACGCAGTGATGGTCAACAAATAATTGTTGAAGGCATAAATGAACAAGTGAGTGAAGAAAGAATTACTTAGAAATCTTAACCATCATTTATGTCAAGGCTTAAATGATGATTACTATAGGGCTACCATTGATAATTTGTCATGGATCTAATACGTCTTTATTTTTGTACAAAGATTAATTTCTTTCAGCATACTGGTAAAAGCAAGTTATATGACACTCTTAAGTCAGGGAAGAACCCAGTGATCATTTCATTTCCTTAGGCCACAATTGTAAAATTTTCACTGTTTTTATTTACAGTCACACATGTAGAGTCCTCAGAAACTCAACAGTGTTTTTTGTATGGTGCTATGGTTTTCATGGCAATTGTGTTTACATTACTGTTATTAGTAGGGGGAAAAGGGGAGATAGAAACACTAAAGATAGTAATGTTATTTCAGTGTGTCTTATTGGACTGCTCCAGGAATGAGACTGATGGCTCAAGTATAATGGAGAACAGAAACTGTGACTGCAGTAGGGATTCCACCTGGATTTCATAACTGAAAAATCGGCACTGCCAAAGCTTTATAATTCAAAGCTTCCCTATTACTTTACATTGAAAGTCTTAATGACCAACAAACTCCCCTCTTTTAGAAATTCTCAGCTGTTTAGCCTTGCTTTTGAATAACAAGATTTTAAAAATATCTTGAAATGGTTTAGATATTTTAAAACTGAAATCAAAATAGCAAGAAACCACCATGACTTCCTATTGTCTTTTCCCCACTGCAACGATTCAGTAGGTATTATCGGACCACAGAACAGCTGACAAATAACGTTAATTTCTGTCAACATTGTATATTTTACACATGGATCACATGCATACATTTGCACAGCCAAGTAAGGATTACTAGCAGCTAAAGACTTAAAAATTCTCCTGTGGATCTCCAGACCTCCAGTCTCTATGCCAGTCCTGACTTTAGTTGTCAATATCAAAGATGTACCGTTGCTCTGCCAGGTGCGGTGGCTCACGCCTGTAATCCCAGCACTTTGGGAGGCCGAGGCGGTCGGATCACGAGGTCAGGAGATGGAGAGTACGGTGAAACCCCATCTCTACTAAAAATACAAAAAATTAGCCTGTCATGGTGGCGGGCGCCTGCAGTCCCAGCTACTCGGG
>NW_012104943.1:457848-464101 GCF_000951045.1 Mandrillus leucophaeus | reverse complement strand
GCTGGGATTACAGGCATGCACCACGATGCCCAGCTAATTTTGTATTTTTAGTAGAGATGGGGTTTCTCCATGTTGGTCAGGCTGGTCTTGAACTCTGGACCTCAGGTGATCCGCCCACCTCAGCCTCCCAAAGTGCTGGGATTACAGGCGTGAGCCACCGTGCCCAGCACAAATTCTTATGAACAAAAATCACAGAACAGAATCTAACTGTTTCATGTATGTTTTATATATCTATAATGTTATAAGGTCCTGGGATGGAAATTATCACAATATTAATCATACCTTTCTCCTTGATACTTGTTTTCACGTAGTTTCTAGAACATCACCTTCTTCTGATTTTCTTCCAATCTCAGCAGCCATAATTCCTTTTTAAATTATTTTTTATTTTACTTTAAGTTCCAAGATACAAGTGCAGAATGTGTAGGTTTGTTACATAGGTAAACGTGTGCCATGGTGGTTTGCCACGCTTATCAACCTGTCATCTAGGTTTTAAGCCCCGCATGCATTAGCTATTTGTCTTAATGCTTCCCCTTCCCTTGCTCCCAACCCCCACCTGGTCCCAGTGTGTGTTGTTCCCCTCCCTGTGTCCATGTGTTCTGATTGTTCAACTCCCACTTATGAGTGAGAACATGCGGTGTTTGGTTTTCTGCTCCTGTGTTAATTTGCTGAGAATGATGGTTTCCAGTTTAATCCATGTCCCTACAAAGGACATGAACTCCTTCTTTTTTATGGAACAGCCACTAATTCTAAGTCTCTTTTGCTGGTTTCTTCTAATCTCCTTAAATTCTGAAGGTCTGGCTGCTCCAGGCCTCAGTCCTTGGACCTATTCTCTTTTCTACATAAAATCCTCACTTGATCTTATCATTTATTTTCAGGACTATAAATATCATATATACATCAAGAACTCCAAATTCATATCTCTAGTTGTGATTCCCCCCTGAACTCCAGATTTGTATATCTAGCTGACTTCTTGACATCTCCATTTGGATGGCTAACAGACACGTCAAACTTAGCATAAACAAAACTAAATTTATAATCTTTCTCCTGGAGACCTCTTCCTTCTACAGTCTTTCTTGTCTTAGTAACAGGCAATTCCATTTTTCCAGTTGCTTAGGCTGAAAATCTTGGAGTCAGTTTTGGCTCCTCTCTTCCATTTCATACATTCAATCTGTCAGCAAATTCAGAATCCAACTACGTATTTCCCCACTGCTTTCACAATATTCTTTACTTGGATTATTGCCTTCTAACTGCACTACCACAATCTATTTTCAACACAGAAGTTAGAGTAATCTTGTTAAAGTATAAAAGTCAGGTTATGCCATTCTTCTGTTTAAAACCTTCCATTGGCTGCCTATCATACTCTTAATAAAGCCTAAGTCCTTATAATGACCTACAAAGCCCCACAAGATTGATCCTCCATTGCCTTCTTAACCTTCTTTTGCTCTCTCCCTGGATTCAAGTTCAACCACACTGGTCTCCATCCTATGCTTTTTTTTTTTTTTTTTTTTTGAGACAGTGTCTCCCTCTATAACCTGAGTTGGAGGGTAGTAGCTAGTGGAATGATCATGGCTCATGACTGCAGCCTCAACCTCCTGGGGTCAAGCAATCCTCCCACCTCAGCCTCCCAAGTATCTGGGACTACAGGCTTATGTCATACCATGCCCAGCTAGTTGTTTTATTTATTTATTTTTTTGTAGAGATGGGGTCTCACTATGTTGCCCAGGATGGTCTTGAACTCCTGGGCTCAAGTGATCTTCCTACCTTAGCCTCCTAAAGTGCTGGGACTACAGGCACGAACCGCCATGCCCAGATTCCATCCTATTCTTTAAGCAAACTAGGCATCCTTCCAATACAGGTCCTTAAGAAGAAAACCTTACTGTTTTCTCTGCCTGGAACACTCTTTCTCCCAGGTATCCACAGGCCTTCTCCCTCAACTCTTCTGGAAGTTTGCTTGAATGTTACCTTCACAGTGAAGATTTTTCTTACTAGCCCATTTAAAAATGTACTCCCCCAAACTCAGCCCTTCCTATCTTTCTTCCATTCTTTAAATTTCTTCATATTACTATTCACCATCTTACATGTCATACTTACTTGTTTACCATCTCTCTCTCTCTTCCACTAAAATATAAACTTTATGTTTATTCATACTTTGTGTATTTTATTCACTGCTATATCATCAGCACCTGGAACAGTGCCTGACACAAAGTAATTGATAAACAAATAATTATCAAACAAATTAATGAGTGAAGAAAGAAATGAAGGAATGAATTTTACTACAGGATGTAAGAGATATTGACCTTAAACTACTTCAGAGAGATTCTTTAAATATTATCTCATGGTGGCCACTCATTCAGTGGATTACAATTGAATCCTGTTACTAACAGTATATATGCCAAGGCTTAACAGCCTTCATTGTGTGAGAGTTATTTCTATCTGACTTGCAGAGGTTTAAAGAGATTTCTGTTCCTTACTCAGTAAAAGTGGATAAAACTAGTTAGAATGCATCATATGATTATATTATCCAGGGTCTAGTTAGAAATACAGAAACCATACTAGGTACTTCAACTGAAGAAACTTAATGCAGTCAACTGATCACACAGTCATTGGAGGGTAGAACGATCAAAAAGGGAACACTGAGGCAATTCATGGATTATAACTATAAGAAGGAGCTGCTACTGCTGGGGTTGGGAGAATAAAATACAGAGAGGGATGATCAAAACTAAGAAGCTTGAAAAGTATCATATAACCCAATAATTCTACTTTTATGTACATACTCAAGAGAAATGAAAACATATGTCTACACAAATGTTCATAGTAGAAGTATTCATAATATCCAAAATTGTAGAAACAACTCAAATATCCATTAACTGATGAAAAAACAAAATTGTATATCCATATCATGGAATACTACTCAGCCATGAAAAGGAATGACATACTCATACATGTTACAACATGGATAAACCTTGAAAGCATCATGCGAAGTGAAAGAAGCCAGACACAAAAGTCAAAAATTGTATGGTTTCACTTATATGAAGTGTCCAAAATAGGCAATCAGTAGATACATAAAAGCAGGCTAGTGGTTGCTTCGGGCTGGGGGAGAGGTGGAAAATGGGAAGTGACTACTGATTGGCACTGGATTTCTTTTGGGGATGGCAAAAATGTTCTAACATTGGATTGTGTTGATAGTTTGACAGCTCCATGAGCATACTAAAAACCACTAAATTGTTCACTTTAAATGGATGAATTTAATATGTAAATTATAACTCAACAAAGCTGCTTAAAATAAAATAATATTGGAAGAGGGGCTCCGTGGATCTAGGGTACAGACCACTGATGAAGGACCCAAATTGGCTACTTCTGGTACCTCTGAGGAGCCATGATAAAACTAATTTGGGGAAGAAAAAACGTTGGCGGCTGGAACCAATTGTACTGCTGGGATAAAGGGATATTGCTGTTAGGATGATACAGTGACAGCAAGTTAACAGGAGAAATTCTCTTTTTTCCCCCTCTCCCCAGACTTTTAAACTACGTCTAGCACCCCCTACCATCAGAACTTCGCAGGAAGCCAGATGGCAAAGGAGAAATGTAGTTTGCTGAATTCCAGTCTCAAAACAGAGTACAGAAGGGTGGATTTGAGTTATTAATGGCCTAAAAATGTATAGGATACAGACCTGTGGCACCTCAGGATCCATGCATACCTGTTTACACATATGTTAAATTACATTCAACCAAAGATTATTCTGCTTAATGATATGCAGTTATCCTCTGCATAAACAAACATGCTCTCATCTTCTCTTCAAAAAAGAGAAAGATGAAGTCTCAACAATCATGGTAGTCATCTCTGGTTGGCAGTTACTGTCTTTCTGGAGAAATTTTATTTTTCCCTTAGTTTAGTTACACTTGTACCTGAATCTTCTGTAAGCCATGCAATTTCTGAATCTAAAATTATTTCAAAGTATAACAAAGACTAAATATTGAGGTTAACTACTACCACCAATACTTACATAAAATAAGATAAAATACTTAAATAATACTATCTAAAATAAGAAGGGAAAAGAAGATAGAAAAATGGAGTTAATATTGCACACACACACACACACAGGCATATACAGATACAAATGTATAGAACAGGAGACAAGAAGGTAAATATAACTGAAGATTTCATTTCTATAACTGAAGGCCTATAACTATTTACAGTACCTTCATTGATAGTTATAAATTTCTCCTTCCATTAGTTATTCTGTATTTCTTTTCCCTGAGACAGTTGGTTGCTATTATTTTACCTGGTTGGATGGGTATACCTATTTTTTGTTTTGTTTCGTTTCTTGGTGGGGCAGGGATTACTGTTAACTTTCACTGTCAAAAATAGAAAGTACCAGAGAGATCCTCAGAGAATCCTTTGGATTCCAGATATAATCTACCCGGACCCTATTGAATAGAAGCAACACAGTCTTCTTTTAGTAATCCAGAGATCAATCATCTCAATCAGGACAGGACTTTATCCTTCTTTGCCTTTGGACTCCAGGGGCTTCAGGAGTCCAAAACAGCCAGTGCCAGTCTCAGCTACCAATTCAGTGAAACCATATCGTGTTCTCTGCTTGGAACCAAGGCCCCCAAAGGAGCAGAACCCAGGTAATTAGTTTAAATGCAAACATTCTGTGAGCAGGATATTAGGTGTGATGGTGAGAGGATTCACTTCCACTTTCATCCCTTTATTCTTGGGCCCAGGATTTCTGCCTATGGGAGCTAGATATAGATACTGCTTGCTGATTCAAAGTGTTTTTCTATCTCCTGTGAGATAGAGCTCAGTATTTTTATCTTGTTTATCTCCCAACTGGACAAAATCAAACCTGTAGTTGGGCTTTTCTTCCTCCTATAAGGTGATGCTTCTGGGTGATGGAGTATAAGGTAAAGTCAATGAGTTCCATGGGTATGCACTCATTGCCACACATTTTTTCCTGTGAACTGAGTTTTTGGTTAGAAGCAATGATTTGTGGGACATAATGATGGTGAATAAAGCATTCTGTGTGTGCACAGATGGTGGTGCTGGCAGAAACATTATTGACAGGGAAGGCAAATCAATATCTTGAAGACATGTCTACTCAAGTGAAGAGAAAACATACTCTGTTGGTGACAGATGGGATCGGTATAATTAACCTGCCTGCCACCAGGTGGCTGGCTGGTCTTCTGGGACAATGGCGCCATACTGGTGACTTAGTATTTGGTTTCTGCCATTAGTAGTTTAGGCACTCAGCAGTAGCAGTTGCTATGTCAGCTGTGGTGACAGACACGGCTAGCATACAGGAAAAGAAAAGTCCCCTTTTCCTGCCTGCTAATCTTCCGTTAGTGCTTCCTATTGGCAAAACCAAATAGGAAGCTAACTGTTAAGGGAGAAATGTAGTTTAACTGAGTCCCAGCCATAGCTTCACAAAGCGGAATAAAGACTGGTGACTTTAGTTCCACGAGACAATAGCTTACTAACCATCTGTACCTGGTAAGTATAATTCTCCTCTTTTGGGGCAGAAGAAACTGCATGAAGCTAGGCCTTTTACTTGAACTGAGAGTCATGAGGGCAAAAGAGGACGAGCATGGGCTTTGTTGTTAAATGTCCATCCCATCACAGAAGAGTTGTGTGTGAGATGGGGCGAATCACCCGATTCCTATGATCCTCTGTTTTTCTATCCATGAATGGTGAATAAAACCATCTTATACACCTGATGTGAAAATTACATGAAATACATGAGGGAACATCTGTGAAAGCACTTGTTACTGAATAAATATTGTTTCTTATCACCCAAATATTTCTAGTATGAATCAATGATCACTGATTTGAGTTTGAAATGACTTATTACCTTTTAACAGTGGTTCTCAATGGGGTTATTTTGACCCCTAGGAGACACCTGGAAATGTCTGGAGACATTTTTGGATGTCACAACTGGGGTGGGGATGTTAATGGCATCTGGAGCATAAAGACTAGAGGTACTTCTAAATATCATACAATGCATAGCTCCCTCCTCAACCCCAACAACAAATAGATAAAGCGCCATATATCAATAGTGCCAAGGTTGAGAAACACTGTCCTATAATCAGGGCCAGTATGAGTACTTATACACTAAAGCTACTTTCTCAGATGGGAAGCCCAAAGGGAAGTAACTTCAAAAGTCCCTGTTTGCAGATGACATGATTGTATATTTAGAAAACCCCATTGTCTCAGCCCAAAATCTCCTTAAGCTGATAAGCAACTTCAGCAAAG
>NW_012104943.1:341068-456083 GCF_000951045.1 Mandrillus leucophaeus | reverse complement strand
AAAAAAAAAAAAAGTGGTTGAACTGTGTTTACTGACTCCTTGCCACATTGCCTTGGTTCAGCTCCTAGCCATGCCTCTCATATGGGTTCATATGGTGCTTTTAGATTATATTGCAATAGCATAGCACAAGAGCACTTACAGAAGATAAATAGCTGCCAAACTGGTCCAGAGACCAGCCATCTTCCTTTCTAAATTTATAGCAGTCTAATCTTTTGTCTCACAGAGCAAGGAATGAGCCAGCCACATATTCTCTTCCCCAGGTTAAACAACAGAGACATCTTGGACAGCTTCAGCAGCAGCAAGAACTAAAACTTACTTAAGAGAGTTGTCACTGTGTACCAGGCACTATGCTAAACACTTTGCATGCATTATCTCATTTTGCTTTTCTTCAGAGGCTTAACATTTTTTTCTTTTCTTATATTCAGCCATCATATCAGATTGTATTGAAGTTGTAACTCTTTAAATGGTACTGCAGGGGCATTCAGAGGATGTGGGTATTAATGATTGAGAATGGTAAGTGCTATGCAAGTATTATGCTTTGTGTGTTCTCCTTCCCTGGAAAACAAACTATTTGAAGAGAGAAATTAATCATTGGCTTTTAGTCATTCAGTTTGATGCATGTTGTCTATATATGACTGAATGAAAAACAATAGCAACATCTCAACTTTTCAATTTAGGAAATTATTTTGCACTTGTCTTTCGGTCTTTATATTACAGTAATCCAAAAGAAAATAACATCACAAATCCTGCAGAGGAAAGGCCAAAGTCATTGCGATTTTCTGTACGATGAAGGACTTAAATTTTTGATCACTAAATATTTGACTTTGTTTATTCCAAAACAAAATACTATTTCTGAAAATGTGACTCTATAGGCTTCTACCTTAAGGAAAATAAAATGGAGAATCAAATTCTAGAGTAGAAATGCACACTCACATGCACTTGGATTTTCTTTAATTGTTCCCTGTATTGAAGAAATGCTTATCCTATACTCCAAAAAGCCCTGGCTTTAGAGTCAGACATATCTTTTATGACTTTGGGTAAGCTACATAACTTTTAAGAAACTCAATAAAATGGGGATAACAAGACCTACTTCACAGAGTCTTTAGGAGGATTATAGAAAAACAAAGGCAGTGTGTGCAGTATATATTTGATGCTCTATAAATGCTATTTGTATTTTCCTTCTGTAGCATTAAAATGGTATTTCCAAGGGATTACAGTAAATATTATTATTAATTATATCACTATCATGAGTCCTTCGATATGATGCATTCTGCCAAAAATGCATAACTTAACTCCAACTGTTACAAACATCAGATAAACCCCAAATGGGGAGCATTTTACAAAATAACCAATCAATGCTTTTCAAAAGTATTAACATCATTAAAGATGGAAAAACTAAAGAACTATTACACGTGGAGGAGACGAGAGAGACATAACTACACACAAAGTGGGATTTTTGATAAGATACTGCAATAGAAAAAGGACATTAGGGAAAAAGCTGGTGAAGCTTGAATAAATTTTTCCATTTAGTTTCTAATATTCCAACATTAATATCCTGTTCTTGGTAATTGTGCTATTGTTGGGTAAGATGTAAACATTAGGAAAAGCAGGTGAGTTATATAAGGGAACTCTTTATACTATTTTCACAACTTTTAGCCTAAAATTAGCTTAGAGTAAAAAAAGATCTAATAAGTTGTTGAAAGATAAATACATTTATGCTTCATGTTAGTTGCATTTCATTAATTTTCCCAAATAGTAAAACAAAGTCTCCAAAAAGCAATACTTTCCTTCTGTAGGGACTAAAACTCTCTTACTCACATAAACATATATACACACACATATAACTGCAAGACAATTTAGAAATATATATCAAATGCCTTAAAATATGCACACATTTTAACTATGCTATTCCAAATCTAGAAATTTATTCCAAGAAAACCATTCTTGGAATAAATTTCAGTATTCTTTCATAAGATGTTCAATACATATTAGTTAAATACTCAGAAATTTAGGCTGGGCGTGGTGGCTCATGTCTGTTATCGCAACACTTTGGGTGGCCGAGGTGGGCAGATCACCTGAGGTCAGGAGTTTGAGACCAGCCTGGCCAACATGGTGAAACCCCATCTCTACTAAATATACAAAAAATTAGCTGGGCTTGGTGGCAGATGCCTGTAATCCCAGCTACTTGGGAGGCTGAGGCAGGAGAATCGCTTGAACCTGGGAGGCGGAGGTTGCAGTGAGCCGAGATTGCACTACTGAACTCCAGCCTGGGTGACAGAGTGAGACTTCATTTCAAAAAAATAAAAATAAATACACAAAAATTTTTTAAAATCCTAAAATTCATATGGAGCCACAAAAATCCCTGAATAACCAAAGCAATCCTGAGCAAAAAGAATAAAGCTGGAAGCATCACACTACTTGACTTTAAAGTACATTACAATGCTATGGTGATCAAAACAGCATGGTACTTGCATAAAAACAGATACATAGACCAATGGAAAAGGACAGAGAACCCAGAAATAAAGCCACATATTTAGAGCCAACTGATTTTCAACAAAGGTGCCAAGAGCATATGCTGGGGAAAGGACAGTCTCTTCAATAAATGGTGCTGGGAAAACTGGATATTCATATGCAGAAGAATGAAACTAGGACCCTATTTCTCACCATATATAAAAATCACCTCAAAATGGATTAAAGACTTTATAAGTCTTTAATATAAGACCAGAAACTATAAAATTACTGGCAGATAATGTGATGAAACACTTCAGGACATTGATCTGGGCAAAGATTTTATGATTAATACTTCAAAAGCACAGGGAACAAATGCAAGTTGGATTTTATCAAACTAAAAACATTCCACACAGCAAAGGATACAATACAATGAAGAGACAGTCTGTAGAATGGAAGAAAATATTTGTAAACTGTTCATCTCACAATGAATGAATCAGTATCTAGAATGTACAAGGAACTCGAACAACTCAATAGCATTAAACAATCTGATTTTAAAATGAGTAAAAGGATCTGAATAGACATTCTCAAAAGAAGACATACAAATGGGTAAGAACATGAAAAAATGCTCAACATTACTAATCATCGGGGAAATGCAAATCAAAACCACAATGATATATAATCTCACCCCAGTTAGAATATCTATTATCAAAAAGACAAAAAAATAACAAATGCTGGCAAGGATGCAAAGAAAAGGCAACTGTTATACACTGTTCATGGGAATGTAAATTAGCACAGCCAGTATGAAAAACAGTATGGATTTTCTTAAAAAACCTAAAAATAGAACTACCATATGATCCAGCAATCCCACTACTGGGCATGTATCCAAAGGAGAGAAAATCAGTAGATAGAAGAGATGTCTATACCCATATATTTATTGCAGTACTATTCCCTACAGCAAAGTTATGAAATCAACCTAAGTGTCTATCAATTTATGAAAGGATAAAGAAAATATGGTGTAGATACACAGTGGAATACTATTCAGCCATAAAAGGGAATGAAATACTGCCATTTGTAGCAACATAAATGAGCCTGGAGGACATTATGTTAAGTGAAATAAGCCAGGCACAGAAAGACTAATACCACATGTTTTCACTCATATTTGGGAGCTAAAAAAGTTTAGCTCATAGAAGTAGAGTAAAACTGTGGTTGTCAGAGCCTGGGAAGGGTAGGAGGAGGGGAGGATAGGGAAAGGTCGCTTAATAGATACAAAATTGCAGCCAAATAGGAGGAATGATTTATGTTATATAGCACTAGGTAAATATGGTTAACAATGTATTGCATATTTTCAAATAGCTAGAAAAGAGGTTTTGAATGTTTCCATTACAAAGAAATACTAATTGTTTGAGGTGATGGATATGCTAATTACCATGATTTGATCACTACACATTGTGTATATATATATCAAAGTATCACTCCGTACCCCATTAATATGTGCAATTATTACATGTCAGCTAAATTTAAAATTTTAAAATATTGGTTAAATAATTGAATATTTTGAAGTTTCTCAATAAAGATCTCTTTCACAGGATAATTTTTCATAATAGAAAGAAGAAAGAGCCTAAATCTGTGCCAAACAAAAAAATTAAATACATTTAAAAAATCATATAGCTTTCAACTATTCAAAATGTTGATGTAGAGATTTATTGACATGGAAAGATGCTCAGAATATATTGCTAACTGAAAAACCTCAGGTTATGAAATCTCATTTTTGTTAAAACTATATACTTAAAAATATAAAAGGATATATTCAGATGTTTTCACTGATTATCTCTGAATGATGGGATTTTGCATGCATAACTATGTTAAGATTGAACTTTCAGATGAGACAAGAAATTGCAATGGATATGAGAGTTTAAAATGAGTCAGCTAAATCACCATAAGTGATTTTAAATGAAATGAATACACAATCTTGTTCAAGGACTCCTGGACCCCTCAGCCATAACAAGGCTATAAAAAAGCATCAGAGACAGGACTTTGTAAAGGAGATTGCTGAAGAAATTTTATTGGAGAGATCTGTTGCAGTGTTGTGGGTCCTCACTTCCTTTAGAGGTAGAGTGGGAAGGGGTTACCTTCTAACTCCATCCCAAGGGACCATAAAGGAAAGCACTGATAGAGTTTGAAATGTGTTTCCTGCTGTTGGGAGATGTGGAGACTGGTGTCTGACTCTTGCCTGCAAAAACTACAGAGGACTGAGGACTGAAGACAGATTACTGCCCAGAAATGAAAAAGAAGGTGAAGCAAGGGGTGAGAAACTGGACTGTTTCCATAGCTAAGAGAGGGCTTCTGTATTTGGATAACCTGAATTTCCAGTTTGTGATGTAGCACATGCAAGTAGGAGTATTTCTTGTGGTTTAGATTTGGGCCACAAGAGATTGAGCAGCCACTTTGGGAGTGTTATGGGGCCTCTCCAGTATGGTGGCTCAGGAGATCTGAGCAAAAAGAGGTTGGAGGTTTACCACAAAATGCTCAGCATCTAAGGGAGAAATAAGAGGTATCCTTTACTCAGAGGACTCAGGACAGAGTGAACCAGCAGGGAAACACTGAAGAGGACTTTGCATGTCCCGGGAGATAGTTTTAAACATCTTTGAAGCTCAATGAGTATAATGACTACTTAAGGCATTACAAGATTAAATATGAGCCTTTTTCTCTTCTCCTCTTATCCACCTGGTTCTAAAGAAGTCACAAGTTTTAGTATGGCTCATGTGTATTATAACATGCATTTATCTACACTTGGTTTTCACCAAAAGGGGAGAAGCAATAACATGCATTTATCTAAAGAGTGACAATATACTAAAACTCAAATTTAAAATAGGAATTGAGGCCCCAGATAGGAACTTGGGTGTTGGAGTGTTTATCGTTTTCTTGTGAGTCACTTCAGGTTACATTAGTACTAAGGATAGTACGAATTAGGATGATCCCTTCAGGTAAGTGTGGACATAGCATCCATCAGAGCAGTTAAGTTTCAGCAGGAATATATGACATGTTCTGAAATGGAGACTAAAAGCTAACTGCACTTTTATTTCCTGATAATAGAATAAATATTAATTATAGAGGAGGTTCATATTCTACTGAGGAGATCTGAAAATATATGTACAAAGAATTCAAATACATGAATTAGTTGTGTTTTTTTTTCCCAAGACCATGCTCACAAGGGAAGATTAGAGTATTGGAATTGAATTGCTAAATAAAAGTTGCCTTTCTTTTGGAAAATGTGGAAAATCTTTTTTTGGGGCCATCCTTGTTTCTCTTCTCCTTTAATTCCCATTTGACTCATTCTACTACATCTTGACTATGTCTCCATGATGATTATGCTCCAATCAGCATGACATTACTTCAACAGCTGTACTAATTTTCATTCATAGAACCCACTCCCACTGCTATTCCAAGCAGAGCATGCCCATGACTCTGGTGGAGCACTGATGTCTCCTGGGAAGATTCAATATACACTTCCTGCATCATGGGCTAACTCATTTGAATTGGTCTTTCATTTTTGTTGAGGAAGAAAATGACAACTACATTTTTTTTTTTTGAGGGGAGCTAGGCATGCTCTTGCTTTAAGCACTAGGAAATGCAATGCCTCTAATTTATTTCAATAAAAAGATGTAACATCATTTTACTATCTTCCCTCCCCACATGCAACTCGAAGCGTGTTCAGAGAGCAGGATACTGCTCAACTGACTGCTAGATTTACTGATGCTACCTTCATCCTATAGAAGGCAGTGAGTGATGCCCATTGCCCACTGAATGCCTATGCCTGGAATGCTGGCTTTATTACACCGTCCCAATATACACACACTGGTTCCCATTGAGTTTTGTGCTTATCAAGTGTCATTGCATTTGCTTTTGCACCTGCTTATGCCACTTCTGTTTGTCATAGTAATTTCAGAATTTAATAAAGAAAATTGCTTTATTAAGAAACTGAGCTGGGTACTTTGGAAAGAGTCTTGTAAAGACAAGTTGCTCATTGCTGTCAAAAAGTGTGGGGGAGGATCAGTTGAGGCCAGGAATTTGAGGCTACAGTGAGATAGGTGACAGAGCACGACCTTGTCTGTAAAACTAAAAAAAAAAAAAAAAAAAAAAAGTGTGGTGGACACAACTATAAAACATTAAGGGGATTTGTGAAAACTAGAAACATTCTGCACCTTGAATGAATTTGCAAGCAGCTTCAAATTGTCACTCCACTTAAGACTAAACTAAACAAGAAACTTTAGTAAAAGTACTAAGCAAAACCATTTGAACTTTGGCAGACTTCAGCTAAAATAAAAAGTCATAGCCTCATAAGGAAAGAATGGGTAAGTGCATATATAATGATGAGCTGTTATTTAAAGTAGTTTATTAAAATGGGTATTATTTTTACAATTTCTTGCTTTAACTGACTTTTTCAATTTAACAACCAGCTTCCAGTCCTGAGTGAATTGAAGAGAAATTCCACCCTCTGACTTAGAGCAGGGATTAACAAACCACAGCCTGTGGGTCAAATCGAGCCATCCCCTGTTTTTGTACGACCCCTGAGCTAAGAATATTTTTACAGTTCTAAATGTTTGAAAAACAATCAAAAGAATATTTTGAGATATATAAAAGTTATACAAAATTCAAATTTCTATGTCTATGAATAAAGTTTTATTGAAACACAGCCATGTCCATTCTTTTAAGTATTGCCTGTGGTTGTTTTCAAAGCTACAATAGCAGAGTAAGTAGTTATGACAGAGACTATATGGCCACAAAGACAAAAATATTTACTCTCTGGTGCTTTACAGAAAACAAGTTTGCTGACCTCTGACCTACAGCATTATGGAGAGCTTTCTTCCCTCCTATTTTCCTTCAGTTTGGTGGTGGGAGGCATTTAAGGTCAACTTCTGCCCTCCAGGTCAACTGGATAAATATTGCTTTCCTGTGGGCTAGGAGTCACATGAGGACAACATGCTCTTCGCGGCAATCAAACATTTTCTATGTCAGGACCAAGTGAAAAGAATCGAGTGGCCTTTTAATGCACATTATTTACTCACAGGAAAGCTTTATTTAAGTATAGACAACTCTGAGTTCATCTTTTTTCTTCTGCTTCTTTTTGGGCCAGGTTGTCTGAAAGAACAAAACAATCCTTTTGCTTTATTTCTATTATGAAAGAATGATGTGGGTGAATGAGCTGGAGAAAAATGATTTTTTTTTTTTCCTGCTTGTGCATCTTGGTTTGATTTTCCTTTTGGAGTTGACAGATAATCCTCCTTTCTGATTTACTGGAAAATACTGGCATTCGGAGTTAGGTGTTGGACAGCCAAATATATGATTTAAAAAAGGAGAAAACAATAAAAACCACATCGATCACTCTCTCTCTCTCTCTCTCTCTTTTTCTTGGGCTGGGGGGCAGGATAGAGTCAGAGGCACAAAAGAGAAAATAGAATCTAGAATTGTAAATTTCTTCTTTGAGCCAAAGCCATACTTTTATTATTATTATTATTATTATACTTTAAGTTCTAGGGTACATGTGCATAACGTGCAGGTTTGTTACATATGTATACTTGTGCCATGTTGGTGTGCTGCACCCATCAACTCGTCAGTACCCATCCAAATTGACTATTAAAAAGTGTTCCGGGGGACTTTTTATTGTTCTATCGGAAGAGGACTAGGGTAATATATGATAATTAGCTTCTGGTGTAACAAAGTGTTAACTGAAAGTTTTGACTGAGGAACCAAAGTACAACATGCACTGTCTGAAATTGGGTTCCTTAGAAATACAGCCCAAGACAGAGATTTTTATGCGAGTAATTTATTAAGAGAGTGCTTTCAGGAAAAGCCTGTAAAGGAATGGAGAAAGTAAGATAGGGAAAGAGAGAGGTTAAACAAAAATGGTTTCAGGTGTAGTCTAGCCTCAGTTTGAAGCTTTGGGGAGCTCTGGAGCATAAATAGCACCACACAATCTGCCCACCATGAGGCAAGGAGGCAAGGCTTTTGTTCCTTCACATCAGACAGTCCTGACTCACCCTGGGCAGGGGAGTGAATTCTCAGGCACCTCCTAGCAAGGCCACTCCAATTGCCAAGGGCAATCCTCCAGAGGTGGAGAAGGTTGCAGGTGACTGAGCTATGCATTCACAGCAGCTGGTCAAGGGACCTTTGAGACCAATAACATCAGCGTTGGGATTAGATTCTAAATCAGATTGTGAGGTAGACCATCACACAGCATTTGAAAAGAGTAAACAACTCTTAAACTTCTCAGACTCATCCAGGGGTTAGGTGTTGGAGCAAATCTTCACTTGTAGAAGAAAGCCAGAAAGACAGTGTCTCCTGTTGTGTTGTACAGCAGGTCAGACCCAGGGGAGGGAAATAAGAACCTTTAAATGAAGACTGAAGGGTTCATTATTATATGGGACTGGACACTCTGACTGGAGACTGTGTTTGGAGATTTAAAGTGACTGTAGACTTTGTAGTACTTGAATGTAAACATCAAAGTAATTGCGTTTCTCAATTCTAACCCATGGGCCGGGGAAAAGGTAGCCCAACCTGAGGGAATTTTAAGAGGGCGATGGGAGACAAAATGTACTTGCTTTGTGACAGTATCCAGCTAGTTTCGCAGAACAGTGTTCTCTCTCTACATAGAAGACAAATTATTCATGTATTTAAAATTTGTGGCCAGTATTTTTAGAATTGATCAGAACTGTCAAATTCAAGGTGAACATTTTTTTGATGTCTATATTCTAAAATTTTTGCTCTAGAATCTGCTTTTTATTTTAAAACATCAAACTTGGAAGTGCATTTGTGGAGAGGAGTAGAGGGAAGAACTGAGACTGGCCCTCCTGAGTTGCTGATGGTTTTCCAGTTCCCAATTTTTCCTTGAACTCCAAGAGATCTACTCGTATCCTTCTAATAAACTTTTGCTTACTCGGCTTGAAAGAACTTCTGTAACTTACCACCAAAATTTTTTAACTAAGGCTTGTTATATAGGAGTGTCTTGGAAGCAGTTATATAGTTCCATGAATACCATATGGAGGAAATGAAAAGGACGAAGAGTTTAAGGACTTACCTTGAGGCTTTGTCTTCAGGGCAATCATAGTATTTTTACCTAGTTTATCTTAACTTGTAGTGCCTCTAGGGATGAGTGGCTAACAGAAATTATGCAGGCCCTAAGGGTATACTTCCCAAGTCATCCTTGGGAGGTTAGCATTGTAAGAGAGCGTCTTTCTCCCCGTTTCACAGATGAGGAAGAAGAGACTCAGAAACTCAAGTAAATTGACCAGGATTATATAGTGGCCAAGTGGCAAGGCCTGGAAGCCCAGCCTGTCTGACTCAAATGACCTTCCTTGTTCCTTCAATCCTCCTTTTCAGCATGCTGGAAAAACCCAGCTTTGGGGAGAAGTCCCTTTCAGTATGTCTGTTGTGTGCATCATGGAACAAAGCTTTTGTTTGGGAAGATTTGAGTCTGTGGAGGAAGGTTAATTGTTTCTGTTCATGTAATGCAATTAGTCTGTTAAATGTAAGATGAGAATAAAATGTTTTTCTCTCTGTTCAGTCTATCCATTTTTAAAAGCACACAGAGAACGAAGTCTACCAATGCTGACCCTAAATGTGCATGGGGAAGCGCACCAGAAATAAAAACACTAGTTTATCTCAGTCTAGTGATTACTTTGGTTCTTTCCTTCTCTCTTAGAGTAAGTTGCTAAGAATGTAACATTGTGTCCTGATTAGAGGTTTGTTATCATTTTGCTTAATTAAATAACATTCTCCAAGGCCTGGGGTTGTAATTGTTTCCTCCTTTTCTTATGCCCACTAGTTCAAATCCTCACATTTATTTATAAAACATGATAGATTTTTCCCCCTCTTACTGCTGCTGCCACCATGGTAGATATTTCTTGTTCTTTGGTTTTCATCATATTAGAACAGATTCTCATTAAACTTTATGGCAATTACTTGTACAGCATTTTCAGGACTCATCTTTTCTCTTTAGATGGCAAGATTCTTATCTTGGGCAATTTTCTCTGGAAGAGATTTTGATCATGTAATTTTAAAATTCCATAAAATGAAGAGGGAGAAAATTATTATTATAAAGTTTTTCTTTTTAAACCAAGCAGCTGGCTTCATTATCATTTTTCCCTTGAGTGTATGTTGATGTAAATAGTAAGTTTTTGCATTCAAGAAAGTAATAGTTTTATATACAAGGTTCATCAGAGAAATAAAGGATAATAGTATCACTATCATGGGCATATTCATCTATAAATCCATAAGTGAGGGTGGGGACTCCTAATCTGACCCATATAAGTGTTTTATTCCACTTGAGATAAATTTCTTTGAACAAATTAAAAATCAAAATCTTGGGGAACGAAATTTTGTTTATTATGTTTTGTATAAAACGGAAGAGTTATTTTGTTCAAGGTGGAAGGTACAAAGATAATACCTAATAATAATAGTAAATAATTATGTGTCTGACCCTGTGCCCACTGTTTTATATGCACTGTTCTAAAATCTCCATGATTCAGGTATTATTGTTATGATCTCCTTTTTACAGTTGAGGTAACCAAAACTTGTAGATTGCTGAAAGCCCCATGCCTTTTAATAGGCAGAATTGGGACTGAAACATTTAACTGTCCAACCATTAGATCTTAACTACCTATCTTCTCAGAATTAGAGAGGGGATTCTAGGGAGCCAACGAAGTTGGGAACTAGAAACCTTCTCTATGGTGTTATCCAATTAGAGAATGAGCTGAAAGGGGGTTGCCAAAGAATCGGTTTGAGTTATTTTATTTGGGGAAGAGTCTAGAGATAGGAGTTATTTCATAAGGGGTAAGCACTCTAGGTTAAATTTTTCTAATCCGGGAATTTTTCACAAATGGTAACACCATGCATATTGCTACCTCAGGGCCTTTGCACTAGCTGTTCCCTGTGCCTGAATGTTCTTCACAAAGATACCAACATGGCAAACTCCTTTACCTCCTGGAAGTCTTTGGTCAGATGTCAACTCCTCAATAATCCTAACTTGACCATTTAAAGATTGGAAACTCCTAAACTTAGAACTTCTAATCCCCCTTACTTTTTTTTTTTTTTTTAATAACACTTAACACTTTTTAACACTCTTTTTAATTGACAACTATTATATCTATTGTTTACTGTCTTTCTCCACTATAATATAAGCATCCCAAGGAAAGGGATATTTGTCTATTTTGTTCACTGATGGACCCCAAGTTCCTAGAAGTGTTCCTGGCACATAGTAGACACTCAACAAATTTAGTCTGATAAATCAGAAAGATGCATTCCCAGGAATTATAAAGAAGCAACTGGGAAATAGGGGAAGTCAAGCTTAGATCTTGACCTGAGAAGCTCAGAGCTTTCAAGAATGTCATGGCAAAAAGCCTTTTCTTGGTTGGATTCTACACTACCCACTCACCACACCTGTAGAAACAAATATACACATACACATCCCTTCCCTTGCAAGGCAAGGACATTAAAGTATATTAGAGGAAACAATTCATTTGGAGAAATTGTATTTATGTTTCTCTGGCAAAATGAACATAAAAGTTGTCTTCTCTGCTCTATAACTTAATTGTAACATGCGTAGTTGCTCTGGTAATCCATGTTGGCCTGCACACCAAATGAACTAAGTGGGGAGAGATGGACAACAAAGAACTAGAAATAGTGTTCTTATCAGGAAAGCACCATCACTGTGAATTTATTGGCTCTTCCAAAGCAAAGTGCAATTTCTGTCACTCTCCATAGCTATGAATGGCTCTCTCAGCCAGTACCATTGATTGCACCTTAATGCACAATGTAGAGCATCTGATAAAGACATCTGGGAGCTAACTGGGTTATAAGAAGGTATTAAGAGTTTGAAAGTAAAGTAAATTCAAGAGCTTTGGCCAGCAGATGGTGAGAGACAAATGAGAAAAAAGTTAGAAGGGAAACAGGGATTATCATGTTAGTTTTCAAACCGGATTTTGAGATTAGCATTAACAGAAAGCAGATACCCTGGTGAAAATAGAGCACCACCTACAGCAGGTACAAGAGGATCTGAAAAATCTTAATTGAAAGTTACCAGCAACAGGCCAGGCACGGTGGCTCACACCTGTGATCCCAGCACTTTGGGAGGCCAAGGCTGGCGGATCATGAGGTCAGGAGATCAAGACCATGCTGGCTAAGACAGTGAAACCCCGTCTCTACTAAAAATACAAAAAATTAGCCGGGCGTGGTGGTGGGCACCTGTAGTCCCAGCCACTCGGGAGGTTGAGGCAGGAGAATGGCATGAACCCAGGAGGTGGAGCTTGCAGTGAGCCGAGATCGTGCCACTGCACTCCAGCCTGGGTGACAGAGCAAGACTCCATCTCAAAAAAAGTAAAAAATAAAAAAATAAAAAAAAGAAAGTTACTAGCAACAGGTTTTCAGTCACTTAGAACGGGAATCAACAAACCATAGCCTCTAGGCCAAATCTGGTTCGCCATCTGTTTGTGTATGGTCCATGAGCTAAGAGTGTTTTTAATATTTTTAACTGGTTAAATAAAAATATTAACATTTTGTAACATGAAAATTATATGAAATTCAGATTTTAGTGTCTATAAGTAAAGTTTTGCTGGAACACAGCTACACTCATTCATGTGTTGTCTGTGACTACTTTTCTGCTACATTAATACAGTTGACCCTTGAGCAACATAGGTTTGAACTGTGCTGGACCACCTATACGCAGCTATATTTCAACCAAGTGCCAAATGAAAATATAGTATTCTTGGGATGTGAAACCCAGTTATATGGAGGGCCAACTTTTCATACAGGCAGGTCCTGCAGGGTCAACTGCAGGACTTGAGTAGGCATGGGTTTTGTATACCTGGAGGTCTAGACCCAATCCTTCATGGATGAGGGACGACTGTAGAGTGGAGTATTTATGAGACTGTATGGACCACAAAGTCTAAAATATTTAATAAAATAGTAATATCTGCCCTTTACCAAAAATGTTTACCTACTCCTGACTTAGAACTTAAGTTACTTTGCTGTTTTTGTAGTAGAGATGCAATAGGGTTTCTTTCCTCCACATAATTTTTTAAAATAAATCTTACTACAATATATTTGTACCATAATATTATAATACATCTTACATTTTTCTAATTTCACTGCCGCACAGTCTTGTTAAATGTCTGTCATCTTGAAAATAGCCCAGCAGCTGAGAGCCATGTATCTGGTGATGAATAATAAGCATTATTCATTAACTTAAGTAAGATTCCAATTTTATTGAGTTTTCCTTCAAATTGTTTTCAATTTAACAAAATTGAACTACACCTAATAGAGAATTAAATGTCTGCATTTGCTCAAAAGTCAAAGCTGCTTTTTCTTCTAGACTTTCATTGGATTGTACTGGAATATTTTTTAAGGCAGCAAGGGGTATATGTGCTATAAGACCTCTTTCAAATGAATTTAAACTTCTTGGATCATTACGGTGGGAGCAGAAGAAAGTGGTAATGAGGATGCAGCAGTCAAAGGAGTTTAGCCTTGTTTGTGGCTATAAGTACACGTGAATGTTTCCATCTCTACCAGCTTGTGAGGACCAATATGGTTCTATTAATATTGAGTACAAATATGGTTCTATTAATACTGGATTCCTCTTAGCTCCCAGCTTCCATGTGCTTATAAGGAAATGTTAGTGCTTTGCAAATTTCCTCTCTCGGGCACTTTGGGGGTCCTCAGGGATATCTCGCTGGTGCCCATTTATCAGGCTCAGTCTTGGCTTGCTGTGGCTTCCAGACAAATGGGGTCTCACAATGCACATGTCCCAAATCTCCTAGGAGGGCTGTGCAGTGAGGTTATTACACCAGATGTAGCTGTCTCTATCACCTCAGTGTTGCTAAGCTAGAGATTTGCTGTCCCTCTGGAACTTTCCATGACTGTGCCAGTCCTGACAACCCTGCAGAGGTGTGTCATTGCTGCTCCCATGAGACAGATTTGCAGCTGCTGCTTCCGAAGGCTCATACCTGTGGAACACTTAATGTTGGTATCTAAGATGAAAAGGAGACTCAATCTGGGGCTGTCCCATAGCAAGCCTTCTTGGAAACTAATGTACCACAGAGTTTATGGAGCCAGCAGGTTCCAGTCACACTCATGGCCCTTCCCCCTTTCCAGGTTCATCATACTACAAGTGTGGATGAGTTCCCCCAAAAAGCTAAAATTATTCTCTTCTCTCACCCTCAGGCCAAATTCTTGAATCTGGTTGGTCTTTCTAGAGTTCATTACCATCTTCATTTCCTGGGAACTGGCCAGCCCTCCCTGCAATCCAGCCTTCTCTTGAGCCTCTGCAGTGTGTTGAATTCATCTATCTATCTATCTATCTATCTATCTATCTATCTATCTATCTATCTATCTATCTATCATCTATCTGTATCTCTATCAATTATCTATCTATTATCTATCATCTATCTATCTATCTATCTATCTATCTATCTATCTATCTATCTATCTATCTATCTATCATCTATACTCAAGTTGCAGTTAAGGTTAAGTATTCCTCCCTCCCACTTCCTAGTCCTCAAGTAAATATGAAAATACAAATGAGTAAACATGGTGCGTGTTGGGGGGTCCAGGGACACATTCTCGTTTCCATACTCTGGTACACAAAGCTTTGAAAGCAGTCCCAGTCAGGGACCCACATTACAGAAAATTAAAAGATTTTTTTTTTATGAATTGAAATCTTGATCATGGTCCACTATGAGAAAAATTATACATAACTTTTTATAAAAGACCTATATTTTAAGAAAATGATATAGATAATAGATGCCTTTATGATGCTTTTGATAGTTGTTTTCAAGTGGATGAAAATGATGTATTTAGTATGGTATTATTTTCATTCACTCATTGAAAAATACTGGTTGTACATCTACTCAGTGCCAGGCACTGAGGATATTGGGAATACAAGAGGTCCCTGCCCAGATGGATCTCAAATTCTAGTGGGGGTAATGAACAAGTAAACAAATATGTATATAATTTTCAGGTTAAGATTTTCATAAAGCAAATTAAATCAGGGTAAAGGGATAGAGAGTGACAGCTGGAGAATGCTGTTATAAAGAGACAAGTTGGAGAAGGAAGGCTTCAGTAAGGAACTAGCTTTGGAGCCAAGACTTAAAGGAAGAAAAAAAAATGAGCCTTTTGCTGGCCTAGAGAAGACATGCAGAAGGAAAGTGTATGAAAAGGCACTAGGAATAGGTTAGGAAAGAATATGAATGGAGTTTCTAGGCCAGCACAGATGGTCATTCCTTCAGGTCAACCTTCAATCTCAATCACACCCTCCTCCCTCTTTCCCTTTCAGAGAGTTTAAGCATGTTGCCTGAAACTAATCCAAGTTATTCCTGCTACCTGACCCCCAAACACATACAAATAACCATTTATGAAGATGTACTATGCTCCAGATATTTGTACATAAGACATTAACAATATTTAAAGTGATTCTTTGGAGGTGGGCATTTTTATCCCCATTTTAGGGAAATCAAGTGACTTGTCCGAGACCACTCAACTAGTAAATACAAAATAGGGGGGTTGAATTCAAGTATGTTGAGCTCCAAAGTCTGGGCTGTTTCCACCATTTTACAAAGTTTTCAGTCTTGTCCTACCTCAGCCTCTTTCCTCATATTACCTATCTTCTACTAGATGGGTTCTGAGGCTTAAATAAAGACCCTTTTAACAGGAATAAGGAGGATGAGAAGAGAAGGCTGCTGAGGCAGGGAGCTGGGAAGGTTCCAGGCAGTTGTATTGATTCCACCAGTTTCTGGAAACCCCATTCTAGGCCCTAAGGGTGATCACATAGTGGGGAGCCTTGCAGTAAGAAGCAAGGAAGGTCATCTGCCTCACTGGCCTCTTGGTATACTGGAGTTTGAGGGTCTGGAGAGTGGGTATCTTATGTCCCACAAAGAAAATTTCTCTGGGGCAGGCAAGTTATGATGGAGGAGGGCCTGTGCAGTTGAATACCCTATAGACTTCCCACCTCTGCAGATCAGGTTCTTTATGACATTGATTCTATCACCCTCACTGCAGCATTTACAGGGGTCAATAGCTGAGTGTGTTCCATCTGCTGCAGTGAGTCTGCCAGGACCAGTGAATTCAATGTCCTGAGCTTGGACCAGCAACTCTTCTACACAGGCAGAGGAGTGATCCTCCCACATAAAGTGTCATAGACATAGCAGGAGTAAGGGGCCTTTTCTTTCAGATTCTCTGCAGGGAGATTTTATGGTTATGCAGGTCCAGACTCCTCAGGGATTGTGGTTGGATAGAATCCAATATTCTCTTATGTGAATCCCCTTTAGGCCAATGGGCAGCACTTTGCCTATTACCTTCCTGAAAACAGGAATTCATTTTATGTTTGTGAAATACCAACCATACTCTTGAAGTCTTTCATGTCTTCTGCCTCCAAATGGGAATCCTGATTAGTTATGTGCTCATTATTCAGTGAATGTAATTGTTCACAAATCCAATTGTTTACTCATTACTCCTTTTATTCCTATGTCCTTTGGGCCATCCCATTTAACTGTCTAGCACAGAGAATGCAATTAAACGGTTCTTATCATTTGCACAGGGATGTTCAGCACTATAGGGGAAAAAATCACACATTTGTGAAGATGAATGAAAGAATAAGGTAACTGCTATGACAAAACATCCCCACGTTTTAACAGCTTACCATAGTAAAAATTAGTGTCTCATTCATACTAGAGAACAAAATGTCTATTCTCACTCAGATGACTCTCCTAAGAGTTTCCACTCCAAATGTTAACTCAGAAACCCAGGCTCCTGCTGTGTTGTGGCTCCTTCTTCTTCTAAGTCCTTGGAGTCATCTCTATTCAACCATTGAATGGAGAAAGAAAAGCTGTATTTGTGAGGACTGTGGAGACAGAATCAGGAAATGTGGTTATATCCCTTCTGTATATTCTTTTTGGTCTACACACAATCATTTGACTGTACTGTAGGCTGGAAAATTCAGCCTAGCTGGCTACCCTACAGGAAGAGAAAGTGATTTGGTGTACAACTGGCCATCAACTATAAATCTGTGGTCTCCTAAGTCAACTGAGATGTTACCTTCCCAGCATTCTATGTTACCCTAGACAGCTCTTTCTCTTACTTCAGTTATTTCAAGTCTTAGTGTTTCCCAAATTTCTGACTCTACCATATTTCCCATTATTCTTTTTAAAATAAAATATTTCAAACTATGAAAAAAGTCTTTTAGAAAATACTCAGAAAAAAGCAATAAAAATACAACAGTAAAATAATAAAAACACAGTATAACAATGACATAGCATTTACATTTTATTAAGTATTATAAGCAATCTAGCAATGATTTAAAGTATATGGGAGGATGTGCATAGGTTATTTGCAAATATTGTGCCATTTTCTATAAGGAACTTTTGGGCTTCCTCAGATTTTGGTATCCATGGGGATCTTAAAACCAATCCCTCTCAGATACCAAGGAATGACTAATACAAAGACAGATGAATATTTTCAGGTATCTTTCCCTGATTCACCTTTCTTTCTTAGGAAGTAATCTTGTCTCTTATTTAACAACAAATAAACACATGAAAGCCCACCATATTGTAACACCCCAATGTTCTGCCAACAATAATACAAATTTCCCACTTCCATCACCATTCCTCCTGTTTTCTGTTGCCACCGACAAGCAATGTCTCCCTTCTCCTTAGCCTATTCCCGCCACTTGCTCTCTCTCTTCCCTATTATCAGAGACTTCACTCTTATCACCCCTCTCTGTATTTTCACTCACTTCCTTCTAGTTAACATTTAATTATCTTCAAGTCTCTTCCAACTTACTACAAATACAAAAGCAAAACCCCATGGTTCTATTTGACCTCTTGTCTATCTGCAGGTTCACTTTCCCCTCTATAAAAACTCTGTGAAATGGCTGTCCACACTTAGTGCCTCCATATCCTCACCTACCACTTATACTTTAACCCACTTTGATTTGGATTTCATCCCGCTGCTCCAGGACGCCAATTCTATCCCAGGCTATTGTGACCATCAGCTCAAGTCAATGGATATTTCTCAGTTCTTATCCTTTTTGAACACTGAGCACATTTGACCCCATAGACCTCTCTGTTCTTCTTGAAACACTGTCTTTCCATGGCTTTCATGAAACTGTGTTCTGCTTTTTCTCCTATCACTGTCCAGATCTTTTTCAGTACATTTGTCTTCTATAACTCCATAAATTACAATATTTCTTAAGTGTTGTTTTCTAGATCATTTTCTCTTCTCCTTTTATATATTTTTGCTTCAGTAATCTCATACACTTCTTTGGATTCTTCCTTTTTCCCCCAAATGTCATTTTCTACTAGATCTTTGTCAGCACCAAGCTTACATCTCTCCTACTAAAACCAAACAAAAAAAAATGAACAACACCATCAACAACAAAAAACCTCTCTTCACCCTTGCTGTGCCATCCATCTCCTTTGCCATCCCTTCTCCTTAGCCAAACGTCTTGATAATTGTCCATACATGTACCTCCACTTCTTTACCTCCCACTTTTTCCTCAGCCCATTCTACCATACTGGCTTCTGCTCTTATCACTTCAACATCCCTCTCACATCTCTGATTGCTCCATCTATGTTCCTTTCTGGGCTCATCTCAAATTATCTACTTTTTAAACATTGGGTTCTTAGAGGTTTGGTTCTGGGAATCCTTTTTTTTTCTATCAGGCTCTTCCTGCCTTTGGCTTCAGTTACTATTTATATCCTGATGATATACAAGTTTATTAAATGTCCAGTAATATATCTTTTTTAGCCCCAAACTTGTATATCCAATTTCCCCCTCAGCTCTTCCATCTGGATATTTTAAATATTCTCCAATTCAATATTTGAAATTCTCATATTTTGTGTTTTTCTTTCTAAATCTATATTTAGTTCCTTGGTGTTTCCTCTTTCAATGAATGGAATTATTCATTCATTCAAATATGCAAACCAATCCCTCTTCCCAAATTATTCTCAATAATGTCTCATCCATTTCTCTTTCCCTCTAATCTGTCTTGTGGTCTTGTCAGTTTTGCCTTCCAAATATCTTCCAAATCTTCATATCTATAACACTCCTCTATATACAGCTCATAGCAGTTTTCCTTTCTTTGCTGCTATCCCTCTAAAATGAGTCCCATGCGAGACTGACTTTAGAGGCCTTTAAACCAGATACACCACTCCTATCCCTATTCCTGGAACATTCTCTGTTTCTACCTCATCCCTCACTTATGACCTTGAAAACCTTCTCATAATCCTGATCTCAGCTTTAGCATCCTTTTTTCAGGGAATTCTTCTTTGATTACCTAGACTGGATCAAATCTCTTTGTTATATACTCTTATGGCTTACTGCAATTTCTTTCGCAGTACTTAAGACAGTATATTTTTATTTGTGTGATTAGTTGACCAATGTTGCATTTTCTCCACCAAATTATATAGACCGGTCTGTATTACTAACCGCCGTATTCTTGGCATGTAGTACGACACATGACACATATCAGGTACTCAGTAAATGTTTAAGTGGCTTCAAGTACCAACTGTAGGCTGTCCATTCCCAAAACTATCTCTGACGCAAGTCATTCTCCTAAGCTTCAGATCTATATGACCAACTCTTTACAGGGCATTTTTACTGTATATCTCACTGGCATCTCAAACTTAAGAAATATCAAACTGTGCTTATCATCTCCTCCACCCCATCCAAATATCATTTTCCTCTTGAGTTTCTGTCCTCTAAACCTTTTATTTGCCCAAATCAGACATCAAGTATCACCTCTGGCCTTTTTTTCTCCATCATATCTCACTTGTGATAAAGGACCAAATCCTACTCATTCTGTCTCCCAAAAATGTCTCTAATCTGATCATTTCTACTCAGCCTTATGGTCTTTAATATACTCTAGTTCAGGATATTATCATTGCTCACCTGGATAATAACAAAAGCTACATTACTGACCTCCCTCCTTCTGGCCCTGTGTTCCTCATAGCCATTAACTTCCATAAACAGTAATCTGTCTAAAATAAAAATCTGATCATACAACTACTTTAAACCCTAGATAGTTCCCTACTATGTAATAAGACTTATAACTCTGAAGGATCCAGTTCTTGCTTGGCTCTCCATTATCACCTTTCATCCCTTCTCCCTTTATACTCTATTCTTCATTCATCTTAAACCACTTCATTTTATTGAATGTTCCCTGCTCTCTTATAGCTCCAGATCTTCTGCATTGTACTGCCGCATAACAAATCATTCCAAAGCTTAGTGTCTGTATTAGTCTGTTCTCATACTGCTATGAAGAAATACCCAAGACTGGGCAATCTATAAAGAAAAATATGTTTAATGGACTCACAGTTCCACATGGCTGGGGAGGCCTCACAATCATGGTAGAAGGTGAAGGAGGAGCAAAAGCACATCTTACATGGTAGCAGGCAAGAGAATGCATGCAGGGGAACAGCCCTTTATAAAACAATCAGATCTTGTGAGACTTATTCACTATCACAAGAACAGCATGGGAAAACCCATCCCCATGACTCAATTACCTCCCACCAGGTCCCTCCCACGACACATGGGGATTATAGGAACTATGACTGAAAATAAGATTTAGGTGGGGACACAGCCAAGCCATACCATCCCACTTCATGACCCCTCCCAAATCTCATGTCCTCACATTTGAAAACATAATAATGTCTTCCCAAAAGTCCCCCAAAGTCTTAGCTCATTCTATCATTAATACCAAAGTTCAAGTCCAAAGTCTCATCTGAGATAAGGCAAGTCCCTTCCACCTATGAGCCTGTAAAATCAAAAGCAAGTTAGTTACTTCCTAGATACAATGGGGGTACAGGCATTGAATAAATTCACCTATTCCAAGTGGGAGAAATTGGCCAAAACAAAGGGGCTACCAGCCCCATCCAAGTCTGAAGTACAATAGGGCAATCATTAAACCTTAAAGTTACAAAATGATCTTCTTTGACTCGATGTCTCACATCAAGGGCATGCTGATGCAATGGGTGGGCTCCCATGGCCTTGGGCAGCTCCACCTCTGTGGCTTTGCAGGGCACAGCTCCCCTTCTGGCTGCCTTCATGGGCTGGCATTGAGTGTCTGTTGCTTTTCAAGATGCATGGTGCAAGCTGTCAGTGGATCTACCATTCTGAGGCCTGGAGGACAGTGGCCCTCTTCTCACAGCTCCACTAGGCAGTGCTCCAGTAGGAACTCTGTGTGGGGGCTCCAACCCCATATTTTTCTTCTGCACTGCCCTAGCAGAGGTTCTTTTTGAGGGCTCTGCTCCTGCAGCTAACTTTTGTCTGGACATCCAGGCATTTCCATACATCCTCTGAAATCTAGGTGGAGGTTCCCAAACCTCAGTTCTTGACTTGTGCACCTGTAGGACCAACACCATGTGTAAGCTGCCAAAGCATGGGGCTTGCACCCTCTGAAGCAATGGCCTGAGCTGTACGTTGGCCCCTTTTAGCCATGGCTGGGATTCAAGGGACTAAGTCCTAAGCCTTTAGAAAGCAACAAGGCCCTGAGCCTGGCCCACAAAACCATTTTTTCCTCCTAGGCCTCCCAGCTTGTGATGGGAGGGGCTGCCATGAAGACCTCTTGACATGCCCTGAAGATACTTTCCCCACTGTCTTGGCAATTATCATTTGACTTATGCAAATTTATTTATGCAAATTTCTGCAGCCAGATTGAATTTCTCCTTAGAAAATGGATTTTTCTTTCCTATAGCATCATCAGGTTGCAAATTTTCTGAATTTTTACGTTCTGCTTCCCTTTTAAACATAACTTCCAATTCCGAACCATATCTTTGGAATGAATAAAACTGAAGGCTTTTAAGAGCACCCAAGTCACATCTTGAAGGCTTTGCTGTTTAGGAATTTCTTTTGCCAGATACCCTAAATCATCTCTCTCAAGTTCAAAGTTCCACAGATCTCTAGGGCAGAGACAAAATGCCACCAGTCTCTTTGCTAAAGCATAGCAAGAATCACCTTTGCTCCACTTCCCAAATAGTTCATTATGTACACCTGAGATCACCTCAGCCTGGACTTCATTCCACAAGTCTCTAGGAAGCTCCAAACTTTCCCACATCTTCTCTTCTTCTGAGCCCTCCAAACAGAATCCTCTGCGTGTTACTCAGTTCCAAAGTCACTTCCATATTTTTGGGTATCTTAATAGCTGTACCCTACTCTACCAGTACCAATTTACTGTATTAGTCCATTTTCGTACTGCTATGAAGAAATACCTGAGACTGGATAATTTATGAAGAAAAAGAGGGTTAATGGATTCACAGTTACACATGGCTGGGGAGGCCTCACAATTGGGGCAGAAGGTGAAGGAGGAGCAAAGGCATGTCTTACATGGTGGCAGGCAAGAGAGCATGTGCAGTTCATAAACTGCCCTTTATAAAACCATCAGATCTCGTGAGACTTATTCACTATCACAAGAACAGCATGGGAAAAACCTGCCCCCATGATTCAATTACCTCCCACTGGAGGTTTTAAATCCACATGATGTGTGGGAATTATAGGAACTACAATTCAAAATGAGATTTGGGTGGGGACACAGCCAAACCATATGAGTGTCTTATGATAACAATTATTTATTACTTCCCATAAACCTATGGGTCAGCTGAGAGATTCTGCTGATATGGGCCAGACTCATCCAATCTCCATTAGACTAGCCCATATGCCTTTGCTCAATTGGCAGGCCAGTTGGGGGCTGGCTGGTCTAGCATGGTCTAGCATGGCCTCATTGGGCATGATGTGTCTGTCCTCCACATGGTCTCTCATCCTGCAATAGGTAGGCCCTGGCTTGTTTTCATGGTGGTGATAGAGTTCAAAGAAAGAGAGTGGAATTGTGGAAAATCTCTTGATGCCTAAGCATGGAACTGACATAGGCTCACTTCTGTAGCATTCTATAGGCCAAAGCAAGTCAGAAAATCAGCCCAGGACAAAGGAATTGGAAAAAGAGCCCACTGCTTTATGAAAGGAAATACAAATTCACATTGTAAAGGCATGGATACATAAATAGGTGGAGAACTGGGGCCTTTTGCAATCCGTTTACCATAACATCTCATATTCCTTTTGTATAGAATATCTGTACCCCAACCTTTTTTTTAAATAACTGATAATCACCCTTCTGGTCTCAATTTAGATGTTACTTCTGGGCAATCTTAGACTCATCTCAATATCTCCCCTTTGACTCTCTTCATTATAGTACATACATTAAATACCTGACTACTTATCTTATTCTTCTATTCAAACAGGTCCTTGAAGACAGAGACTATGTCTTATTTGGCTATCTCCTAAAACAGTACCTGGCAACAGGAGAGGCTCTTTTAAGGAAATTTAAATTTAAAATTCTTAAAATTGATCAAGCAGGGGCTCAATAAGTAAGCATAAATCTAAAATGTACAATAAAATCAATCAATATCAATATATACTTCCCCTGTCACTTAAATCTCTGATTAAGGATAAAGCAGCAGCAAATATCTCCACAACTCTCTTTTCTCCCTGTGTTTTCCTTTCTTTTTTCTTCAGCAGAATCAGGGGAGCAAGATTTGAACTTTACTGTGCGATTCGATTCATACAGAGTGATCATAAAAATGTAAATACAAGAATAATGGGCACAAAACTACCTTATTTTCTTAGTGGGGCAGAAGTATTTATTTCAAGTTCCTTTTCTACTGCACTGTTCTCTACTCATCACCTATCTGATAAGAAGCATCCATGGCTTTATCTATAAATTACTTTTTCCCAGGGCTTAGTAATTTTCATCACCAGTCTCATGTCTTCTACAAATCTTCGATGTTTCATGACAGAGCTAAATTTGGTATTCATGGTACAGTCTCTAGAGCAGTGAGGCACAAGATGGCTCCAACTTCCCTCACTCAGCTGGCTCCCTTTCTGCCATCTTATCACATTTATTTCCAAGTTATTATTGACTTTTCTTAATCTCCTCTCTCATGTTTTAATTTACTTTCCTCTTGCTTGCCATAGCTGCTTCCTTAACCACATCACACCTCACTCCATACAGATTCTTATCTTTCGCTGTTTTCTGCTGTTAGGACATGGAAATTGACAATGTTCTAGGACATGGAAATTGACAATGTTCTAGTCACATTTCTTTTGCTTTTCCATCTGCATTTTTTTTCTCTTGCAAATTATCATTATTTTAATTATTGGATTCAATAGGAGATGCTAATTTCCCATCCCCATATAACTCATTTTAATAGCAAGTTGTGATGACATGGCCACTTTTCTCTTTCACATCTTTAAGCCCAGTATTAAACCCTTTAAATTCAAGGCCAAACCCAAGATACTAACCTTTAAGGTGAATATCATCCTTTCCCAACATGTACCCATTTCTGTGGTTTCTATCATTGTCATCGTAACACATTTTCTTGACCTTTTTCAAACTTCTCCTGATGTTAACTACCATTTATTACAAAAGAGGGGATTAGTAATGAGGATAAGCCATATAAAAAAATATTCCTTGGAGACTCCTATTGAAGAACATTAGAATTAGGCAACTAGGGCTGTGATTCAGCAAGATAACCCTTGGGTTCTCAAAGTGACAAGCCCCAAATGAACCCCAATTGCCAGCCAGTAGCAGATTCAGTATGCATAAGTCATGACAAAGTAACCCTATTTACATTTTTGACAGGTTTATGAGTCCGGGACTTCAGTGAGACATTTACAAAGTTTTTGGAGTAGCCTTGTGAACCATGAATGTGGATGGAACGATCTTATGGCTGCATGAATATGTGGATGGCTAATCATTACTACACAAAGAACCTTGATTAATAGGGCTAACAAACTTTTTATATAAAGGACCAGGTAGTAAATATTTTAGGCTTTGTAGGTAGAACTACTCAAGTCTGCCATTATAAACCTAAAGCAGCCATAGATAATATATATAGGAATGAATTTAACAGTGTTCTAATAAAATTTTATTTACAAAAATAGGCAGTGGGCTGGATTTGGCCCATGGGCCATAGTTTGTTGACCTTTGTCTTAGGGTCTAAGCTACCAGGGGGTATGGCTATCTCATGCAAGTTTTAGTCACCCGTTCAGCATACAAATTCAAAACCTCCAAACTACAACTGCATTGTTGTCTTTAATATTTGGAACCCACTGCACTGTGTTAGTGTTCACAACTGCTGACACACCTATGTTCACATGCAGAAACTAAATCACCATGGAGAAGTTTTCTTATATTCTAACTAGTATCATATATCCTCAGAGAGAAAAGAAACATTGAGTCCTTTTACTGTGAAAATCAGTGCAGATTAAGAATTAATCTACACAAAGATGAGCTCATAAAAACATGAGAAAATAGCAGTTAATTAGAAATTAATGCTGAAATGCTAAAATTCTTAGATTGGAGCAATTACATCACACTTGAATTGTTAATATGGCAATTAAGTTGGCCACCTATGAAGTACTTGTTAATAAATACCTCATAAAGACTTATATTAAAGGAGAGTACAGCAGGTTTGTTAAATCTAAGTTTATATGGTCTTGAAAAATGTACTCAATGTTTTCTTTTTGGAAGCTTTAGTCATGGTGGCTTCTTGAAAGAATTCTTGCTACAGATTAATTTTTTTATTTTTATTTTTTTTTTTTATTTGTTTACCCTTTACCCAATTTTTGCCAATGGTAACACCTTGTGAAACTATAGAATGACAGCACTCCCAGGATATTGGCATTGATATTACAAGATGCAGAATATGTAAATCAATACAGTGATCAGTCATGTTGCTCTTTCTAGCCACACACACTTCCCTCCCACCTCCACACCCTCATTAACGTCTGGAAATCACTAATTTGTTCTTCATTTTGTTATTTGTTAAAGAATGTTACATATATGGAATTGTACAGCATACAACTTTTGATGGTTAGCTTTTTTTACCAGCATAATTCTCCAGCAGTTCCTCTGGGTTGTTGGTGTGTAAAAGTCATTCATTATGTTTTCCTAAATTATAAATTTTTTTATACATATGTAACAAGCTTGCACATTGTGCACAGGTACCCTAGAACTTAAAGTATAATAAAATAATAATAATAATAAAAATATTAATTTCAAATATGTTTTCTGGAACTAAGGCTCAATACAAAAAGATTCTCAAAATGTAGTCTGAGGAATAGCAGCATCAACATTATCAGGGAACTTGTTAGAAATGTCCATTCTCATGCTTCACTCCAGAATTACTGAATCAGACACTCTAAGGTGAGGCCCAGAAATCTGTGTTTTAACAGCTTTTCCAGTTATTCTGATGCAGCTCAAGTTTGAGAACAACTGATTTACAACACTGAGGATTGATTGCAAGCAAGGTTCAGCTGTGTGTGTCCTAGATCGTTTGCATGGAATATACACATTGAATTATTTGGGGTGATTCATAAATACTGATGCCTGTATCCCATTCCAGAGACTTTGATTTAATTGTTCATGGGTTTGGCCTGGGATTTAAAATGTCTAGAAATTTCGCAGCTGATTCTAGCCTGCAGACACATTTAGTAAACACTGCAGTAGAGGAAGCCATACTCCAACTGAAACATGGTAGAAAAAACCCTATGTTTGATGATATAGGAATGAATATCTGCTTCTTAGTTCCCTTTCAGGTTACATTTAGCTCTATTTTGGTTGAAAAGTGGTTTGTCGGTTGTATTTGCCTTTGTAAAAATCTCAAGGTCTTAATAGTAACAGCGTAGATGTGCTCTTTGTGATACCGAAGAGCGATACATAATTGTATGGATACATGTAACATTTTGGCTACATTAAATGTAGATTCTTTTCACACACACACACACACACACACACACACACACACACACACATCTGTTGTGCGGAAAGCCCACAGTGGCATATGCACCATGCCGTTTGCATTAGTAGATGAAATCCTATAGATGTAGAGATGGTCCATTCTATATATTGAAAGATAAGGTTATGAAATGAAACTAAAAATAAAGAACAAAATGATAAACAAACACATCAACGTCTTAAAGGATTTTGAACCTATACTAAAACAACTTGGGTCAAAGACCAAATAAAATCAGCAACTGTTGAACATCTAAAAATATTGATAATGTGAATTATCTACATGGGATATGGATATTGTTTCCAGATAATAAGTCATTTATTAAACCAACAAAAATAAAATTAACAAATTTAGCAGTTAACTTAGCAAGTAAATAACAAGACATATAAGCCAAAGGAAAGCAGAATAAATATATTACTTAAATTAAAAGACATGAATAAATAAAAATTCAGAAAAAATGATGTGTTTTCTTTAAACATTAGGAAAATATAGAAGAACCCCTAACTAGTCTAATTATGAAAAAGATAAATCTCCGCAAACAAAATTAGGAATAATATAAGACCATCATATATACAGAGGAAATAGAAAATAATTATAAAAATACATACTTCTATGGTAGCAATTTTTAAAACTTGGATAAAGTGAAAGGATTTCTAGGAATACATATTTAAAAATATATCCAGAAAGAAGCAGAAAACTTAAATAGACCAATAACTATAGAAGAAAAACAAAATGCTTTGCAGGTACATTTTTCCAAGTCTTTAAATTTCAGATATTTCTAAACAATTAAGACCATTCCAGGGAATAGAGAAAAAAAAGGAATTTTTTTTGGTTTTTGTTTTGTTTTGTTTGTTTGTTTATTATACTTTAAGTTCTAGGATACATGTGCACAACGTGCAGGTTTGTTACATAGGTATACATTTGCCATGTTGGTTTGCTGTACCCATCAACTCGTCATTTACATTAGGTATTTCTCCTAATGCTATCTCTCCCCCAGCCCCCCAGCCCCTGACAGGCCCCCACGTGTGATGTTCCCCGCCCCATGTCCAAGTGTTCTCATTAGGAACATTTTATTGTTTTACAAAGTCAGAAGCTAGAGTAATGCTGACAAGCATACCTGACATTCAGAAAGATTTTCATTGACTGGGATAAGAAAGAGCAAAACGGAGAGGAATGAGAGAGGGAGAGGTGGATGGAAGAGTGGGAGACAAACTGATGATTTCACAAGGACTTCACAAAATTCATCTTAGGAAAGGTAAATTTTATTGGCTCAAATGTGAGGCCAGGAAACATCCTTGAGCCTTCTGGAGCTTTCCATTTTCCAGGGATGAATGCCCTCACAGAATTATTTCCCTGATTCTAAATCTCCATTGACTATATGTTTTAGTCCATTCTGCACTGCTATAACAGAATACCCGAGCGTGGATAATTTGTAATCAACAGCAATTTGTTTGGCTCATTGTTGTAGAGGTTGGAAAGGTCAACGTACTAAGGAAATGCATCTGATAAGGGCCTTCTTGCTGATTCATAACATGATGGAAGGTATATAACCCACGCACTCCTGAGAGAGAGAGAGAGAGAGAGAAGGGAAGGGGGGGTGGTGAACTCATCCTTTTATCAGGAAAACACTCCTGTGATAATTGTACTAGTTCATTCATGATGGTAGAGCCCTCATGACCTGATCACCTCTTAAAGATCCCACCTCTCAACACTGTTGCATTGGGGATCAAGTTGACAATACATAAACTTTGGGAGATACACCAAAACCATCACACCATATAACCATCAATTTAACTATAGATACTATAAAAGTAAATCAAACTATATTTAATGTGCCTAAAACAAAAAACACACATTCATATACTTATATGTCATTTTCTTTTCAGTATCACAAGATTGTGTCAAGCCTTTTTCACACTGCAGAGTCAAAAAATTCCTGGGACTCACTGTCATGGGTGATGGGCTGCATTTCAAAATTTGAACTGCTGAACCTGACCTCTCCAATAGCTTTAGGATGACAGTATGTTAGGAGGAATATCTAAGAAAACCCGGGCTGTACCTGTATTTTTTATTTGGTTAAACCATGGTGATATGGTTTGGCTGTGTTCCCACTCCAACCTCATCTTGAATTCACACGTGTTTTGGGAGGGACACAGTGGGGTGTGATTGAATCATGTGGGCAGGTCTTTCCTGTGCTGTTCTTGTGATAGTGAATAGGTCTCATGAGATCTGATGGCTTTAGAAAAGGGAATTTCCCTGCACAACCTCTCTTTGCCTGCTGCCATCCACGTAAGATGTGACTTACTCCTCCTTGCCTTCTGCCATGATTGTGAGGCCTCCCCAGCCATGTGGAACTGTAAATCCAATAAACCTATTTCTTTTGTAAATTGCCCAGTCTCGGGTACCTCAGCCATAAGTTATGTTGATAGCCTATACTCTTGATATGATGTGATGAGAATGGCATCTCTGTGGTATTCCTCCCCAAAATTCATAACCCTTGTCTAATTATGAGCGTGAACATGGACTAATACACCTAGTTTCATTCTTTTATCAAATCACATATTGCTGGAAGAGATTCATCTTCCCTTGAAAGTCAGCCAGAATCTTCGGACCAATGGCTCTTTGGTACCTGGGTAATAGTCCCTTGTCATATGTGTGTTAACCACACCAACCAGTCCTGGATTTCAGAATCTTCTGGCCTTTTCTAAGATATCTGATTTATACTGCCTTTGATTGCATGTCTTGATATTTCACCAGAAATCTTATATTTGAATAACTTCTTTTTCCAATGCAGAATAAGAGTGGAATATTTTTAAAAACCATTTTAAAAGACAATTGCCAAAATCTTGGTTTGTATTACTATTCAAAAAGGAACTGGGGCTCCTTGGTGAAATGTTTGATTCTAGGACTGTGGCTGTAAATATTTAAGACATGCCTGGAGCATCTTGTAGTGACAGAAAGAAAGAAAATGGTCAAAACAATTAAAAAAACCCATAACTATTGGGGTATGTCAAGGGACATAAGAGTCAACTGAAAGACGCCCCCAGTGGACAAAGCTGGAAAATTTGAGCAATAAAATAAAGTAGTATAGGAGTATAACCCAGTATATAAAATAAATATCCATGAGTCAATATATATATATAAGTAAATGATTAAATAATGAACTAATGACAGAGAAGAGACAAATCTATGATGCTGACAAATTTCAAATAATTTATGTAGATACTCTTCCCTCATGGAGGTGGAGCATTACTCCCCACTTTTAATGTGTGGGTTGTGCATAGTGAGTTCCTTTCAAAGAGTATAGTACAAAAAAGGGAGAGAAAGAGTAACTTTACGGTGGAGACATCTGACAAACACTTCCTCGGTCAGGTAATCAAGGTTAACCTCAGCCACAAGTCATGTTGATAGCCTGTACTCTTGATATGATGTGATGAGAATGGCATCTCTGTGGTATGCCTCCCCAAAACTCATAACCCTTGTCTAATCATGAGACAAACATCAGACAAATTCCAATATAGGGTCATTCTATAAATAGCTGACCAGTCTTCCTTAAAACTGTCAAGATCATCAAAAATGATGAAAGTCTGAGAAACTGTCAAAATCGAGAAGAATCTAGAAATATATGACAACTAAATATAATGTGGTATTCTGGATGGGATTCTGGAAAATAAAAAGAACATTAGGTAAACTAAGAAAACATGAATAAAATACTAACTTTGGTAATAATAATATATCAATATTCATTCATTAATTGTGACAAATATACCAAACCACTGCCAGATATTAATAATAGGGGAAACTTGGTCTGGAGTAGATAGAAACTTTGTATTATATTTACAACTTTTCTATAAATGTAAAATAATTTTAAAATAAAAAGTTTATTAAGAAAGATAAGAAAGTAAACATAAACATAAATTAAAATGTAATTGTGGGTAGCACTTTTAAAGCAAATATCTCAATGAAGGTGGCAATCAGATAGATTTCTTTAATACAAATCTAAATTCAAATAGCAAGACAAGAACAACTCAGTATTTTTTCTCTCTTCTGATATAAATTTTTAAAATGCATATTAATTTCAGAAATATTAAAATCTGAAAAGGTCTACTTAGAATATCAGCTAATTGATTTATTTTAGCTTATGTTGAATTATAGTTTATAATAGAAAAACATCTATTTATATTGCCTCCAAAGCTGTGACCTCCTCAAGAGTAGAAATTAGTCTTATTTATCTGTCCTCACAACACCCAGAAACACAGGTGCTTGACTGTGTTTGAAGTACTGTATGTGCGGTTGAATGCATGTTGAAATTAATTCATTGATTGATTAATAAGTGTTCAACTCTGTCAACCAGGGTGATTACAAAAATGGAGAGGGAGCAGTAAAGGGAACAAACACACAAACGCTCAAACACACAGCAGAAATTCTGCCTCAGCCAGCTATTTTCTCAGAGCCCTTTATTCATGTAAGTGGTTTTAGCTAGGTCTTATAGGTGTGTTGTTTAAGGTGAAGCATCCTGATGTCAAATTGACTATCATATGGTTATTCTTTTGAGTGATTTTTTATTGACACATAATATCTTACATATTTATGGATTACATGCATAGAGTGCAAGTCAGATATTTTGGGTATCCATTACCTTGAGTATGCATCATTTCTATGTGTTGGGAACAATTCAAAGTCCTCTCTTCTAGCTACTTTGAAATATAAAATACATCGTTGTTAACTATAGTCACCCTACTCTGTTGTTGAACATTAGAACTTATGCCTTCTATCTGAATGTATGTTTGTACCCATTAACCAACTTCTCTACATCCTCTCTCCTCCCACATACCCTTCCTAGCCTCTGATATCTGTCATTCTAGTCTCTGCCTCCATGAGATCAACTTTTTAGCTTCCATATATGAGTGAGAAAATTTGATATTTATCTTTCTGTGCCTGGTCTATTTCACTTAACATAATAACCTCCAGTTCTATCCATGTTATTATAAATGACATGATTTCATTCCTTTTTATAGCTGAATAGTATTCCATGTGTGTATATACCACTTTTTCTTTGTCCATTCATCCATTGATGGACACTTGATTCCATATCTTTGCTATTTTAAATAGTACTACAATAAACATGAAAGGGCACATATTCCTTTATAAACTAATTTCTTTTCCTTTTGATGAATACCACATAGTAGCATTATTGGGTCCTATTGTAGTTCTATTTTTAGTTTTTTGAGAAATCTTCATACTGCTTTTCCATAGTGGTTCTACTGATTTATATTTCCACCAACAGTGTGTAAGAGTTCCCTTTTACCTGCATCCTCACTGGATTCTGTTATTTTTTGTCTTTTTAATAATAGACATTCTCAGGTAAGATGATATCTCATTGTGGTTTTGATTTGCAATTTCCTGATTATTAGTGATGTTGAGCATTTTTTCATATAACTGTTGGCCATTTGTATGTCTTCTTTTGAGAAATGTCTATTCTTGTCCTTTGTCCACTTTTAAATAGAATAATTTGTTTTGTTCCTGTTGAGTTGTTTGAGTTACTTTTATAGTTTAGATATTAGTTGCTTGTCAGATGAATAGTTTGCAAAAATGTCCTCTCATTCAGCAGGTTGTCTCCTCACTTTGCTGATTGTTTCCTTTGCTGTGTAAAATCATTTTAGTTTACTATAGTCCCATTTGTGTATTTTAGTTTTTCTTGCCAGTGCGTTTGAAGTCTTAGCCATAAAATATTTGCTTAGACCAATGTCCTGAAGTATTTTTCCTGTAATTTTTTCTATTTTATAGGTTTGGACCTCACATTTAAGTATTTAATCCATCTTGAGTTGGTTTTTGTATAGGGTGAGTGATAGGGGGCCTGTTTCATTCTTATGCATGTGACTATCCAGTTTTCCCAGCACCATTCACTGAAGAGGCTGTCCTTTCTCCAGTGTATGTTCTTGGCACCATTGCCAAAAATCAGTTGGTTGTAAGTGTGTAAATTTATTTTGGGGTTCTTTATTTTCTTCCATTGATCTATATATCTGTTTTTATACGAATACCATGCTGTTGTGGCCACTATAGCCTTTAAATATTTTAAAGTCGGGTAGTGTGATGCCTCCAGCTTTGTCTTTTTTGCTCAGATTATTTTGGTTATTTGGGCTTTTTTTTTTTTTTCATTCCATACACATTTTTGGAATGTTTTTTCTATTTCTGTGAAAAATGATGTTGATATTTTAATAGAGATTGCATTGAATTTGTAGATTGCTTTGGGCAGTATGGTCATTTTAACAACATTATTTCTTCCTATTCATGAGCACAAAATGTTTTTCTATTTATTTATGTCCTCTTCAGTTTATTTCATCACTGTTTTGTAGTTTTCCTCGTAGAAGCCTTTCACCTCCTTAGTTAAATGGGATTAACTTCTTGATTTCTTTCTCAGCTAATTCATTGTTGGTGTATAGAAAATCTACTAATTTTTGTATGTTGATTTTGAATCCTGCAACTTCACTAAATTTATTTATCAGATCTGAGAGTTTTTTTGGTCAAATATTTAGGTCTTTTTAGATATAAGATGGTATCATCTGCAAAGAGGGACAATTTGACTTCTTTTCCAACTTGTATGCCTATTATTTCTTTTGCTTGCCTGAATACTCTGGCCAGGACTTCCAGTACTATGCTGAATAGGAGTGGTGAAAGTGAATACCTTTGTCTTGTTCTAGTTCTTAGAAGACAAAGCTTTAGCTTTTCCCCATTTAGTATGATGTTAGCTGTGGGTTTGTTGTATATAAACTTTATTATTTTGAAGCATGTTCCATCTATTACTACTTTTTTGAGAATTTTCATTATGAAAGAATGTGAAATTTTATTGAATGCTTTTTCTATGTCTATTAAGCCACTTTCACCACTGTTATTCAACATAGTACTGGAAGTCATAGTTAGAGCAATCAGACAAAAGAAAGAAATATAAAGCATCCAAATTAGAAAAAAGGAAGTCAAATTATCCTTGTTTGAAGAAGATCTTAAGTTTTGAAAAACCTAAAGACTACACACAAAAAAACTATTAGAACTGATAAACAAAGTCAGTAAAGTTGCAGGATACAAAATCAACAAACAAAAATCAATAATATTTCTATATGCTAACGTGAACAATCTGAAAAATAAGAAAGCAATCCCATTTACAATAGCTACAAATAAAATAAAATACCTGGGAATTAATCAAAAAAATGAAAGTTCTCTACAATGAAAACTGTAAAACATTGATGCAATAAATTGAAGAAGTCACAAAAATATGGAAAGATATACCATGTTCACATATTAGAATAATCAATATTGTTAAAATGTCCGTACTATCTGAAGCAATCTACAGATTAAATGCAATCTATATGAAAATACCAATGTCATTGTTCACAGAAATAGAAAAAACAATCCTAAAATGTATATGGAGCCAGAAAATACCCACAATGCCCAAAGTTGCCCTAAACAAAAAGAACAAAACTGGAGTAATCACATTACCAGACTTCAAATTATACTACAATGCTACAATAATCAAAACAGCATGGTACTGGCATAAAAACAGACAAATGAATCAGTGGAACAGAATAAAGAATGCAGAGATAAAGCCATATATCGACAGTGAACTCATTTTGACAAAGTTCCCAAGAACTTATGTTGGGTAAAGACAGTATCTTCAATAAATGGTGCTGGGAAAACTGGATATTCATACACAAAGGGATGAAACTAGATCCCCTATCTCTGCCATATGCAAAAATCAAATCAAAATCAATTAAAGGCATAAATCTCAGGCCTCGATCTATGAAACTACTACTTGAAAACATTGGGGAAAATCTCTAGGACATTGGTTTGGGCAAATATTTCTTGAGTAATACCCCACAAGCACAGGCAACCAAAGAAAAAAAGGACAAATGGGATCACATCAAATTAAAAAGCTTCTGCACAGCAGAGGAAACAATCAACAAAGTAAAAAGACAGCCCACAGAATACGAGAAAATATTTGCAAAGAACCCATCTGACAAGGGATTAATAACCAGAATATATAAGAAGCTCAAACAACTCTATAAGAAAAAGTCTGATAATCCCATCAAAATGGGCAAAAGATCTTGACTAGACATTTCTCAAAAGAAGACATGCAAATGGCAAGCAGGCATATGAAAAGGTGCTCAACATCATTGATCATCAGTGAAATACAAATCAAAACTATAATAAGATATCATTTCACCCAAATGAAAATGGCTTTTATCCAAAAGTCAGGCAATAACAAATGCTGGTGAGGATGTGGAGAAAAGAGAACTCTGTATACTATTAGTAGGAATGTAAATACTGCAACCACTATGAAGAGCAGTTTGGAAGTTCCTCAAAAAATTAAAAATAAAGCTACCGTATGATCCAGCAATCCCACTCTTGGAAATACACCCAAAAGAAAGGAAATCGGTATATTGAAGAGATATCTGCACTCCCATGTTTGATGCAGCACTATTCACAATAGCCAAGATTTGGAAGCAACCTTAAGGTCCACCGACTGATCAATGGATCAAGAAAATATGGTACATATACACAATGGAGTATTATTCATCCATAAAAAAGAAGGAGATTCAGTCATTTGCAACAACATGGTTGGAACTGGAGATCACTATGTTAAGTAAAATAAGCCAGGCACAGAAAGACAAACATTGCATGTTCTCATTTGTTTGTGGGATCTAAAAATCAAAACAGTTGAACTCATGGACATAGAGAGTAGAATGATGGTTACCAGAGACTGGGAAGGATAGTGGAGGGACTGATGGGAAGGTGGGGATGGTTAGTGGGTACAAAAAAATAAAAAGAATGAATAAAACCTACTATTTGATAATACAGCAGGGTGACTATAGTCAATAATAACTTAATTGTATGTTTTAACATAAAATAAAAGGAAAATGCATTCTAGAGTAGAGATTCTGAAACTTTAATATGGCTATGAATCATATTGATCTTACTAACATGTGTATTTGGATTTTCTGAGATTCTGCATTTAAAATATTAGCTCCCAGTTGATGCTGATGTTACCAATCTGTGGACCATCCTCTAGTATTAATATTCTATAAATTCTTAGATACTGTACAACTTCACTAGTTTCAAGGCAGCAGCATAGAATTATGGATCGAAGACTCTGAAGTCACACAAATTTGCTTCAAGCCTTAGCTCTGGGCTTCTCAATGTGACCTTGGCCAAGGTTTTCTGTCCCGGCTTCAGTTTCCTTATTTATAAAATCAGGCAAAATGGTGCCAACTCTGGGATATTATTGTGGGGACTGAATGATATAACAAAAGTAGAGTACTTACCACAGTACCTGGCACATAACCCTCAAAAATGGTCAGCTTCATGTTATAACTGCAAATCAGCATTCTATGTGAGGACATGAAGAGTGTCATTATGGATGGCTCACTTGTGTCACAGCCTGACACTCAGATGGTCACTGCCAGTAGGCATTACCTCTGAACTACAAGTGGTACAGAGATGTTGAGAAGAAATCAGGACAGAACTGACAGTTTAGGCACAAAGATGAAGTTGGCCTCTATCAAACAGAAGAGCAAAAGCTAGGAAGAGGGGGCTGGCATGGCTTTGCAGTGTCTTGCATGCCATTTTGCAAGTAAAGAAAGGCACATAACTCCCAGCTGCTAGCTGTTTTGTGGTCTGTGGGCTGTGTAGCATAGGAAATGGGGAACAGAATCACTGCAGAAGCAGAATGTGCTTAGTGGTGGAAAATGTGGGAATGCAGAAGCAGAAGGGAACCCATCCTGTTATTACTCTTCTCTGTCCCCTTTGTGCTTAGTAACCACCTCCAAGAATGCACCCTTAAGACTCATGCTGGATTTAATCCTGGCAAGTGTATGATCCAAAAACCCCACAGTCCCCAGAGACAGCATTAAAAAGGACCCCGTGACCTTAACATGTCTCCTTTGATTCCAAGCAAAGGAGCCTTATCAATAGGAAACACTATTGTTTTCTCTCAGTAGGGATGGCTGAAAGTGGCAGCTGTTGTATAAGCCAGCATGCCAACAAAGGGACAAAGGGACACATCTTGGAGCTATGAAAGACAGGAAAACAGCAAATGGCATTAATTCTATTTCATCCAAGAGCAAGTGCAGATGGTCTGGAGAGGCAAGGCAACACTCTGGGCAGCAGAATGGAGATGGAGGGGTTGGGGAGAAAGTCACCTATCAAAAACATTGCACCTGTAAGTCCTTTGTGGCCTCCAACAAGAGCAAAGACATTGTCAGAGGAGGGGTAAAGCTAAAGCCGACCGAGTAAAATGAATTTGTTTTTAACTTGTGAAAGAAACTTGACATAGAGAAGGACACATTTTGCAAATTAGCTACAACAGCTCTCACAACACAAAGGGGGAAGGGAACATGCAATTTAGTTCAGCTGGTTATAACTCAGTCCCCTTTGCTTTTTAACAAATTCCATTGAGATTAATGTTTTAATCATCTAAGAACAACGTGTGTGCTGCTATCTTAAAATGAATTTTTTGTATGCTTACGACTTATTCATTCATTCATTCATTCAACCAACTTCATTTCCAGCTTCCTTTACTGTTACATGTGGACAAAGAATGTGGTTCTTGCCAAAGGAACTTGAGCAGAAGGAATGTGCTCCAGGCCTGGCCCATAAAATCCTCCCTTACGGTTATGCTCTCTTCATTTGACTACAGAACAGAATATATTAGTAGGACCTTCTAGAAGTCTGAGCTATAAGACAGGAGACTGAGCCCTTAAATGGTTGAATGGAGAAAGCCCAGATGCCCACCAGACCCCATGGCCCCATTATATGTGTGAGAAATAAATATTTAATGTGTTAAACCATTTAAATTGGAGTGCTGTGTGCTCCAACAGCTAGTCTACCCAGATTAACATGTATATATAATGCAATGGGGACTTAGAGGATGGACTACCTTAGTCTGCCTTAGTCCCAGGGAATATGGGAAGGCATTGCAGATGTGAAAACACTCAGCAGAGTAGAAGGAGGACTGCAAGTTTGCTGACCTGGCAAGGGCAGGAGAAAATTTTTGGATGAGGCAAAAGCAAAATCAAGGATAAGAGCTCACTAACAGAATGGGTTATTTGGGAAACCATGTTTCAGTATGGTTGGAGTCTTAAATGTTAGGGGGGACTGGAGGGGCACGTATACCATTTATTACAACAGCATGGGAAACTATGGCCTGTGGGCCAAATCTGGCCTACTGCTTGTTTTTGCACTGCCTAGAAATTAATAATAGTTTTTATACTTTTAAAAGGCTGAAAAAAATCAAAAGAATATTTTGTGGCACATGAATATTATATGAAATTCAAATTTCACTACCAGTAAATTAAGTTTTATTGAAGTACAGCAATGTTCATTCATTTACATACTTTCTATGGCTGCTTTTTTGCTACAATGGTAGAGATCAATAGTTGTGGCAGAGACCATATGGCCTACAAAGCCTAAATATTTACTATCTCTCTCTTTCCAAAAATGTTTGCCAACTTCTGCTTTAGAGCCCTAACTTTATCCCATGTGATAAACTCCATTATTATTCCTATTCGTCACTTCTTGAATCCATACTTAGTCATGTGACTTTAAATTTCATACCACTGTGTGAAGTGTATTCTTCTGCTTCATTCATGTTGGGCTTGGCCATGCCACTTGTTTTGGTCAGTGGAATAAGGGAGAAAGTGATAGTGTACTGATTCCAAGCTTTTCCAATAAAAGAGATCACATGTTTTGCTTTTCCCATTTGTTTTTCTATCAATCTCATGAGAGGGACATGTCCTTCATATCATCAGAAAGGAAGGAATGTGGAGCAGAGCTACCTCAACTGAACTGCAGACCTAAAGTCTGAAGCAGAGCCACCTCAGCTAATTCTCAGACCTATTAGACTATTAATAGTTAATGCTTATTATATGCCAGTGGGCTTTGAAATTGTTTGTTAAGCAGCAATAGCTGACTGACACATCATGTAGCTACCGAGGAGAGGAAATTACCAGATGCAAGTCCAGACACACTCCCTTATAACTAAATGTTAAATAATATTAGCAAGTTAAAGTTGCCAAGACCTAATGCTAAAGGCACTTATATTAAGCATATAGAAGCCTAGTTTGAAAACAAAATTAGAGTTAACTCAGAAAGAAAACTATTGGTTCTTTCTCCTTTTTTTGAAATCTGAATAAGGCCTCTGGCATTCCCTCCCCAAAGTTAAGTGGTCCTATGTTCACATAGAAAATTTCCTTTTCTTTCTTTTATTGTAGCTCATCTTTGTTTTGGCATGCCTCTGCTATGTCTTCAATTTTTTATGACCTTCAATAGCCCTCTATAATAGGATATGCCTCTCTCTATAGTCTGACCTGTATAATTTGGAAGCTTGAGAATCTCTAATTCATCCATCCCAGGGAATTCTGGAATACAAATCATTTTATGAAATGTCTAAGAAAGGAGCTGAGGTAAAACACCAAAAATGTCCTTTTCAGGTTTCTTGGTTAATGCCTGTGTGAGTTGTCATGGTGACTGGGGAAGGGATGGAGATCAGAGAAGAGATTAGAGAATATATTGTCATATTGGGACCTATAAAGCTTTTGTGAACATTTGCTTCTTGGAAATTAACTCAGGAAATTGCATCATTCACTGACGTGATTCTCTGAATATCACAAGATCAATAAAATCTCAATTCTATGAACTGGGATGATTTCTTCTTTCTCTTATTCTAGAGTCTTAGGGTTCATGGCTAGGAGAAGCAGCATCCTGGGCATGGCAACATTAAAATATAAACATTTGAAATTTGCGTATTTATTTATTAAATTGAAGCCTCCCGCTTCCCTCTTCCAGTTCCCACCTGTGTTCTCACCACCAAAATAAAACAAGTAAGAGAAGTTGACATAGAAAGCCCCAGTAATATTCAAAGCAATTAATCACAATCTCGGAGGGGGGAGGGGGGAGATGCAGGCATCAATATCATTTGAAGTTCCTAGATTATTCCAATGTGCAGACAAGTTTAAGAACCACTGTTCTAAACCTCACTCTTGGTAAACTTGCATTCTGAACATTACAGGGGCACTAAGAGACAAATAATCACCCCATTATAAGAGGTTGGGGGCATTTAGTCCAAATTGGCAAGTGTATCTGTTAAGATATTTTCAGTTTCAAAGTAACAGAAAATCCAACTCAAACCTTTTCACATGATAAAAAATGTTTAGAGTCTCATATAAATGAAAAGTTCAATGTTAGTGTTCTTTTTGTCTCTCTATGCTTCCACCCATGTCATTATCGCTGGTGCTTCTAGGAGAGATTTCCATAAGCATCTGGTGCTATATGCTTTCCCTTCAGGTTCAGCCCCAAGAGAGAAAGCTTTCTTTCTCTCAACTACTAGACAATGCCTGGTCTATGCTTTGATTGGATCAATATAGGCTGTCCCATTTACATATTAACCAATCACTAGCCAACTAACTAGGAAACTCTTTTTTGCTCTTGACTTAGAGCTACATTACAACACATTTCTGAACCAATTACTGGGACAGGCATTGGTTTAGGCCAATTAGGATTCACCACTAGAGCTAAAAGGGAGGATAATTCTACCCACAAAGCAGGCAACCCCATAATGGGATAGGAGTAGGTCCTATTAGGAAGGGAGAAGTATCTAATAGCTACTGGTTAGGCAATCAACAAATATCCAGGAAACAACAATGGAGATAAAGCAGAAAATGCTTTAGATTATTTTGTGGTTCCTCATTAGTAGCAGAGTAGAACTGGATTCCTCCTATGAAGAGAAGATCCTTCATACTTTCTTTTCCCCAAGTCATGAGCCATGCAAACAGGATGATAAATATCACTAATGTCTGATCATTCTCAAAGTTTCAAATGTCTTCTGTCTTCTATACCATTCTAGAAAAGGAGGAGCAACCCAGCTGCTTTCTACCTAGTCATCCAGAATGTTCTAAGAAGTCAGGAACTCCTCATTCATGGGCCCAAAGGTGCAGATTCTACTTTCTAAACTTAAAAGAAATGGCTACCCTTTAGCCCATTAGGAAGACATCAACTTACCCTCTAAATGCACTCAGCAATTCCCAAGTCTCAATAGGAGAAGATAGTAGCTGCTCTCATTGTTTCATTAGAGTTGCCCCCTGAAGAGTATGAAATTCAAAGTCATGAGATATTAGTCTGCTGGTTGAGGTAGTCACCAGTCAAAATGCAAATACTTTTTAAATTTATCAGGTAAATGATTAACATCTATTCATCCTTTAGCATTAACTTGTACATCAGAAAGTCAACCCAGGAGCCTCCTAAAGGGGTTAAAGAGGAGGTGGTGAAGGAGGAGTTTGGTAGGATACTGAAGACAACCTGTACCAAGAGAACAAAAATCTCCATCTTCACATCTTGGTCTATTTATAGTCTCTTTCTGATGAAATGATGTGTCAGATCCTCTGGTATGCTGTTCTTAGACTTTAATGTTCTACAAATCCCTGGGGGCTTTGTAAAAATTCAGAATCTGATTCAGCAGGTCAGGAGTCAGTTCTGAGATTCTGCATTTCTAAGAAGCTCTGAGGTTATGCTGCTGCTGCTGTTTTGCAAATGATACTTTGAGAAGGAATCCAGAATATACCACTGTGCCATAAAGATATTTTGAGCAAAAGACATATGAGCTCCTGAAATCTCTTATCTGCCTAAAAGCAGAACCTCTTGAACTCAAAAGAACTCAATTGTCATAAATACCCTCCTTGGGAGCAACAGGGAAGATTGACTCATCACCTGAGAGAAGTCAGCGCCACACCTAAGCAGATATTGTCACAAAATTATATCTCCCATTTATTCTCCTAGGAGTCCATTTACCTTCCTGAAAGTCATTTTCCTGTATATGCCCTTCTCCCCCTCCCTTTTCCCTGTTAAAAGGAGGTAGTATGGAGTTGGGTATGAGATAGTACATAAGCCCCAAATTACAAATGCCTCCTTGAGTCACATTTTTTCTGTGAACTCCCATATGTACATATGTGAATAAAATCTGTCTTTTCTGTTGCTAATCTATTTCTTATCAGTTTAATTTGCAGACCCCCAGTCAAAAAAATCTAAGAAGGTAGAGAAATGTTTTTAACTCCCTGGCAGTTTGGTGACAAAGATGGGATGGATGGTTGGGACTCTGCTATCTCTGGAGACTACAGCTGAGATTTCGGGATCTCTGGCCAAGCTAGTGAAAGCAAACTTTTATGTTTATGTCAATTAACTTATTTTTAACCAATCAAACTCCCTTATCTCTGCTTAGTGTTGAGTGGAATGAAGGTGGTAAGAGCCCCTTCTTGTCTTTTCTTTCTAAATAGAGATTGGAAGGAGAAAACACTTGAAAGAACTAGTTCTTTGGTTATTGTAACTTTTGGGCAACTCTGTTTTGAGTATTTTCCCTCCCATTGGATAGTCACTTCTTTCCTGATTGTCTTGTTTTGTGTCCTGAGAGCTTGGCTTGGATCTAGTGAGAGTGTTCTCTCTCTGGCTTTCTTCCCTGTGGGCGTGGGAGGGCATAGGTTGTCAGGCCTGCACCCGCAGGTGACCAGCTGTCATGTTGGGGGACCATGAGAATTTGTAGTCAGTTGTGCAGATATGTGGAAGTCTAGGCACTCCATTTGCTGCTGACGTTCTAGCAACCTATTGCCATCCCTCAGGGAGCTCATCTCTCTCTCCTTTTTGCCTTAACTGCCTGTGGCAATGAGGGTTTTTGCTTTCTTTCTTTTTGACTATCTTAGGGAGTGACTTTGGATCATAGGGACTGCATGTTCTTCAACTTCCTTGGGTACACCTCTTGTATCCATTGCTAAGCCATTTAAAAGGCTTATTGGTTTTGAGTTGAGAAAGGAAAAAAACCTTTTATCCAAGAAACATGAGCCGGTTTCAATTAGCAGGCCCAGAAAGGCATTTACAATGTAATAGCAGTCAAGTTTCACTACCCCTTGGGCTAAATAATCACTTCTTGAAGCCACTTGCTATGTAGACTCTAGAATGACTCCAACGAGCCATAAAATGCCATATACCCTATAGTTCAACAATGTATAGCTAATCACTAACTAATGTTTTCTGTAAACCAATGAACATTTTTGATGAAGAACTTTTCTCCTCAGATTCATCATTTTTTTATTTAAAAACTTGAGCCTCTCTTTTGTTCTCTGGAGTACTCCCCAAGGCAAGTTGGAAGTGTGTCCCAGGCTGTAGTCCTCAACATCTGTGCATGAATAAATTCTGTTTAAACTGCATTCTGACCCTTTTGCTTATTTTAGGTTGACAGAGCCATATGTCAAAATTGCAACAAATTTAGTTTAAAAATCTTTATTTGCTTTTATTTATGATTCTAGAGTTGGATAACACCTCATTCTATAAAACAGAATGAGTATTCTGATGAGCTGAGCAGAGGAGTTTGACTTTATAGGTAGAAAGCTGAAGAAAGCAGAAACTGTAACTGTAGGACCAGCCCAAGCGGGGCTTATTGTATTGATAACAAAATGTCAAGTTACCTTGTAGGTATAACAGAGTTGAAAACTGCATGCATGTAGCCCAGGTATATGCAATAGAAAAAGCTCTGACTTCTAACTGTGCCAGGAACCGATTAATCCTCCCCTAAGCACCAAGAAGACTGAGACATGACAGGAACCCGAATGCCTAAACTCTTTCAGAAGTGAGGAGTACGTTGGGCCCGAAGATCTGGGGCTAAAATCCTCAACACACCTTTCTGTAAATGGTCAAATTTGAAGCCCTTGGCCAGGCGTCGTAACTCATGCCTGTAATCCCAGCACTTTGGGAGGCCAAGGCAGGTGGATCACTTGAGGTCAGGAGTTTCGAGACAAGCCTGACCACCATGGCAAAATCCCGTCTCTACTAAAAATACAAAAATTAGCTGGGTGTGTTGGCACGCACCTGAAGTCCCAGCTACTTGGAGGCTGAGGTAGGAGAATCGCTTGAACCTGGGAGCCAGAGGTTGCAGTCAGCCGAGGCTATCCCACTGCGCTCCACCCTGGGTGACAGAGTGGGACTCCATCTCAAAACAAACAACCCCCACAAAATTTAAAGCCCTCCAATTAGACTTGCCAAGACAACATTCCTAACTTCTTTCCCTTGCCCTCTGAACCCATAAATTTGCCCCAGACCCCAAATTGGAGAGACTGCTCCTATTTCCTTCCTGACCAGTTTTGTAAATAAAGCCTTTCTTTTCTCAAAAGCCAATGCCACATGATATTGGCTTCTGTGAGCATCAAGAAACAAGCCCATTTGCTTGATGATAAAACAGAGAACAAAAAACAGATTGGTCATTTCAAAGTTATTTTTCTTACAGGGTTAAAACAGCAAAGACTTCCTTATTAGGGTGACTGAGGTTGACTAGAATCTTTTGTGTTTGGGGGAAAACTATCCTGTTTCAAAGTTCACTTTGATTACATGGCAGTTAGTGATACAGGAGATAGAAAGAAATTATTTAGACAGATAGTAAGGGCAACAGAGTCCTTGGTAGAATTTCCCTTTTAACAAAAAGCAGCCCTGAAATTATTTCTTTTCTAACAAAGACCAGCCTGAAAAATCGAGCTGCAGACATTGATAAGCAAGGTGGAAGCTTGCACGGGTGAATGTTGGTGGCCTGTGTCAATAGAAAAGGGCTACCTGAGGGCCAGGAATGTTCAACATGGAGGCTCCATCTTCCCTTTTCCTTGTCACCATGTGTATAGTAAAGAACCAGGTAACTTGGCACCAGCCAGGTAGAGAACTCATCTGCATAGCAAAGGATTAGGGTGGGGACTACCAGAAAGTCGCACCCTATGCAAATGGAACACCTAGTCCTAACCAGTTGTTCATGCCTTATGCAGATGGCACACCTGGTCCAACCAATCTTTTGTGCCCTATGTAAATCAGACACTGCCTCCTCAAGCTCATCTATAAAACCCGCTGCATTTCACTGCAGAAGCAGGAGACCCTCTCAGAGGAACCCTTCTCTCTACAGGAGAGAGAGTTTTTCTTTCTTTCGCCTATTCAACCTCCACTCTTTTTGTTTGAGACGGACTCTCACTTTGTTGCCAGGTTGGAGTGCAGTGGCGTGATCTTGGCTCACTGCAACCTCCGCCTCCCAGGTTCAAGCGATTCCTCTGCCTCAGCCTCCCGAATAGCTGGGACTACAGGTGTGCACCACCACACCCAGCTAATTTTTGTATTTTTAATAAAGATGGGGTTTCACCATGTTGGTCAGGATGGTCTCAGTCTCTTGACCTCATGATCCGCCCGCCTTGGCCTCCCAAATTGTTGGGATTACAGGCATGAGCCACCGTGCCTGGCCTAAACCTCCACTCTTAACCTCATTCCTTGTGTGTCTGTGTCCTTGATTTCCTCGATGTGAGACAACAGACCTCAAGTATTACATGAGGCTGCTTCATTAGCACAAGTGACTCCATCCTGATTTGGTCTAGTCTGCTGGGGCCTAGTGCAGGAGGCTTGTCCAAAACAATGGCCTTCCATAAACTTTGTTTCACACATATAAAAGCTTATTTGGTTTTGAGTCACATTTGAGAATAGGTACACCTTTAGAGACCCTAAATATTTGCATTCTTGCTTTAAAACAAAAAATCAATACTGCCAGGAGTATTTTGTTTGTCCCAGCCAAAACTTGATGAGAAGATATTTGAAAGGATTTTCAGAGAGCTCTCACCCTAAAACAAATGTCCTACTTTATTTTGCTAGAGAATACTAGCCTAATTTTCCTGGGTTACTAGGGTTGGAGGTTAACCCAAAGAAAATTAGGAAATGGAGGTTAACCTATAAATCAAATAAGACATTGAAATTCAATAAATGTTATGTTTATTAAAGTTTGAACGAGACCAGCTGACACATTTCCTTCTGTCCCATTATCTGGCCAGACATGTCCACCCACAACGAAATTTTGGAGTTTGTCTTGTACCCTCTAAGCCATGTTACACTGTTAACTTTTCTAATTTAGTAATGTGGAGTTCCTGAATGTTCATATTTACTACCTGGAGCCCTAAAGTTGAGAAAGAATAGCCAGTGACTCAGTAAACTCTTTTACTAGGGTATCACATCTCCCCTTGGAATAAATGATCCATGCAATAAAAAGAAATGGACTGGGGGCATGGTAGATTGAGGTCAAGTACCTTACAGACTCCAGTGAAAGGAAAATGCATTGTAGAAACCTGAATTACCCCAAAAATTAACAGCAGGACTTCTAGTTTGCATAGCAAAATGGACATTCTGAATTAAACATTAACATCAAATTGATCCAGTGCTGGTGATGTAATATTCAAATAAATGAGTTTTAAATAAATCATATTCTTCTTTAGAATGTTGCCTCCCTACTGCCACAGGCATTTTAGTCCGACTTGTCGTCTGTCTGGATCAAAAGAACATTCACATTTCTTAGGTAGTACAACAGAGGCTTCAGATTTCTCCAAGGCCCATTTCTAACAATAAGCACAGTTTAGTGGCTTTCTCTTATTCAGAGACTATAATCTGAATTTGAATTGGATTTCAATAAAGCAGCATTTGGAATGCAAATAGGAAAGTAATTAGGGTGACAAAAAAGGGTGTAAAAGTATATGATTCTTTAAATGCATCCTAAAACCCTCTGGTTTCAGGACCATGCACCTCTCCCGCAAGGGGAAGCCTGTGCAGAATAAGTTGTGCTAATACAGAAAGCAAGAAAGTGATTAGTTGTTTTCAAAAAATACATCGGTTCCTCTAATGTTCTCTCAAAATAGCACGCTGATAATGCACAGATCTTTGCAATTAAATGGAAGGATAAAAGCAATGTTGGCCGGGCGCGGTGGCTCAAGCCTGTAATCCCAGCACTTTGGGAGGCCGAGACGGGCGGATCACAAGGTCAGGAGATCGAGACCATCCTGGCTAACACGGTGAAACCCCGTCTCTACTAAAAAATACAAAAACCTAGCTGGGTGAGGTGGCGGGCGTCTGTAGTCCCAGCTACTTGGGAGGCTGAGGCAGGAGAATGGCGTGAACCCGGGAGGCGGAGCTTGCAGTGAGCTGAGATCCGGCCACTGCACTCCAGTCTGGGCGAAAAAGCAAGACTCTGTCTCAACAAAAAAAAAAAAAAAAAAAGCAATGCACACAGACTCATTCTAGAGAAACTTTTCCTGGGTGAATTAGCTGTCTTAGTCAATAAGCGTGAAACATGGTAACACCACAGGATAGTTAGCTGTGGGATAGCTGATACCAGAATTTGGCCTTGCAATCTTCAAACACATAAAGAAGATGTGGTCTATTGTATTACTGTTCACAACTATTTATATACCTTTCTGCTCTATTGATTCTGGACTTGGCCAAATAACTTACTTTGGCCAATGGAATATGAGATAACTTGATGCAGACCAAGTTCAAGCAAAAGCTTTAAACATGATTGTGTGGTTCAGCTTGGCCTCTCTTTCTCTCTGCCAGAAAACGGGCAGATCCTACCTTACGTGCTCCTTAAGCCAGGGTACTAAAATGAGAAGACATGTGAGGCAAAGCAGAGTTAATCAGAGCTGAGCAATGCCACAGTAGATGCAGTTGACCCCCAGTTAATTGGGAACTTCCAACATACAACCTGAGTGAGACATAATGTTTGTGAGTGTGAGCCATTAAGTGCTTTGTGACTGTAACTACAAGCCAAACAAATTAACACAGAAATTGATATATAGAAAAGGCATGGTGCCACTGATTTTTCAAATCATTGCTCATACTTGGCAATTTTATTCAGGATTCTACCTTTGGGCTCACAGAGAGATGGATAAAAATGCCTTTTTCATAATGCCGTAAATCGAGCCTCTTACATGACTTCTTTAACCCACTGGACATCTGTAATAAGAGGTTCTTGGATTGTGATATATATTATCCCAACTCAGAAAGTTCTGGAGACCTTTCTTAGGTTCTCCGCCCCCCCACCCCACATCAGGACATAAGTTCTCTTGAAGCTACTTGAAGAAAGAATGTCAGGAGAAAAATTACTGAAGAAAATGACTGTGTCTAATGTTTCTGGAGTGTAGCCTTCATAGGGTGACTCAGAGATCCAGGCTTCCTTAAACTGCGGCCCTGTCATCGCTTGCATCTTCAGAGTCCTAGCCTCTCTTGCATCTTCTGCACCCCACTGATAGGTAAGGGAAGAGATAATGTAAAGGATCGCATGGCAGCTTTTTATGAGCCAGGCCTAGAAATGGAGTACGCTTCTGTCCACATTCAATTGGTCATATGGCTACATGTAACTACTAGGGATGTGGGAAAGGTACCCATGTTGTGTGCCCAGTGATACATTCCAAGCTCTTAATATAGATAGTTTGGCAGACTGTTTTCCCTTTTAGTTTGACAAGTAGTTTGAACACTAGAATTCCACCCTCTCATGTAAGTCCTTCCTGTCTTACCCATTCTTAAGAACCAGCTCAAATGTTATCTCCCTTCTGTAGCCTTGCCACATGCTCCACACAGAATTTATAGTTTTATTAATTCACTGCAGTATTCGCTTCTTCATCTTTAGTCCTCACAACCTTTACATGTGTCTCTTTATTTTAGACCTGGTTACAATATTTTACATCATTTTGCTCAGCTTTTAAGTTCTAGCTCCATGCTAATCTGTGCACTTAGTGAGGTCATTGTTAATGATTTTGTTAAAGTAATTCGATCTTACCCAGTCCTAACATACTGACTGGTACAAAGCCTGGGCTTTGGGGGCATCTCTTTTGGTTGAATTGCTGGCTGTTCTTTAAAACATTGCTCATATTCTTTGTGCCTTAGTTTCCTAGACTATAAAATGGAGATAATTAAATGAGCACTTACCTTATAGGGATGTAAAGATAAAATGAGATGATATTTGTTAAGTCTTAGAACAGTGCCTAAAGTATAGTAAGCCCTCAGGTAAGTGCTTAATAAAATAAATATTTGTAATAAATGTATTTTACCTAACCAGCTGAAGTCAACCAGGATTCTACCCTCTCTGGTAGTAAGTATTTCACTATGTGGACCTGATCTTGAGAGAAGGCTTTCCCAGCTGCATTGCTCCAACCTATGGCCACTTAGGTTTCCTGCAGATCTAGTTCTACATATGGTGTCAAGATAAGCTGCAATGTCCTTGTCAAGCTTTCTAAAAGGCAAATGGCCTACAAACTAAATATCCTCTTAACTGAGTCTCACTTACTAAGAACGAATACAGTAAAAGACTGGTCCTGCATAGATAAGCTGATATACTCCATGCTGGTTGCCATAAGAAATGCTTCAGGTGATTAGATGTGTAAGAATAATTAAAATTTGGGGTGTGTGTGTGTGTGTATGTGTATGGAAAATGAAGAAATCATATATGTGTACCCATGGAGGACATGTGACTGATTGTTCAGATGGCATAAATATTGATGCAAAGGCCAAGGCAATGGTAGAACTTAGTGCTAACAGGAAGGTAGAGAAGAGGACTCAGAAACAGGAACAGTTCCTGTTGCATAAAGGCAAAAGGAATAAAACGGACACTCCATAATATAAAGCCTCTTCCTACATTACTTAACTACGTATCTCCCTCGACTAAATTCGCTACCTCCTAGTCAACAGAACATAGCCTGCCTTTGAATTTGCCCTCAACAGCCAGATAACTCATGGTCATGTGATTTAAACTGCAAATATATTTATCATTTCTCACAATGAGATATCAGAATTATGTGGTGAGTTTGAAATAAACTCACCTTCAGGCAAGAATTCATATTACTCTTTCCAGAAATCTTTTATAAGGATGTAATAAATGATCAATATTCTGCTTTATTTGTAATAATATTAATTGTAGCCTTAAAGTAAATAAATAGAAAAGAAAACACTCAACTTATGGAACATTCATATTATAGGATTTTATGTAGCCATTTAAATTCCTATTTTTTTTATTATTATACTTTAAGTTCTAGGGTACATGTACATAACGTGCAGGTTTGTTACATATGTATACTTGTGCCATGTTGGTGTGCTGCACCCATCAACTCATCAGCACCCATCAGCTCGTCATTTACATCAGGTATAACTCCCAATGTTAAATTCCTATTTTTAAAACTCATTAAATGACAAAGAAATATATGATTATAATATATGTTAGGTTTTGTTATAAGGTTAAAGAATGACTTGCACAATATAATCTTGATTTTATTGAAATTTATATACATTGACACAAAGGTAAAACTTGAAAGGAAAAATATCAAAAAGTTAATATTATCTCTAGGTGTTATATTTACAGGTCACTTGCATTATCTTCTTACATTTGTTATGGTTTAGAAATGTTCTTAAATAAGCATATATTGCCTTTATATGCAGAAAAAATACATTATAGCTAACATAATTTTGATTTTGTTTGACAAATCATGTCAAAGCTATTAGGTTAGGAAATAGTGCTTTTGGGCAACATTTCCCAGAGTGAGTTCCAGGATTCAGTTCCAAAAGATGCAGAGCTCATCAGAGCTACAGCAGCCACAGCCAACCCACGTTAATGACTTGTAAGGCGAACAGGAAATAAAGGTTTGTTCCTGTAAACCACCATAAACTGAGGAGTTGCTTGTTACTACAAACAAAGGTAAGTCAGAAGATAACCTCAAGAGTTCTGTGAACCTGTTAGTTCTGCTCTTTATTGTGAATTTTCTTTGAACAAAATTTCTGTGATGTTAGACTGTAACACTTTGAGGATAACCCTTCATTTCATTTTGCAGATGGTAAACTGAGGCTCAAAGAGGTAAAGTGGCCTAAAGACACAATGATTTAATTACAAAACCAAGATTGGAGTTCTTTTTGTCTAGAGCTCCTTCACTAGTTGTTTTAGTGGATGGTGTAACTGAGAGACTATTGGGAAGACCTTGTATGTTGGTGCCCAAAGCACTGCCCACCTAGGTGCAGTTTTTTGTTTTTTTTTTTTTTCATAGTATTGCCAAGCAGCCCAACTTCTGGTCTCCCTGATGTAGGCTAAAGACCTGGAATCAGAAGCATGTCATGATGTCTAAACATAAATGTTTATGAAAAAATTGGGGAACTTATTAAAAATCATTAACACCCAAACAAATGTTTGTGGTTAGAAAGTCAGAACAATATAAATATACCATTTCTATCCAAATTGATCTGTAGAATCAATGCAAGTTCAATAACTATCTTGACAGATTTTTTAAAAAATTCAAAAATGTATACAGAAAAGAGTCAGACCTGTCTATAAATTCATGAGGAAATGATAGAGTGGGCTTATTTGCTAAGGGAGATACCACTATATAATAAAGTCAAAGGTATAATAATTAGAACAATGAGGAATTCATGCAGAGATAGAAAAAAATAGACCAGTGAAATAGGAGAGTCCAGAAAGAGATACAGAGACACCATTTCAAATCAGTGGAGAATTAATGAACCTCTTGATAAACAGTGCTCTGATAATTAATTATTCCATAAAAATGAATTTAGATCCTAATCACAGATCATCCAACAATCAGTTTTTATGTAGCTTTAAAACTTAACCAAAGAAAGCAAAACTTTGACATTTCTAGAAGAGGTTAATATTTTTATGAGTTTTGAGTAGAAAAGAATTTTATAAATTATTTATGCATACAAACTATTAATGAAACAAACAATTGATAAATGTGACTACATTAAAATGTTTTTTAAAAAACTTCTGCTCTTTACAATATGATATGAAGAAATTGAAAAAGTGAGCCATAAACTGTGAGGAAATATTTGCAACTTACATGACCAATAGAGAATCAGTATCCAAAACACATTAAGAAATTCTAAAAATCCATATAAAAAATACAAGCAAACCAAGGAAAATTGGCCAAAAACATTTATAGAAATAAGAAACCTCCATGACCAATAAACTTGTGAAAACATGCTGGATGTCATTACACGTCAGAGAAATTTAAAGAAAAAATACAATATGTCTCTTTATTCCACCAATGCTATTGACTGAATTGTGCCTCTTCCCTCCCAAATTGATATGTTGAAGCCCTAACTCTCAATGTGATTGTATTTGAAGTAAGAAAGCAATTAAGGTTAAATTAATTGATAACGTTAGGACCCTAATTCAATAGGATTTGTTTCCTTACAAGAAGAGACGTAAGAGAGCTGACACTCTCTTTCACTCTGCCATGTTACGACACAGTAAGAAGGTGGCCATCTGCCATCCAGGAAGAGAGCCCTCACCAGAACCTGACCATGCTAGCAGCTTGACCTCAAACTTATAGCCTCCAGAATAGTGAGAAAACAAATTTTTGTTGTTTAAGCCACCTAGTCTATGGTATTTTGCCATGGCAGCCCAAAGTGATTAAAACAACCAGATAGGCAAAAATTTTTAAATCTGACAATACCAAGTAATGTGAATATGAATCAAGGGAAAGCTTACACATTGCTAGTGGAATTAAGAATCAGTACTTTGTTTTTTTAAGTTGTATATATTTAAGGTATGGAACATGATGTCTGATAGAAATATACATAATGAAATGATAAGCCAATACTTTGGAAAACAATTTGGCGTTACTTAGTTATTTTAAAGATAGTCTAACCTGCAACCCAGATATTCTACTTTTTGCTATTATCCTAGAAAATTTCTTCCATGTGCACATAGGAAACACAAACAAAAATGTGTTTTGCCACATTTTTGCAATAGAAAAAATACAAACAAAACCAAGAACAGCAAAAAGAACAAAATAATACAAATGTCTACTATGGGAGAATGGTTAAGAGAATTCTGGAATAATCATAGACTGGAACATTAACAAGAGTGAAAATTAACAACTTGCTACTAAATGAATCAACATGGATTAATCATAAAAACATAACATTGAATAAGAAAGCAAATTGTAGAATAATAATTGTAATATGATACCAATTTTAAGAACTTCAAAACCCGGCTTAATTGACCATTTGCATTTTATAAATGCATGTGTGTGTTCACACGTGCCACAAAATTTTGAAGAGAAACAACATAATAATACAAACACTAAATTTGGGTAATGATTACCCAAGAAGAAAAAGGAAGCAAGGGTCAGGATGGTTTAAACAGAGGACTTCAAATTATGGTCAATGTTAAATTTCTCAGCTTGATAGTGTACAAAAACTTATTTTATTAATATTTTATATGATACACGTACTGCTTTGTATTCACTAAATATTTTTAAATAAATGACAAGATTATAATTATTGGGAAGTATATACTGGTAATTAAATATGCTTTTCTTAATTAACTGGTATGTGTTCTTAAGCTCTTCAGACCACACTGGAGGGACATAACTAAAGAAACAAGGTACATGACTCATGACAGAATTTGAATCTGGCTAATTGGGACTAATTGCTGAGAGGCACCCTATGAATTGTCCAATTTTATCATTAAGTTCAGGGAATGAGAAAGCACCATGAAAAATCAATGAAACAACATCTCAAAATGTACCTTGCCTGATTATGTAATAATTATGTTCAGCTTCAGTTAATTATAACAATTAAGTAGTGCTTACTGTACTGGTAGTATTAACTCATTGCATTAAATTATTAGCAACAAAAATTAACTTGTGACCCAAAAGGGGAATGACTTTCTTGTGATATATTAGCATTTGAGAAAATGATTAATATGCCTTTTTTGAGGACACAGATACAAAGATTCCTTTAAAAAAAAACAATTTCTATCAAGTGATTCTTACTCCCATATCAGCTAATATTATACAATATTAAATATTATATGGCATAAGTATATTAACACTGGAGAGAAAAAAGGGATTAAGAATTATTTTCAAAACTCAGCCTGGGCAACATTGTGAAACCCCATCTCTACTAAAAATACAAAAATTAGCCAGATGTGGTGGTGTATGCCTGTCATCCCAGCTACTTGGGAGGCTAAGGAAGGGGAATTGCTTGAACCTTGGAGGCAGAGTTGCAGTGAGCTGAGATAGTGCCACTGCGCTCCAGCCTGGGCGACAGAGCAAGACCTGGTCTCGAAAAAGGTGGGGGGAAAGAAAGGCAGCAGCCCCAGTCAGGGGCTTATATATAAAACTCCCATCTCCCTGGGACAGAGCACCTGGGTAAAGGGGTGGCTATGAGCGCAGCTTCAGCAGACTTAAAAGTTCCTGCCTACCAGTTCTGAAGAGAGCAGTAGATCTCCCAGCATAGCACTCGAGCTCTGCTAAGGGACAGACTGCCTCCTCAAGTGGGTCCCTGACCCCTGTGCCTCCTGACTGGGAGACAACTCCCTGCAGGGGTCGAGAGACACCTCATAAAGGAGAGCTCCGGCTGGCATCTGGTGGGTGTTCCTCAGGGACAGAGTTTCCAGAGGAAGGAGCAGGCAGCAATCTTTGCTGTTCTGTACCCTTTGCTGGTGATACCCAGGCAAACAGGGTCTGGAGTGGACTTCCAGCAAACACCAGCAGACGTGCAGCAGAGGGGCCTGACTATTAGAAGGAAAACTAAGAAACAGAAAGGAATAGCGTCAACATCAACAAAACGGATGTCCACACAAAAACTCCATCCATACGTCACCAACATCAAAGACCAAAGGTAGATAAATCCACAAAGATGAGGAAAAACCAGCAGAAAAAGGCGAAAATTCCAAAAACCAGAATGCCTCTTCTCCTCCAAAGGATCAAAACTCCTCGCCAACAAGGGAAAAAAACTGGATGGAGAATGAGTTTGAACAGAAGTAGGATTCAGAAGGTGGGTAATAACAAACTCCTCCAAGCTAAAGAAGCATGTTACAACCCAATGCAAGGAAGCTAAGAACCTTGAAAAAAGGTTAGAAGAATTGCTAACTAGAATAACCAGTTTAGAGAAAAACATAAACGACGTGATGGAGCTGAAAAACACAGCATGAGAACTTCATGAAGCATACACAAGTATCAATAGCTGAATCAATGAAGCAGAAGAAAGGATATCAGAGATTGAAGGTCAACTTAATGAAATAAAGTGTGAAGACAAGATCAAAGAAAAAAGAATGAAAAGAAATTAACAAAGTCTCCAAGAAATATGGGACTATGTGAAAAGACCAAACCTACATTTGATTGGTGTACCTGAAAGTGATGGGGAGAATAAAACCAAGTTGGAAAACACTGTTCAGGATATTAACCAGGAAAACTTCTCCAATGTAGCAAGGCAGGCTAACATTCAAATTCAGGGAAAAGCAGAGAACACCACAAAGATACTACTTGATAAGAGCAACCCCAAGACACACAATTGTCCGATTCACCAAGGTTGAAATGAAGGAAAACATGTTAAGGGCAGCCAGAGAGAAAGGTGGGGTTATCCACAAAGGGAAGCCCTTCAGACTAACAGAGGATCTCTCTGCAGAAACCCTACAAGCCAGAAGAGAGTGGTGGCCAATATTCAACATTCTTAAAGAAAAGAATTTTCAACCCAGAATTTCATATCCAGCCAAACTAAGCTTCATAAGTGAAGGAAAAATAAAATCCTTTACAGACAAGCAAATGCTGAGAGATTTTGTCACCACAAGGCCTGCCTTACAAGAGCTCCTAAAGGAAGCACTAAATATGGAAAGGAAAAATTTGTACCAGCCACTGCAAAAACATACCAAATTGTAAAGACGATCGACACTATGAAGAAACTGCATCAACTAAGGGGCAAAATAATCAACTAGCATCATAATGACAGGATCAAATTCACACATAACAATATTAACCTTAAATGTAAACAGGGTAAAGGTTCCAATTAAAAGACACAGACTGGCAAATTGGATAAAGAGTGAAGACCCATCAGTGTGCTGTATTCAGGAGACCCATCTCATGTGCAAAGATACACATAGGCTCAAAATAAAGGGATGGAGGAAGATTTACCAAGCAAATGGAAAGCAAAAAAATAGCAGGGGTTGCAACCGTAGTCTCTGATAAAACAGACTTTAAACCAACAAAGATCAAAAAAGACAAAGAAGGGCATTACATAATGATAAAGTGATCAATGCAACAAGAATGGTAAAGTGATCAATGCATATATATACATGCACCCGAAACAGAAGCACCTAGATTCATAAAGCAAGTTCTTAGAGACCTACAAAGAGACTCAGACACCCACACAATAATAGTAGGAGACTTTAACACCCCACTGTCAACATTAGAGAGATCAACGAGATAGAAAATTAACAAGGATATTCAGGACTGGAATTCAGCTCTGGACCAAGTGGACCTAATAGACATCTAAAGAACTCTCCACCCCAAATCAACAGAATATACATTCTTCTCAGCACCACATCATACTAACTCTAAAATTGACCATATAATTGAAAGTAAAACACTCCTCAGCAAATGCAAAATAATGGAAATCATAACAAACAGTCTCTCAGACCACAGTGCAATCAAATTAGAACTCAGGATTGAGAAACTCACTAATAACTGCACAACTACATGGAAACTGAACAACCTGCTCCTGACTGACTACTGGGTAAATAATGAAATTAAGGCAGAAATAAATAAGTTATGTGAAACCAGTGAGAAAAAAGACACAACATACCAGAATCTCTGGGACACAGCTAAAGCAGTGTTTAGAGGGAAATTTATAGCACTAAATGCCCACAAGAGAAAGCAGGAAAGATCTAAAATTGACACCATAACATCACAATTAAAAGAACTAGAGAAGCAAGAGAAAACAAATTCAAAAGTTAGCAGAAGACAAGAAATAACTAAGATCAGAGCAGAACTGAAGGAGATAGATACATGAAAAACCCTTCAAAAAATCAGTGAATCCAGGAGCTAGTTTTTGGAAAAGATTAACAAAATAGGTAGACCACTAGCCAGATTAACAAAGAAGAAAAAAGATAATTATCAAGTAGACACAACAAAAAATGAATACTATAAACACCTCCACACAAATAAACTAGAAAATCGAGAAGAAATGGATAAATTCCTGGACACATACACCCTCTCAAGACTAAACCAGGGAGAAGTTGAATCTCTGAATAGACCAAAAACAAGTTCTGAAATAGAGGCAGTAATTAATAGCCTAACAACCAAAAAAAGCCCAGGACCAGATGGATTCATGACTGAATTCTACCAGAGGTACAAAGAGGAGCTGGTACCATTCCTTCTGAAACGATTCCAAACAATATATAAAGAGGGACTCCTCCTTAACTCATTTGATGAGGTCAGCATCATCTTGATACCAAAACCCGGCAGAGACACAACAAAAAAAGACAATTTCAGGCCAGTATCACTGATGAACATCATTTCGAAAATCCTCAATAAAATACTGGCAAACTGAATCCAGCAGCACATCAAAAAGCTTATCCACCATGATCAAGTCAGCTTCATCCCTGGGAATGCAAGGCTGGTTCAACATATACAAATCAGTAAGCATAATCCATCACATAAACAGAACCAATGACAAAAACCACATGATTATCTCAACAGATGCAGAAAAGGTCTTTGATAAAATCAACACCCCTTCATGCTAAAAACTCTCAATAAACTAGGTATTGATGGAATGTATCTCAAAATAATAAAAGCTATTTATGACAAACCCACAGCCAATATCATACTGAATGGGCAAAAGCTGGAAGCATTCCCTTTGAAAACTGCCACAAGACAAGGATGCCCTCTCTCACCACTCCTATTCAACATAGTATTGGAAGTTCTTGCCAGGGCAATCAGGCAAGAGAAAGAAGTAAAGGGTATTCAAATAGGAAGAGAGCAAGTCAAATTGTCTCTGTTGTCAGATGACATGACTGTGTATTTAGAAAACCCCATCATCTCAACCCCAAATCTCCTTAAGCTGATGAGTAACGTCAGCAAAGTCTCAGGATACAAAATCAATGTGCAAAAATCACAAGCATTCATATACACCAATAATAGACAAACAGAGAGTCAAATCATGAGCGAACTCCCATTCACAATTGCTACCAAGAGAATAAAATACCTAGGAATCCAACTTACAAGGGATGTGAAGGACCTCTTCAAGGAGAACTACAAACCACTGCTCAAGGAAATAAGAGAGAACACAAACAAATGGAAAAACATTCCATGCTCATGGATAGGAAGAATGAATATTGTGAAAATGGCCATACTGCCCAAAGTAATTTATAGATTCAGTGCTATCCCCATCAAGCTACTGCTGACTTTCTTCACAGAATTGGAAAAAAACTACTTTAAATTTCATATGGAACCAAAAAGGAGCCTGTATAGCCTAGACAATCCTAAGCAAAAACAAAGCTGGAGGCCTTACGCTACGTGACTTCAAACTATACTACAAGGCTACAGTAACCAAAACCACACAGTACTTGTACCAAAACAGATAAATAGACCAATGTAACAGATCAGAACAGAGGCATCAGAAATAACGCCATACATCTACAACCATCTGATCTTTGACAAACCTGAGAAAAACAAGCAATGGGGAAAGGATTCCCTGTTCAATAAATGGTGTTGGGGAAACTGGCTAGCCATATGTAGAAAACTGAAACTGGACCCCTTCCTTATACCTTATACAAAAATTAACTCAAGATGGATTAAAGACTTAAAAGTAAGACCTAAAACCATAAAAACCCTGGAAGAAAACCTAGGCAATACCATTCAGGACATAGGCATGGGAAAAGACTAAAACACCAAAAGCAATGGCAACAAAAGCCAAAATAGACAAATGGGACCTAATTAAACTAAAGAGCTTCTGCACAGCAAAATAATCTGTTATCAGAGTGAACAGGCAACCTACAGAATGGGAGAAAATTTTTGCAATCTATCCATCTTACAAAGGGCTAATATCCAGAATCTACAAGGAACTTAAACAAATTTACAAAAAATCCCTATCAAAAAGTAGGCGAAGGATATGAACAGATACTTTTCAAAAGAAGATATTTATGCAGCCAACAAACATATGAAAAAAAAACCTCATCATCACTGGTCATTAGAGAAAAGCAGATCAAAACCACAATGAGATACCATCTTACGCCAGTTAGAATGGTGATCATTAAAAAGTCAGGAAACAGATGCTGGAGAGGATGTGGAGAAGTAGGAACGCTTTTACACTGTTGGTGGAAGTGTAAATTAGTTCAACCATTATGGAAAACAGTGTGGCAATTCCTTAAGGATCTAGAACCAGAAATACCATTTGACCCAGCAATCCCATTACTGGGCATCTACTCAAAGGATTATAAGTCAGGCTGCTATAAAGACACATGCACATGTGTGTTTATTGCGGCACTATTCACAATAGCAAAGACTTGGAACCAGCCCAAATGTCCATCAATGATAGACTGGATTAAGAAAATGTGGCACATATACACCATGGAATACTACGCAGCCATAAAAAAGGATGAATTCATGTCATTTGCAGGGACATGGATGAAGCTGGCAACCATCATTCTCAGCAAACTAACACAGGAACAGAAAACCAAATACTGCATGTTCTCACTCATAAGTGGGAGTTGAACAATGAGAACACATGGACACAGGGAGGGGAACATCACACACCGGGGCCTGTTGGGGGATGGGGGGCTAGGGGAAGGATAGCATTAGGAGAAATACCTAATGTAGATGACGGGTTGATGGGTGCAGCAAACCACCATGACACTTGTATACCTATGTAACAAACCTGCACATTCTGCACATGTATCCCCAAACTTAAAGTATTATTATAATAATAATAATAAAAGAAAATGGAGTCCATATACCCAATGGAGTACTGTTCTGCCATAAAAAAGAATGAGATCCAGTCATTTGAAACATGTGTGGAACTGGAGGTCATTATATTAAGTGAAATAAGTCAGCTACAGAAAGGCAAGCTTCACATGTTCTCACTTATTTGTGGAAGCTAAAAATTAAAACAATTGAACTCATAGATATAAGAGTAGAATGATGGTTACCAGAGGCTGGGGAGGGTGGTGGGGTGGTGGTAAGGGGGAAGTGGAGATGGTTAATGGCTACAAAAAATAAAATGAATCAGATCTTGTATTTGATAGCACAGCAGGGTGACTATAGTCAATAATAATGTAATTGTACATTTAGAAATAACTAACTGAATATAATTAAATTGTTTGTGACACAGAGCATAAATGCTTGAGGGAGATGGTCACTCCATGTACCCTGATGTGATCATTACACATTGTATGCCTGTATCAAAATATCTTCTATACCTCATAAATATATGGACCTACTATGTACCCACAAAAATTTAAAACTTAATAAATAGGAAGTGTATGTCTACATACTAGCAATGAACACTTGGACACCAAAATTTAAAATAAAATATAATTTAAAGTTGCTAAAGAAAAATAACACAGGTGTCAATCTAAGAAAACATATATTCGATCTTATATGCTATAAACTATAAAATGTTAATGAAAGAGGTCAAAGTATTTCCTTATAAATGGAGGGACAAACTCGATTCATGGACAGACAGGAAGACTCAGAATTGATAGAGATGTCAGTGCACCCCAAATGGATTAAAAAAATAAGAATGTTTTTTCAATACTCTAAACTGAACACATAACCTCCCCCACTTTAATGGAATCTCTAGAAGTGATTTTTTAAAAAATATAAAATTAATTAATAAATGCATGATCAAGCATAAAAACAGAAATGGAAAGCTTGGCAAACTAGAAACTCTGAGAAAGTTCTGAAAGATGGAAAACTCAGGCAATTTTATTGAAAAAGGAAACAATACATCCGAATGCTTGTAATTGAGGCCTCTATCAAAAGGGGAGAACAACACTAAGAGCTTTTTATTTTCAGATGTCTTTGATACCAGGAGCAGAAAGGAGTTGATACCGGCAGGGTGGTTAGTGAGGTCCAACAGCAAGATTAGTCAGTGTTATGCCTGCATATTTCTCACCCCCATGAACTGGGCCACACATTAGTAAGGGGAAGTATCTGTCGTCTCTTGGCAGGAGTAATGAGAATGGTAGCTTGAATAAAAGAATAAAATAATGTCCCTGAGAGGAACAGGGAAACCAATCACTGAAGACAAGCTGCTGAGGCTGAGTACCTGGCAGTTTACCTATCTATCCTCCAGTCTTACTTAAAATGCATTGAAAATATTATCCAATGTTTGTCAAGAGATTTTGATTACAAAGTTGAGTATATAAGCTCAAATGTCTGCACATTGAATAAAAGCCAATTATGAATGGGAGATAACAAACCCAGTAAATGAAAGAATTTATACCCAAGGAAACATAATAAAAAGAGCAAATAGGACAAGGTTTTAAACTTAATTTGTGTCCTTGGAGAGTAAAAAAGGACTTGTACCTATGACGAGAAAGAATGTTACCAAAAAGAAACAAACTGCAATCTTAGATATTAAAAGTAATAATTGTAAAAAAAACTCAACAGAAGAGCTGCATAGCAGATCTAGAAATTCATAAATATTCATACATATTTCTAGAAAGAGGCATTAGGGATGATGGAAATATGATTCAATATGTGAGGATTTTCCTATGGTAAATAAAGAATGGTCTACAGATTAAATGGCCCAACCAACTACTGAGCCAAAAAAAAAAAAAAAATTGAATACTTTTCCCACCCTTGCAAATACACATGTGCACACATACATACATGTTTAGACATGATGTAATGAATTTTCAGGACATCACTATTAAGGAGAAAAGCCTAGAAGATTGAATGGGTACAAAATACATAAAAAAGCAAAAATTATCTTGATAATTAGAATACGCATCAGAAACTATGAATTCAAGATAGCTGAGCAGTATCTTCAAAGTTCAAAGAAAAGTCAGTTTGACAGTAGAAATTTTCATCAAGTTAAAATATCAATCACATGTGACGACAATAATAATATTGTGACTCAGAAGTGCTACTGGCAATGAATCCATTCTGAAACAATAAAAAATGTATTCTGGCAAGAAGAAAAATTAATACAGGAAGAGATAGTGGGGTCCAAGAAGCAATGCTAAGCAGAGCAATTAGTAAGACTTCTTCAGTCAAAATAAGCATTAATTACAAGTTTCAAAAGTATAGTTACTGCATCAAAGGACAGAGAGAGAAGATAAACCTGAACATTTTACTTTGTTAGGGGAAGGTTATGTATACTTGTTTATTTTAGTTCAGAGTAGGGCAAATAAAATGTCAACCATCTAAAAATCGAGAAAGAAAGGAGGAGCTATATTTTTAAAAAAGCAAAAATTAAGACATAAGACATATAATAGATCAAAATAATTAGTATTAAAGATAAATGTATCTATAAAATAAAATCCAGATAAATAAACACATGAATAAATTATGTCAAGCAAATGCCACAAAATGAAAGGATTTGAAAAATGCTATGAAAACAAAAGGGTTCTGTTCAGTCAATGGCAGTATCACCTGTATCCAAGTACTAATCCCACAGATAACAGTGAAAAACTGGAAATATGTATTTTAAAAAGTATTTCGAAGGTGTGGAAATAAAAAGTACTAAGAAAGTAGACAGAAGTTTATCCTTGAAAGGCAAATACTGCATTTGGTTACATTTGGATTTATATGACTTTTTGCCTGAGGGCAGTCCTCAGTCTGTCCGTTATTAGACTGCTAAAACTCAAGCAGAAAAACCACAATCTCATCTGCTTGAGGAGTTTAAGGATGGAGTTTTGTACTATTTGACCAGTGGGAAAGTGGGAGGGCTTATCCTAAAGAAGAAAGCCACAGAAGAGAGAGATGAAATCTGCATATAAGCTCTGTCCAAATACTGCATGTGAGTGAGATTCCAAGCTTCCTAGGAACAGGCAATATCTGAAAAGCTGAGAACTGAACAGATTCAGCTGCTTCTCACTGACAGAAAGTGTTTTGAATTTGAGTCCAGCCTGCTAGAATAAAAATGATCACTTTTCAAAGAAGGTGATATGATCCAGAATCTCTATAACATTTTTCCTAAATTTGGCGAAATATTTAAACTCATGCGTCTAAGCTCAATGAACCCTAGAAAGAATAAATACAAAGAAAACCACACCCAGGCACATTATAGCCAAACTGCTGAAAACCAAAGATTAAAAAAAAAAGAGAGAATGTGGAAGACAGCCAGACAGAAAAAATACATTTAACACATTACGATAATTCAAGTAATGCCTGATCTCTCATTAGAAACATAGAAGACATAGAGTCGAAATCTTAAAGTGCTAAGATAAGAAATAAATCAATGCAGGATTCTATTAAAAATCCATGAAACGAATGAACCTTTCCTCCCTCTCTCCCTCCCACCAAAAGTCTTCTGCAAAGGTCGTGTGGGAAGCTTTAGGGATAAGAGGGGCAATCATATGGAGGAGTAGTGGCAGCTCAGAATGAGGTATCAGACTCTGAGTAAGTTAAGAAGGGTATTTTGGTGGGGGTAGAGGTTTTGATGGTAAGATTGGTTATATACTAGGGAATTGATCCTTTAAGTAAATATATTGAAGATAATTGGAGCTAGATTTGTCACTGGTGGATAAAGGAGGTATTAATTCATAGGGAGAAATCTAGAATGTACTTTATTGTAATGGATTGGAATTAAAGATATCAGTGTGAAGTCAAATATGCCTAATCAATAGAAATAAGCCCACCTAATGCCTAGATCTTGATTTTTAAATACCATTCTCCAATAAAATGAACCAGGACTCCTTGGGGAAAACAAACAAACGAACGAACAAACAAACAAAACAGGTTGATTCAAGGTCAGGAGCAGAAAATGTAAGTGTCCTCTAGCCCGAGTCCGGTCTTCTCTTTAGTGAGCTGACACCACACTAGGAAAGGAGCTTACCTGAGAATGCATAACTTGCATTTCAGATGGTATCACGATTTAGAAAGCAAAACCTGGGTTCTTTCTGTTTGGGGCGTTAAAAAAAGTTGTTAATCAATCCTTTAACAATGTAAAAGTGCACACTGATAATGCTTCCTGGCTCTCAAAAGGCCCCAAATATATTAGTACACAGAGTGTGTATTTTCCACACACATATTTTCACTTAATTATTATAAATATATGTTCAGATTCACCATACAACATTCCCTAGTCTACAAATAGTATAGTCATGCTCTAAAAGAGCATTTCCTAAACAGTTTGAAATTGCAATGTGCTAATATCTTGTTGTCCCTCAGCACCAGTGGAGGATTGGTTCCAGGACCCTCTCAGGATACCAAAATCCAAGGATGCTCAAGTCCCTTATATAAAATGGTATAGTATTTGCATATAACCTACTCACATCCTCCAGTATACTGTAAATAATCTTCAGATTAGTTATAATACCTATTACAATGTAAATGCTATGCAAACGGTTATACGGTATTGTTTAGGGAATAATGACAAGAAAAAGTCTACACATGTTGAGTCCAGATACAACCATGTTTTTTCTTTCTGAATATTTTCATTCCATGGTTGGTTGTATCCACAGATGTAAAACCCACATAGACAGAGGCCCAGTATTTATTGATGACATCATTCTTCTCTCCTGAAAATGTCATATGATTTTATATGTTAAAACTCACATGATTTTATCAGTTCTTTCTTTCTTCTCAAGGTAAATGGTGGCATCCTGTGGTACTACAAAGCCAGGGTGGCAAGCACAAAAGAAGTTGCAAAAACTAAATCCTAGGGTGTATTCAGTTAGCAAGAAGAGAATAGAGTTGAACATTAAGCTTTGTCTTATCTCTTGGATATAGTGATGGGGTGGGAAGTACCAAACTCTCCCCAGGGGAGGCCCTTCTGATACAGAAAACTAGAAACCTAAAGACCCAGATCTAAGCTAAATAAGAAGGAAGTGAACATGACCAGATATCATAGACAAGAATAGGGGATAGGCGAGAGGGTGGCTCAGGATATTTTACTAAATGATTTGCATGCCACCTTGGCTGGCCTTTATTAAGTGAGTCCAGCAGTCCATATGGCATTTATTACTTCTGGGACATCTTGAAAGTTCCACGTGGCCTTTGAAACATAAATTATTAGTCAATAATTGTATGCAGTGGGCTTGAACCATCTTTGGTACTGGAAAGTTCTGTTCTTGACCATTGTTCCATAAATAACGCAGGTTGATAAGAATAGAAGAAAAAAGTGGAAATTAAGAGACAGATGAGAGAGAAGTGGGGGAGAACTAAGGGAGAGTACTGAGTGGCGAGGCAGGAGAAAAGGGGTGAAGTAGAGGAGTGTAAGGATGAGACAACAAAGAGGAATGGCTGACATAGAAAAGGGGGCTGGATCATGAGGGGTAACTACATACCGGTTTTCCACTCATTTCCCCTTAGAACAAGTTCCTGATGCACAAGGAGGTATTCCTTCAAGAAATGTGATGAGAGCCGACCAAAGAGGTGCCACGGTAAATACCTATTTGGAGGTCAAGTAACACAAAGTCTTATACATTTTCCTCCTGCTATCTTGGTGCTGATCCTAGCAATAGACAGAATCTCTGTCATTCACTGGGTGTGTTATTTGGGCAAATCACTTCATCTCTCTGAATCTGAGCTTCTATATCTGTTTAAAATTTGGAAACAATAATGTTTGCTTGATCTATTTCGTTGTTTGGATGTGTTCCCCTCCAAAATTCTTGTTAGAATTTAATCCCCATTGTGGTGGTATTAAAAGGTGGGGTCTTTTGGAAAGTGATTAAGTCATAAGGGCTCTGCCTTTGTGAATGGGACTAACACCCTTATAAAAGAGGTTTCAGAGAGGTGTCTGGCCCTTCCATTTATTTTCTGCCATGTGAAAATATAGCGTTCATCCCCCCTCTGGAGGACGCTGCAGCAAGGTGTAATCTTGGAAACTGAGAGTGAGTCTTCACCAGACACCACATCTGCTGATGCCCTGATCTTGGGAAGCCTTCAGAACTGTGACAAATAAATGTCTATTATTTATAAATGACCCAGTCTGTAGTATTTTGTTATAGCAACATGAATGGAATGAGACAAATGGGTACACAAATAAATAAAATATGACAAAGCACTTGGCCACCTGTCAAGTTCTAGAAAACAAATTATTAGTTGATAATTGTAGGATGTTTTTTGGGGGTAAGATTGACATGCTTCCCAAGAACTCAGGAAGAATGTGTCTCTGTGAGCATTAATCTAGTAAGATACACACACACACACACACACACACACACACACACACACACACACACGATGTGCAGGGATAAAGCCAGGGATAAACCTGCATCTAAAATGTCAGATTGCAGACTTCCAACACACAGCTTCAATTACAGGGACCTGGGTGTGCAAGGAGACTGAGTGGGAAAGTGAGTTCAAATTAGGTAAAGGAAACCTAATCCACTGTCATTTAATCTGTTTGGAGAAAGGCTGTGAACATATGATTGTCATACTTGATCATAGTGCTTCTCAAACATTTATAAAATGAAATAAAATAGAAAATATCAGAGAATTATATGTTGCAAGGGTGAGTAGTGTTTAGTGAAACTTTCCTTTGGGTTGAATGAGAGTAAAGGTGGTGTCTGTGTGTGTGTGTGCAGGCACCCCTGGACTTTTATCTCTGTTTCAGCTGACTCTGTCATGGATCATAAAGTTTAGACCCCTTGTTCTGATTCCCTGCTAGCCTGACAGCTTTCTGTCAATATTTTGTTTTTGCATGAAGCTTCCCTGTGAGGAGAGAATGCCCTGATCTCCTGATCTGCTGTAGCCAGTCGTCCAGTGGTATTTAACTTTATGTGTAAAGTAGTCACAGTAGTACTTGCCTTTATGCATCAGTTTCAACGAACAGATGCTGCGAGTCTTCCTTTGAGATGGATCTAATTTCAGTGTAGAAAGTGAACGTCCTATTTCTAAGCCGGGACTGGGGTGAATTCATCAACTGAAATGACACTGCAGGAAACCTTTTGGTGGCATACAGCCTTCCCTTGTGACCTCCAACCTTGGCCAGCACCTAAGGTGACCAATTGTCTCTAACAGGTCTGGGACTGAGAGGGGTTCCTGTGCCATGTGACTGTTAGTACTAAAACTGAGATAGTCTCAGGCAAACTACAATGAGTTGATCACCCTACCAGCCCCTTTATGTTTGAACTGCAGCAGTGATTCTGGCACAGGTATCATGAAGAGGTAGTGATGTAAGGGGTAGGAGGAAAACTGAAACACTTATTGCCACAAATGGGCACAGAGAACAGAGGACTTAGCAGCCATCCAGGCAAAGGAGCAAGGTTCCCATGACCTACAAATCCCCAGCAAGATCACCCACTTGAGATTAAATGCCTTCAGGGCCTTCAAGAGCTTCTCTTTCTCATTTTCCCAGCTATTCTGGAGCCTCTGACTATATGTGTGCCTAGGCACTGGTGCAAATAATTGGTTAACACAACCAACATACTGATACTGAGGCAAGCCTAGATGAATTGAAGGTAAATTTCTCAGGTCAGTTTCATGAGCAAACCGCCACCCTTGGTAGTCCCAAACTTCAAGCTCACCAGACATCTATTTTTGTAGTCATTATGAAAGGTTGCTGACATTTGGTTGCATACTCACATTGTTGTGTCCTATGGTTTTATTCCAGGGCTACCTTACCATTTTACTTGGAATGTGCAACCCTGTAGGGGTGTAGCTCATCGAGGCAATTTTTTGGCCATGGGACAGGCACTCTACTCAGTGTCACAATGTCTATGTCGTAGACCCCATTCTGTCTCTAACGTGCTTTTTTATTTTCTTATTTTTGGCTGTTGGTGGTGACATACAAATAGGATGCTTACTGATTCCGACTAAGAAACCAAGTCAGAAGAAAATATCATTTTATAAACAGGTTTACACATATTTCAAGTCCAAATGTTGGAGCAATAGTTTGCTGCAAACATTTGCTGTTTTGCCATCATTTCTTTTTTTATTGAGAAAAATGCATACAGTTGGATAAGACTGAAAAACTTACACAACCTCATAACCACTATCTAATCAAGATATAGGATATGTTCATGAATGATTGTAGGTGATTTTTTTTTTTGAACCAGGGTTTCTTTTTTATTTGAACCATGCCTTTTTTTAAAAAAAAATTAAACTTTTAATTTTGAAATAATTGTATATTCACATTGGGTTTCCAGAAATAATACAGAAAATTTCCACATACCCTCTATATACCTTTTATCCAGTTTCTCACACAAGTAATATCTTTCAAAACTATAGTACAGAATCACAACTAGGATATTGATATCGGTGTAGTCAAGATACAGAACATCTTGATTACCACAAAAATTTATCTTGTTGCCCTTTTATAGAGACACCTACCTACCTCTCTCAAACCGTGGAGCCACTAATCTGTTCTCTATTTCTATAATCATTTCAACAAAGTTGTTTAAATGAAATCATATAGTATGTAGCCTTTTGGGACTGGCTTCTTTCACTCAGCATAATTCCTTGGAAATCTGTTCACATTGTTGTGGTGTCAGTTATTCCTTCTTCTTATTTCTCAGTAGCAGTCCATCTAACCAGCTTTTTTATCTTAGGCAAGTCACTCTTCTCCCCTTGACTTTGATTTTCTCATCTACAAAACGCAGAAGTTGGAGTGGATGACTCTAAGATCTTTTTTTATTGTAAAATTTTTATTTTACAGGCTCTCATCTCCTGTAAAGATTTTTTATAACTTTAAATCAAAATTTTTATAATTATAAAACACAACTTCATCTATTCTGTCATCCAATGTGCTCTCAGGCTAAATGCAGGAATAGCAAGCCTTATAAGAGACAAGGATAGGGCAGGACGTGAGAGGCTGGCCAGCATCAGGTGTGAGTTGAGCATCTGATTATGTTTTTCCTGGATTTTATATCTAGCAAATGATTACTGGGGCTAACCATAGGTTTGAGTTATGATGTCCTTTCCTTTTTCCCTTAGCGTCAAAGTTAGCTTTATAGCCTGACTTGTATTACTTGATTTTTGGCCTAGACTGAATATCTGGTGGGCCAACTACAAGGTTGAGGTCATAACAAAAGAAAGCCCTCAAAACAATCTAAATTGTTAGAATTGTGTGAGATTTGCCAGAAGACATCAAAAAAAGTGTACAGCTTTGCAAATCATGCTCCAGTTTAACAACTATTCATTCTGTGTGGGGTTCTGGCTGGTGCCATGGCGGAGGCATGAGAAGTGAAATATAAGCCCTCATGGACTGCCATGAATCATGGAGATCCATATTTACATTTGAGAAAAAGTGAAGCAGCACTAGGTTGGTAATAACTATCTTTCCATCATCTCTGCCAGAAAAGTAGGGTCCTTCCCTACTATGCCTCCAAAACACTTATATATTCAGGGCAAATTGACTGCATAATACCTCCTAGAGCCAGTCTCCGTAAGTTCTCTCTGGAACAAGGTCAGCCCATATACAACTCTGAGACCTGAGCCTCCATCTTAAGTTGTTCACATGACCAAAAGAACTGGGTTCTGATGATACTTCTGTATCACTAATTATTTGTGCTTTCACTCTTAGCTTTTCAACAGATACTTTTTTTCCCCAGTTGCCTAAGACACCGTATGTCATTTATTTTTCTTATGTCAATTTTCTCAGTTTTCAGATGAAAATATCTCAAAGAAGAGATTCCTGACTCTGGTTCTGCAACTCCCCAGGATGTCTCCAATCATCTCAAGAGGTGTCACAACATTCTCCCAAACAAAATTCTAATTAATTCATTAATGAAAACAGGAGTTTTGGATATAGCAGGGCTAAAGGTGAGACTGAGTTGTCATCAAATCTACCAGCGGGGAGCATTTGATTCCCAAAAGGTCAGGAGTTGCAGGGAATGTCTTTCCTCTAAAGCCATGACCCTCCTGTCTGCAGTGAATATGTGCCCTCTAAGGATGAGTGACAGCTATATAAGGAAAAAGTTGCAAGAGATATTGAAGGAGTCCAACCAATTTGAAAATTAAACTAACCAGCTTAATTAGGGACGAGTGAGCTTTTAACATTGAAGCAGCTCTGTGTATTCAAGTGACCTGGGCACTGTTTGGAATTATCCATAGAAACAATATTACAAGTAACTATTGGCTTCTTAGGAAACCAAAAGTCCTCAGAAAATGAACTAATGGTGTTACTGTGAATTCCAGAAAGCTGATGGGGCAGAAGCCCATGGTCTGCAGAGATGAGGTATGAGACAGGGAGATTCTCTTCTTGTTTCATGGCAGTGTTTAAAATGGCTGAAGCTTGTCTTTTGTGCTCTTTTATCTTTGCTTCCTTGTCTTTCTCTTTAGGTCTCTGTGTCTTAGTGAAACTCAGCCCATCTTCAGCAGCTTATTCAAATCTGTCGTACCCCATCCCCCAAATACTCCATGTTCTACCAGTTTGATAATACATAAGAAAAAAAATAAACCTTTCCCCATTGTTTTCTGGCTATCCTGCCAGCCTTTAAGATTACACATATTTTAAAAATTACTGTTGCTTTCATTTTCTTTTTTTAAAATTTCAACTTTTATTTCAGATACAGGGGGTACATGTACAAGTTTGTTACATAGGAATATTGCATGATGCTGAGGTTTGGGGTGCAGATCCCATTACTCAGGTAGTGATCATAATACCTGATAGGTAGTTTTTCAACCCATGGCCCCTTCCCTCCCTCCGGCTTCTAGCAGTCTGTTGTGTCTATTGTTGTCAGGTTTGTGTCTATGTGTGCTCAGTGTTTAGCTCTCACTTATCAGTGAAAACATGTGATATTTGGTTTTCTGTTCCTGTATTAATTTGCTTAGGATTATGGCCTCCAACTGCAACCATGTTGCTGCAAAGGACATGATTTCATTCTTTTTTATGGTTGCATAGTATTCCATAGTGTATATTACCACATTTTCTTTATCCAATCTACCATTGATTGGCATCTGGGTTGATTCCATGTCTTTGCTATTGTGAATAGTGCAATGGTGAACATACAAGTACATGGGTCTTTTTTGTGGAATGATTTATTTTTCTTTGAGTATATATCTAGTAATTGAATTCCTAGGTCAAATGGTAGCTCTGTTTTAAGTTCTTTGAGAAATCTCCAGACTGCTTTCCACAGTGGCTGAACTAATTTAAATTTCCACCATCAGTGTATAAGCATTCCCTTTTCTCTGTAGCTTTGCCAGCATCTGTTGTTTTTGACTTTTTGATAATAGACATTCTGACTGGTGTGAGATGTTATCTCATTTTGGTTTTGATTTGCATTTATCTAATGATTGGTGATGTTGAGCATATATTCATATGTTTGTTGGCCACGTGTATGTTTTCTTTTGAGAAGTGTCTGTTCATGTCATTGGCTCACTTTTCAATGGGGTTATTTATTTTTTGCTTATTAAGTCCCCTATAGATTCTGGACATTAGGCCTTTGTCAGATGCATAGTTTATGAATATCTTCTCTTGTTCTGTAGGTTGTCTGTTTACTCTATTGATAGTTTCTTTTGCTGTGCAGAAGCTCTCTCGTTTAATTAGGTCCCACTTGTCTATTTTTATTTTTGTTGCGATTGCTTTTGGGGACTTAGCCAAAAATTCCTTGCCAAGGCTGATGTCGAGAAGAGTATTTCCTAGGTTTCTCTTCCAAAAATGCCTACTTGGTATGTGACTAACATCTCAAACTCTACTTGTACAAAACTGGATTCCAGATATTTTTCCCAATACCTTCTCTTACTTCATCTCAGATAATAGCAACTCAGTTGTTTCAGTTTCTCAGGCCAAGAATCTTGGTATTACTGTTGACTCTTCTTTGTCTCACATCTCACATTTCATTCTTCAGCAAATCTAACCACCCCGACCTACAAACTACTTGTACTTTGGAAGAACCATCAGCATTTCCTATTAGAAACTAAGAAAATAACAATTTAAAATGAAAAAATAAAAAATAAAAAATAAAAACAAAATAATGCAATGTGAGGGCACAGCCCAGGACTCTGTAATAGTATTATTTGATGCCTTTATGAAATCCCCACTGGCAGACATAAAATTATGAAAGTCCATTTCGTGCCTTCATTAATAAATGTTGCAATTATGTTCTAAAAATACAGTCATGTTTACCAATTAATTGTAGTAGACAAGTCACAAGTTAGCATTCACTATGCAATATGTTGCTGATTAAAACCAGAGCGTTATTCACATATGGTGAAGTAAATCATCCTGTAGGTATTTATGGAGAAGAGCATATTTTAACTCTTAATCTGTTAAATTTGATATCAATCATTTTTAGAAGTTTTCTTCCCGTGACTTAACTTACACAGTCTGAAACCATAACAAGCATGAATTTACCAACACTGTATTTGGTCCTAAATACTCCCCACTCACAGATTTCCCCCACTTCTTAAGCTTATACCTTTTGTTTTATTCTGTATAAGGAGTACTGGGGTGGGTTAATTACAGCTTTGCTTCTAACTGACTGTGTGACACTGGACAAACCCCTGTTCTTTCTGCTTCAATTCCCTTAATTGTAACAGGAAAACTACAATGATTCTCTCATTTCCTCCTTCACAACCATGTCCTTCATCACAGATACACACAAACTCTCTCTCACAGACAGACTCTGTCTCTTACTCATGCATACATACAAGTACTGAAAACGTTTTTTAGATTTGTATATGAGTTGCAAGATAGTACAGAAGGTTGCTGTTTACTCTTCACTCATCTTCCTCTAATGGTAACATCTCATATAACCATGGTACACTTACCAAAACTAAGAAATACTCATCTCATTTGAAACCACTGTTTTCTTTCACCTCCAAAAGTTTGCCCATCTTATTCCTGCTTTATGGAATATTTCTCTACTTAGTGAAGTCATCCATCTTTGCAGAGGAAGCCATCACAGACCACTTTAAGCCACTGGGCCTGCTTCTTCCTTTGCAATCTCTGAGATCTCAACATCATGTGGTAGCTCACATATTTATTGGACATTTTTTATTGTTATGCCTCATCTTTCCTACAACATTGGAAGCTCCTAGCAAGAAAGAACTATGTCTAGTAGTGCAATGGTTCACAAATTGGTATTCACACCTACATTACCTGAGAATCAGATATCTACACCCCATGTTGGACCAAGTAAATCAGGGTCTACTTTTTAAAACCCTTCAGATGCTTTAATCTAGTGAGTTCAAATATCCTGTTCAGTGAAATTGCTACCCTTCAGCATCTACTATAGCCTCTGTCCTGGGTCCTCATCTTGTGTTTTTCTTCCTCCTTCACTGTTGCCCATTGATGGTCACCATCTTTTGGTTGTAATCTCTCTAAGCTTCAGTGTGGTTACCTACAAAATAGGGATAAAATAGTACCTTCCTCATACTGCTGTTTAAAGCATTATAATTTAGGCAAATACCTTAATGTATGCCAAATGTGCCTGTCTATAATAGCCCTAAAAAATGTTATACTTGGTTTTAGGCAAGACATTTTACTACTTTGTTTCCCTATCTGAAGATGAGAAAACTGAACACTGTACTCTCATGAAGGGCCACCATTCAATGATTCTATTAATACCATCAATGTCATTTATGCATTTATAAGAGGTGATTCACTTAGCCTAACCAACTTTGTCCCCATCTCTGTTGTCACAATTGTTAGATTATGAATCCCTCACACTCAGGTTTATGTTGTCCATCTTTAATCCCCACAGAGTTTCAGACACAGTGGCTGGGATGACAGTGAGAAAAGAAGATGAAGAAATAACTTATATTGGTTGTCCAGTCTGCCCTATGAGGGCTTAATGGCTGTTATTTCATTTTATCCTCAATATAGATCTTTTAAGTAGATCTTATCACCAAGATTTACTGATGAAGAAACCGAGGCTAAGGTGGATAGAGTATTTTGCTAAAATTCCCATAGGAATAAGGGAATCAGAATTTTATTCAAGTCTTGCATTAATTCAAAATCCCCATTCTGTCCTCTTTCCCTTGCTGACTCACCAAAGTAGTTCTCAACAAACAGGATTGAGTTGAATCGAGTTGAAAATGGAGGAGCTAAAAAAGAAAAATAAAAAAAGGAAGATTAAAGACTTCGATAGGAATTATTTTTATCACTCAATCAAATACTTAGAGCAGACAGCACTGGAGCTCACCATTATATGCCTTTCTCTTCTTCCTGGGTGTACAACTAAACTCTATTTTCCCACCTCCCTTACCTTTCAATAGGGCCATGTAACTAAGTTGTGGCCAAAGGAATGTGAGCAAAACTAATGTGTACCACTATCAGTTCTGGCCCATAAAATCTCTATGATTGCTTGTTCATGCATAGCAAACTTGAAGAACACTTGTGGGAGATGACACAATCTCAAGATAAAAATATCCTGGGTTCCAGAATGAGTGAATGGACCATAACCTCCCCATACACCCTCCACTCTCCTTGAGAAGTGAAAACCAGGATGAATTTATGGCTTTATTGGAGATCAAAACTATATGACCTATATTGAGGCTGTGACTGGGCATCAATCTCCTTAGATCTATGTTGTATCTAGCTTTCTGCTATTACTATACCCTCAATCTCATGAGTGCTTTTCTTGCCCCTTTTCCATCTGATTCCCACAATCCTAGGAGGTTTGCAGAATAAGAAATGTTAATCTTTTCAGATGAAGAAACCAGAGGTCAGAGCTGTTACCTGAATTGCCCAATGTGACATAGTTAACAGGTTGGAAAAATCTTGCTTGTCAAGTCTCTATATCCTTTAACTATCTGCTTTGCAACTTTGTCATGTGGCAATATGAGCTTCTATTCCCTTCAGTACAAAGTAAAGTGGTTCATCTTTGTGGTTTTATTCATACTGTTCTGACCCTAATGTCATTGCTTTTACTTTTGGCCACTGCCACTTCCCTGATATGAAAACTTCTCTCGCTCCTTCTGCAGGCATACACACTGATACCCAGTTTTACCTGGTTATGGAAATGTAAAATGGTACAGCTGCTGTAGAAAACAGTTTGGCAGTTCTTCAAATAGTTAAACAGTTACCATATGACCCAACAACTCCGCTCATATTTACATACTCAAAAAATTGAAAACATATGTTCACATAAAACTGTACACAAATGTTTATGGTAGCATTATTCATAATACCCAAACAATGGAAACAACCTACGTGTTCATCAACTGATGAATGGATAAACAAAATGTGGCATACCCTTATATGAAGTATCGCTTAGCAATAAAATGGAGTGAAACACTGATACGTGCTACAACATGGATGAATCTTGAAGCACTCTAATGAGTGAAAGAAGCCAGACACAAAAGGTCAAATATTGTGTAATTCCGCTTATATGAAATGTCCAAAATAGACAAATCCATAGAGATAGAAAATAGATTTGCGGTTGCCAGGAACTGGGGAGAGGGGAAAATGAGGAGTCACTGCTAATGGGTATGTAATTTCTTTTTGGAATGATGAAAATATTCTAGAGTTCGATGATATTTAGTTAGATAATGATGATAGCTTTATAACCTTGTGAATATACTAAAAACCACTGACTTGTACACTTTATGTTGGTGAATTTCATGGCATGTGAATTATATTGCAATTTTTTTAAAAGGCAAAAAAGAATCTTGCCTGGCTAACATCTATTTGCAGTTTACTATTTCACACATGCATCAACTCTTTCAGAAAGTCTTTCTTCATACCTCCCTCATGTGCTCCCATAACATCTCTGGGATTACTGTTACTACGTGTATTGTGATGGCACATGTTTTTGCTTTGCTTCCTCTCAGATATTATGTAAGAATATAACCTCTGAGCTCACCAATAGATGCATTTCTCTTCTGTTGAGTTTGTTGAGTCCTGTTTTGTGGCACATTATGTTGAATTTTTGTAAATATTCCCTGTATACTAGAAAAAAATATATGTTCCCTAGATGCCAAGTAAAGGATTCTTTAGGAGTATCCAATAAACAGTGTTGCTCAAAATTCTACATTCTGTATTTTTTCAGTCAGTTATTGAGAAAATACATGAAAATATTCCATTGTGATTATGAAATTAAAAATTCATAGTAGTTTGAAGACACATTGTTAGGTCATTTTTACCTTTAAATAGTTTGATGACACATTGTTAGGTCTATACAGGTGTTTCATTCTACTGAAGTTTCTTTTTAATACTATAAAGTATTTCCCAAACCTAAAAATATTTATTTTCTTGGAGCTCCATTTTGATTAATATTGAATATAGTTATAATTTGCCTTGTTTGGTTAGTATTTGCCTTCTATATTTTTATTCCTCCACTATTTTTTCACATAAAGTAGATTTTAATTCAAATTGACATTCTCTGCCTTTAACTAGTCAATTTAGTCTTTTTACATTTTTGATGATTGCTGATTTATTTCGGTTTATTTAAACTATCTTATTTTGTGCTTTATGTTTTGCTTTTTTGTGCATATTTTTCTTTTTCTGTTTTTATTAAATTGTTTTGGTTCTTTGTCTTCTAAATAATACAAGGGCTAAGACTACTTAAACTATATTCAGCCTTATCTTTTAATTTCCATTTTGCATATCATTTTCAGCATTTAGTACAACTTGCTTTTGATAGTTCCCAAATTTTTCAATTGCAATTACTATTTTGTTAAAGCCAATATGTTTATATTTTTATATTCATACTTTCTGGCATCACCATTAATTTTTGTATCTCAGTCCTTCCTTCTATGTTCAATTTCCTCCTTATACGAACACATCTTAAAAATATATATACATGTATATATGTGTATATATGTATATATGTGTATATATGTATATATGTGTATATATGTATATATGTGTATATATGTATATATGTGTATATACGTATATATGTGTATATACGTATATATGTGTGTATATATATGTGTGTGTATATATGTGTGGGTGTGTGTGTATATATATATAATTTTTTTTTTTTTTGAGAAGGAGTTTCGCTTTTGTGTGGTGCTATCTCTGCTCACCACAATCTTCCGCCTCCTGGGTTCAAGCGATTCTCCTGCCTCAGCCTCCCGAGTAGCTGGGATTACAGCCATGTGCCACCACCACGCCCAGCTAATTTTGTATTTTTGGTAGAAATGAGGTTTCTCCATGTTGGTCAGGCTGGTCTTGAACTCATGACCTCAGGTAATCGGCCCGCCTCAGCCTCCCAAAGTGCTGGGATTACAGGTGTGAGCCACCGCACCTGGCTATATATATATTTTTCTAAGCAAAAGCCTGAGAATGGACAACTGTCTTCTAAGTTGACAGTTATTTTCTCTCAACTGTTGTATGGCTTTCATTGGTACTGGTGAAAGTCTACTGACAGATTAATTATCGTTCCTTTTGATTTTATGGGTTTTTTATTTCTAGCTATTTCAAGATGTGCTCAATGTCTTTGGTTTTGTACAGTTTCACAATGATATATTCAGATGCAAATTTTATTTATCCCGCTTGGAACATGGAGGGGTAGGACTCTTGAATTTGAATATTCATGTTTTTCATTAATTAAAGGATCAGTGCCATTTTCTCATTGAATATTACCTGTTCCTCATTTTCTATGTATCTATTTCAGGTATTCCTATTGGGTATGTTGATCTTGCATATTGTATCTTCTACTTTTCTTAACATTTTTTCATGGTATTCATTTCTTCAGGTTTCTGTGCTGCATTCTGGGTAATTTGCTTAGATCCAAATCTAGTGTATTATTTTTCTTGTTAGCTATTTCTGAAATAATTTTTAACCTGTATATTGATTTAATTAAGCAACCATGTCTTTCATTCCTAAAAGCTTTTCCCCCTCAAATTTCTTCTATCATTTTTACTTGTGTCTTTTTTTAAAGAATGTTCCTTTCTTTGTGTTATTTATACCTACTCATTTCCTACTCCCTTCATAATGTCACTTTATTTTTCTGAATTCTTTCTCATTTAATTGTTATGTCCATTGATTTTTAGCCATAGTAAAATACTATCTTATAAAAATTTCAAATTTTGTTCTTAAGACTATCTTTAGCAGCCTTTTGTTTTGTTTTTCCGTGAATATTCCTTGTGGTATGGGTTACAGGAACATTTCTACAGGTTAATTTTGTGCTTGGTTTCCTGGATGTTTTTGATCTAAGTTGTTAGTACAAATATGAACCCCAAATCTATGTGAAGTGAGGGCCCAGCAGTTAAAATTCTGAGATGAGAGCACTCCTTCTCAAGACCATCTTAATAAAGACAAGGAATCAGAGTTTCTTCTTGTGTCCATCTGCCAACTGGTGAATTTTGATCTGTTTCACCTTTTCATTGAGACTAAAGCCCTTTGAGATGTTAGTTCCAACCTCACACCTCATTCACACTTCTGACAACATATTTGTCCCTACTTGGATATTAAAACCCAAGCCTGAAAATCAGTAAGTCATATAAATTCTCCTAGGCAGCCAGAATAATGCCTCACTTTCTTCTTCTTTTTTTTTTTTTTTTTTGAGATAGACTCTCACTCTGTCGCCCAGGCTGGAGTGCAGTGGCGCGATCTCAGCTCACTGCAACCTCTGCCTCCCGGGTTCAAGCGATTTTACTGCCTCAGCCTCCCGAGTAGCTGGGACTACAGGCACGTCCCACCACACCCAGCTAGTTTTTTGTTTTTTAGTAGAGATGGGATTTCACCGTGTTAGCTAGGATGGTCTCGATCTCCTGACCTCATGATCCGCCCGCCTTGGCCTCCCAAAGTGCTGGAATTACTAGCGTGAGCCACTGCGCCCAGCCACACTTTCTGGCTTCTCTGGGGTTGTAGCTCCATCTTCATTTCTGTCATCTGTCTTTCTTATGACCACACATACTTCAGTACACTGTTTATTTATTTATTTATTATTATTTTTTTATAGAATGTCTAAATCTTTTTAGCAAGATTTTTTTTCTGCTATCTTCGTCTGTCATGTTGCTGGAACCAGAGGTTTGTAACAACTTCATAATTGCATTCCTTACAGCCAGTCTTGCAAATCTCAAATCTATTTTTACAGTTACAGCCAGAAAGATAGTTTTTAAATGCAAATGTCACTCCCCAACTTAAAAAGATGTCATGGCCCGTAGGAAAAAGACCAAATCTTTGGCATGACTATAAGGTTTTCCTGTGATATGAATCATGCCTATATCTAAAGCCTTATCCCTTAGCACTTACTGGCTATAAGGAACTGTTTTTCTGCAAATAAGTCATGTTTGCTGTCATCTCACAGCATCATATAAGCTGTTCTTTCTGCATAACCCCTCCTTTCAACATTTGGAAACATTTAACATTTTCGGTTCTTACTAAACCTTCTGATTTCTGCTTACATGTTAGGCCTTCTTCCAAAGGCCTTCACTGGTCCCCTGTGTACACCTTTATAACATCCTCAATCTTGTAATTATCATTCAAGTCTGTCTTTCTGTCTTGGTGCTAAGCTTCATAAAACGTGAGACTTTGTCTCTCTCGTTCACTGTTTTTGCCCTAGCAATTAATCTAGTGCTTGGTATATACTAAGGGCTTAATAAATCCCTGTGAACAAATGCATGAACAAGTTATGCATTCCATTTGTGATTGGAGTTCACTGACTAGAGCTTTGTTTAATATCAGATTGCTGCTATAAGTTTTAGGAACAGAACAGCTCCTTAAGGAAAAGTCTCTTTTGAAACATAAATGGTGTGTTGGGAGAATTCTGTTCCTTGAGAAGTGAAGATAAAAGTGAAGTAAAACCCCACATTCCTCTTTCAATTCAGCCAAACAGGTCAGAAGGGAGAGAGACAGGCATGGTTTACAGGACCTCAGTGCAGGCATAGTAATGAGAATTACTGATTCAATCAGTGAGAATGCTTGGGGGAGACAAAGGAATCTTTAAAAGTTGAGCAAGAATAATTTTCTATTTCTTCTGGATCAGTGACCTCCAGCAGGACTTAAAGTGGTGTTAGGACATGCTTCACGGTGTTGCAAAAGAGCAGGCAGTCTTGTCATCAGGCACAGAGTAAACAAGGAATTGCTGGACTATGAATCAATAATGCAATTTAGATTTTATAACCATTGTTCATAACCACACACTGCTATCCTTAAAACTATGTCAAGAATCAGGTGTTCATTGACTAGAAGACCAGAATCTGTAATTGTGTCTAATATGTTTTTATGACCACAAGGAACTTAATTCTATTATCTTTTAACTTTAATGTTACTCTTTCACTGCTTTTGCAGATAGCATTCTTTCATGCTAGTATTCACTTTTACTGCAGGATATAGTGGCAAGCCTTGTTTAAAATATTTTCTTCTATGTCATGATCCAGAATGAATAATTACTTTCAATATGTAAGTTGTCTTTGCTTGTTTTCTTTTATCCTCCTCTTCCTATTTATTTATTTATGTATTTGTTTATTGGTGGAGACAGAATGAGAGAAAGCATAGAGAATGAAGTGTTTTCTTTTCAGCGTCTACTAATTATTCTTTCCCCATCAAGTTCATCAAGTAGATTAAAAACAAAGTCAGAAAGACTAATTACAAGAGATGAAAATAAAACACAAACATTTCAAAAATGATTATTCCTGTCTTCTAAAGGAAGCCCTGACATACTAGTCTTTGGTATAAAAATATGCCCATTTACACAGCTCTCTGAAGATAGAGCCACTACTGCATGGGAAGTAGATGTCAGAGAATTTTAAAGTCTCTATTAGCAGGAGGGAATAGATTATGAAAAGCAATTCCCAAGGCAGTGATGACTCTCAATATTCACCCTTCACTTCAAATAGCTCACCAAATATTGACTGAATTTTCTACTTAGTTAAATTTTCTACTTGGTGCCTGAATTATGATCATGAAGATTTAATTAGGTTATCAAAGCTATGTTTTAAGAATTCAAACTCCTTTGGGAAGATTAAGAAATCATTCTCATGTTAGTATGAATTAGTTCAGACTGCTTTTAACTGAACTATTATCTCAACTTCACAGAGCTTTGATGGGGAAGGGGCAAAGCATTTGGGATAGCATGAAGACATGGATATTCTTAAGAAAGGGGAATAAAGGGCAAAACAAAGTTCACAAAGAGAAATGAAAGAGTACTAAAAGTAAAAGCATTTTCTTCTTCCTTCTAACACCTAAACTGGTCCAGCCTTCAGACACGTATTTTTGACATTAGCGTCTAGCTAAATCATGGTTTATGTAGTCTTTTAGAACTACCTAGGTGAGCTAACTGCCATTAAAATATATTTTATTGGAAAGATATTCTGAGATTCAAATCTTGATGTATAACTATACTTTTGACATTATAGGTTGTTCATATGTTGTTATGTGTATCATTTTACATCAGTTTGGAATAAAAATTTTGAGACAATATACAATAAGATACCTAGATGCTATAATATTATTAAAAGTCTTAATGTATTTATTCACTTCTTGGCTTATTGGGAAGAAAAAACCTCTCTCCAGTACTTTTCCAGACTAATGCTTATTTTTGGAGAGTATGCTGATAGAGTCTACTGACATTTATAAGAAAGAAAAAAAATCTTGTATTTCTCAGTTTTTAAGTTGTCACCTATCAGACACATAGCCAGGAACAAAATATAAGTTATAAAAGTGGCTCTGAATGACCACAGTATCAATATTTCTGCCCTTTGCTCACAGGAAAGCTACTCTTAGTAACCTCAACACTTATTTACTCTTACTTTACATATACTTCTAGTAAGATGGATTTTCTGGCTTTCAAGTCCAAAATAGCTTGGAGGTAATGAATTAAGATTGGGGGTAAGGGTGATATGGGAAGAGGTCCTTACGTAACCTCATAGAACTCTGTAAGTGGCATGTTACTTTCGGAGAAGTTATCTTTATTTTCCTTAAAATTATTTTTGAAGCTTACCTATCTTGAGTGAATTCTCTTTTCCAACCTCAGGGCTGAACACTTTATATGTTACTTAATTATATCTCGGTCAGTTCAATGAGTTAGAAATTACTGTCTGCATATTCTCTCCCACTTCCTCTCCCTGTATCCTCATAGAACTAAGTGGTAGGGTAGGGATATTATATTTATTGCATCAATGTAATATTTGAAGGGTAAGGCTATAGTTCAAATAACATCCAGGGTATCATTTTTGGGAAATTTTTATGTCATGATTGCTGCTAAGAGCATATATATGTATGTGTGTGTGTATATATATATGTATATATAAAATGACACCTCCCCTGCACCCACCCCATGGCAGATGGCTTTGCCTCTCATAAGAGAGGAGTCCAGAACAAGGGCAGATCTCCTGTCTGCCCCACAGTAGCAGCTAATCACCTCCTTGTGCTTATGCACCTTGTTCTACCCTCAAACTTAGGCAGAACTTGCAAGCCTGCGCCATGAATAAGTGGCTTTCTTGAGTTTCATAACCTCATATAAATTAATTAAGAGAAACAATGCCATAGAAAAATGGGGAAAATATATGAACAAGCAATTCTCAAAAGAGGAAATATAAATGTTTTATATATATCAAATTTTCTCAAGTTTGCTAATAATCAAGGAAATGCCAATTAAAATATATTCGCATTATTTGTGGTAAGGATACACTGATGTTAGGAGTATACATTTGTATAAAAATTTGGAGATCAATTTGGCAATGCATATTAATGTTAGACATATCTTATTACTCAGGCATTCTATTCCTAGGTCTAGATCCTGGAAAAACTCTCACACATGCACACATAAACACTAATACAATAGAAGGAATTTAATGATAGCAAAAATTAGAAAGAACCCAAATGTCAATCATCAAGAGAATGTTTCCATTATTGCTTATCCATCCAACAGAATAATATACAGCAGTGGAAAAATCCACTATATCTGTCCACGCAGATGAAAATCTAAATTTAATAGTAAATGAGGAAAGCAAGTTTCAGAAGTATATGAACAGTATACCGTTTATATAAAATTTAAAACATTAGATAATTTTCAAACAAATATACATAAATAAGAAAATCTAGAGAAATACATCAAATCCTAGGCTATGTTTACCTATGGAAGGGGGTGGGAAGTTTCTCCAAGGAGACATCAAGAGGGGGCATGAATTTTTTGGTATATATCATTTCCTAAGTTGGGTGAGATGTACATATGTGTTTGTTATATTATTTCAATACCTTTCATACAACTGAAATATTTCAGAATAAATTTGAAACTTATAAAACACTGGTTACGGCTAAGTCACAAAAATTCACACATCAAAGCCAAAATTATCTTTAGTGAATATCATCAAGATGACAAAAAAGTTGCATTTCACTAGCATTCAGTTACTTGCTAACTTCAACTAATAAAAATAAAGCTGAATTTCAAGAAATGGAAAACGCATACATTCAGACACAAAAGGGCACACGTGCACAGATACACAGATAGTCACCTGTACACTCAGGAGTAGCTATGGTCATACATTTTGCATATGAAAAGAACGTGCATTACTCTTTGAAAAATACTATATATAAGTAGGCATCTTAATGGCTATTATAAGTGACAATCAGCACCGAGGAAGAGGACAAAATAATACGTTAACCAGAAACAAAGGGTAAAAACTCAGGAGCATAGAATCATTTCATGTAGGGCCAAATGTTTATGATAATAACACTATTATAGTCACCACTTTTATTGTCAATAAATCTGTCCATTTCTTGCCCATCTTTCTATTCCCCTAACACTACATTTTAACCAATCAAGCAATGTTACATTTTTCATTTAATTACTTCCGGAAGCCAGACCATCAATAACATACCCTTCTTGTTCATGCAGATGCATTGATTATTCTTAAGTGAGCCAATAAAGAAGGGTGAGGAGAGAATTCTACACCTTAAACAGTATACTTTCATCTCTCATCCCTTCTGTCCATGTGAACAAGGACAAATGGTTAAAAAAATGAATTCCACAGTCTTTTTACTGACCTCATCATAGGAAGAATCTATAGAAGCAGTTTTCTATAGCAGAGGATTAAGTTATTTGTATAGATTGTTTTTTTCAAAGAGAAGTATTTTTTTTAGGGAACTAAAATAACTCACAATTTGTGCTTAAGATCATTAACATTTCCTGCTGTAGAAATTTCTTAGTTCTTTGCACGTCTGATATTACATCTTCTCTTACTCATATATAAACTTCTAGGTTCAGCCCACCAACTTTATGTAATTAGCCACGTTAAATTCATTTAGAGTCAAGTTTTAGTTTCTTTTGACTTCTGGAGGCTGTGATTCTAGTTTTCAGCAGCAATGGGCCCTCTAGGCTATCAGGTTTGGGAATAAAATTCTTTAGTTTTCATTGTCAATACTTGTCTTTTAGGTGGATATAATGAGTAAAGCTAGTGGTTGTGTCCACCCAGACAGGGTCTTTCCAAGGAATACATGTCCTGTGGATCTTTGCCCTGAAATAAGGGAGCAACTGGTTATAGTACCAGTTGAAGCCTTCGATTAACACCTCTACTTTATAATGTGTCACTGACAAAACTGGTTTTGATTGTAGGTTTTTATTTGTATGCTTGAGCTTTGTAAATAGCCCTTGAGAATACCATACTATTTAATATATTTTATTAGTGATAGCCTAGATATCAAAGAAAGAGTCCCTGGGCAGAAGTAGGAGTGGATGAGACAATAGCGCAAGTTTGAATTTTAATGAAAACAGCCAATAGAATGCAAGTTGATTTTATCCATTAATACTCAAAAAAGAAAACCCGAAAGATGCATGTGTAAAATTTTACACTGTTTGGAAACACCATGCATTCCTTTAGAGATAAATTAGACTCACACAAATTGGATAGTGAATCATTTTTGGAGAGAGAGGGCAGTGGGCCTATGGTTGTGTTTGAAGCTTAGCTGGAAGCTGTCTCTTTTTATAAGAAGGTGACCCAGAAGAAGGCTAAGTGAAGTGCTGGAGAAGACAGTCTTCCTTGTATGCCAAATATGATGCTACCTGAATGGGATGCTGCTTTGCTGATGGATTGGTTATAGCCAGCCTCTTGTAGACTTGGGCAGCCTTTGGACCTCGGTAAATGTAATGTCTCCTTTACTCTGAAGCTGTTTTCCTGATGCTCTGGAAATTTCTACCTGTCCCCCTATTTATTAACAGTCCAAAACCTAGCCAACTCTTTACCTTTATTCAAACCGTGATCAGGGTTGTTGAATGTTTTCCTTATTAAGACTATACTTATCCTCTTAGTAAGGGTGATCACATTTTTTTTTTTCATTTTGAAAGTTCCATAGGTAGGGTAAGACGTAATCATCTGGTTGTTGTAAAAGAATAATAGAAAATCACCAATAAAATACTAATGACACATTCAGAGGGAAAGTAGGAGGGAAGAGAGTGAAGAGGGAGGGTGAGAAAGAGAGAAAGGCTATTTGGTAATAGAAGAGCAAAAGTATGGACTCCAGTCCCTCTCTGTCTTTCATCATTTGGAATATCATTACTATACATATGCATATCATTTTATCAGAAAAAACTCTCTGTGGGTTTTTCTCTACCATGTGATTTTTTGACCACAGAGGTTTTCCATTTGCTTCTCAAATGGAAATATTCAAAGCATAGCTGTCCAAGACAATGCCTTATTTAATTCTATTTTAATAATGACAATAAGATTTTTACCCAAAATGAAAGGTTCAGAGAAACAGAGCATTTCCTTGTCTGACAAGCCCAACTAAGTCCTCTACTCTCTTCCATGCTATTTATAGCCATGTTCCCTAAGGGCCTTGGTTCTTAAGCACTTTTTGGCTAGAGTTTTGTAGCAGACATCTGCAATGTCTGCATCATATCCTCCCAGACCACCTCTGATTTCAGCCCCAGCTGAATCAGGTGGACAGTTCTATACAAGCCCAGTTACAACTGTGTTGATAATGCCCCACCCAAAATGCAGATTGCACATCTTCCTGATTTTTATGAGGATATGATCTGACCCTGTGGTTGCCTATATGGCCTATTAGTTCAGGAGAGTCAACACCCGAGGGGGGCAACCTTTCCAACATAAGTGGACAATTTTTTTTTTTTTTTTTTTTTTTAAATTTATTTATTATTATTATACTTTAAGTTGTAGGGTACATGTGCATAACGTGCAGGTTTGTTACATATGTATACTTGTGCCATGTTGGTGTGCTGCACCCATCAACTCGTCATTTACATCAGGTATAACTCCCAGTGCAATCCCTCCCCCCTCCCCCCTCCCCATGATAGGCCCCGGTGTGTGATGTTCCCCTTCCCGAGTCCAAGTGATCTCATTGTTCAGTTCCCACCTATGAGTGAGAACATGCGGTGTTTGGTTTTCTGTTCTTGTGATAGTTTGCTAAGAATGATGGTTTCCAGCTGCATCCATGTCCCTACAAAGGACACAAACTCATCCTTTTTTATGGCTGCATAGTATTCCATGGTGTATATGTGCCTAAGTGGACAATTCTTAGAGGCATTTATATGCTTCTCAGAAAATCCCAGTGAAATCAAGCTTCAATGCTTATAGCAGTAACCTGAGCAACTTATTGTTATATTGGTTTTCTTCTTTCCTTGTCCCACTCCCACTTCCTTATTCTTGCTTTCTGGGATTATTTTCACACCCAAATCCTTGCTTCAGTCTTTTCTTGGGGAAAACCTAAAGTACAAGAGGACCTTGAAAAAAATGTATATTATATGCAATGTAGTTCAAAGGCCTGCTATAGGAAAATTAATAAATGTTTTCAACGAAGCCTTCCCTGCAATTATCTACTGACATAACCATCATTGGTAAAACAAGATTGCTGATATTCTAGATTGCAATGCATAGTCTGTCAACTTCATCAGGAAACTCAAAAGGAGGCTAACCTTGACGATATCTAGATAGAGGGTCATTATCTTCTTTTGGAAATACAATATGCAAAGTCCAAAGTCTTTACAGCCCAGAGTAAGCATGGAAGTTTGTTTTCAAAAGATAGGAATGGGAACAATTGAAGACTTCAGGACCAAGAAACCACCCTCAGTGAAGTTTTGTCCTTGACATCCCAGCCTTCCATTCTATGCTCCTTTCATACTTCTCTTCTCAAGGCAGTTCCTCCATTGTCTTCCTCACTTTTTCTACCATGGAGGAAAATGATCTAATAAAATAATTGAAAACAAATGCTTTGGTGAATCACCCTTTTTATTTTAGCTATAAATTTCAATGATATTTATGTTTTCAGGCTTACATTTTTAAGAGATATTTCATTATTTAAAAGAAGAAGTAAACCTGCAGCACTTATTTGACTGTGTTGCTACCATGCAGGGGTGGTAACATACTAATAATCTATTGCTTATGCTATACTAGGACTTATCCAAAATGAAGAGATTCTTCTTTCTTTCACAAAACATATAACTGTCTGGTGACCACCTAAAAAGGCTACTTAAAACTGTGTTATTACAAGTTGAATTTTTAAAATATTGGTAGTGTTTTAATTCCAAAAGTACACATTCTTCTTTTCTTCCTAAAATTTTTTGGTTTATATTTGTCCTTAATCTTACTGCCATATTTTACTGAGAGTTACTTTATAACCAACTCATCCAAAAATTCCAGGCCAACTTGGTGTCAAAAGCTTCCTAACATAATTTTGTATTATGTTAACATTAGGGGAAGCTGAGTGAAAGACATTTGGGAACTCTCTGTACTATGTTTGCAACTATTCTGTAAATCGAACATTATTTCAAAACAAAGCATTTCTTTTGTTGTCATTGTTGTTTTTAGGCCTTCTTTGGTGATCTTCATTTGTCAATGTCTTGACAAAGGATTGAATGTTCTATCTGAACTTTATTACCTTACCTTTCTTCTCTCTTCCTTTCTGAGACAAAAGACATGAGCCAAAGATTATATAGTCAAGTAGGTGTACTTTTTGTGTCAATAGTATGTATTCTTGTGAGAGGTTCTGTTTTCATTAAGAAGGGGAAAATGGCCACTCCTCTAAAGCAGCATGAGATGGCTTGTACTCCTCAGTAGAAATCTAGCTGCTGCTTGAGATACATGTACAATATTTTTTCTCTCCCCTTCAGATTGAACAAGTTCAAACTGAAGATTAATAATCAGATATAACATTTTTTATTATAAGGATTCTTTACAACTGATTTCTTCAAAGCCTTTCATTATTACCAGAAAAAAATAAGGAAAAAAATGTACTCAAAAGAGTTTAGGCATAAGTGCAAATTAGTTCAAGCATATGCTTTCTAATCATGTTTCTATTTTGTAAACAGAACTACTGAGAGTAAAGTTTGGCATGAATGGGTGAATTTCAAGTTTTGTTAAAGTGATATCTAAATTCAGGTAACAGGATGGAGATTTTTCTAGGCATTTGATATACATAATATTAATTACTACATGGGTAATATAAAAGCCTGGCTCTTATACCAAAACAGGTCTGGAATTGGCCATTTTTCTTTCTTTTTTCCCCTTGGCATAGGCCTCTTATTAATCACATATATTATTCATTCAAGAGAAGGACCATTTTAGTACTGCCTTCCAAATATTATGCAATGTATTTCTAGGAAACATCAACATATATGGGATCTTGTTTTATAAAGCTTCATTTTGCACTAGGAATTTGAGGGCAGTTTGTTGTCAGAGTCTCTGTTTCTCTTTGGCTTAAAGGCTCAATCAACTATTCCTAGATAGTGTCCCCTTTGGTAGACTTTCCAGTAATATCTAAGTAAGAAGAGAGGATTATTTCTCACTGCCTTCTGGAGTGCACTATGACTCATGTTATTGGGCAGACTAAAGGTATTCTTGTAAAGCTGTTCTTAATTGAGCTCTCTTTTTTGGTACTCCTTCAGTAGCTTCTAGATTTTGGATTCCCTTAAGGTTCCTCTTCAACTTGAATTGCTTCCAGATTCAAGGTCTGTGGTTTGTTTCCTACCAACTTCTAGAGCACAGAGTGCATTGGCAAACGACCTTTTCGAGATCTTTCATCTCTTCTCTTTTTTAGAGTTTGATTTTTTAAATTAACAGATAAAATTTTGTGTATTTATCATGTACAACATGATATTAAGTGGCATCACCACAAAAATGATAATGTGTGATAATACATATGTTAATTAGTTACATTTAGTTATTCTACTATATATATATATATATTCTTCTTTCCTCTGTGTATGGGGCTAATTTTTTAACTGCTTAAGCATGTTGTTGAACCTTGGATCTGCCGATGCCACTGGGTAACTTATTGAGGTTTCTGTCCTCTATAAAAGTCACGACATAATTCTTATCTCTCAGAGATTTGTATGAAATTTAACATAAATATACATAACATACACATATATTAAAAATGTATTTTATATATATTTCCCACATCACATGGCTGGTGCTCTATAATCTTCACTTTTCTTTTCTTGCCCTTCTGAATAGGCTCTTGCTTTTTTAAAAAAAATTATTTTAGCTTAAAATGTTTTTAATTAAAAAAATTTTTGGTTACATCATAGTTGTACATGTTTACGGAGTACATGTGATATTTTGATATAAACATACAATGTGTAATGATCAAATCTGGATAATTGAGATACCCATAACCTCAAATATTTATTTTCTTTGTGTTAGAGACACTGCAAATCATCTCTTGTAGCCATTTTGAAAGATACAATTCACTGTTAACTATAGTCACCCTACTGTGCTACCGAACATTAGATCTTATTCCTACTATCTAACTGTAGTAGTGGGGGCTCCTCTTGGTCCCTCTAGAGGGTAGCTCCAAGTAGTGTCCCTGAAGAGCCCTTGAGCTTGACCCACTATGTAGCATATTTTTGCCCAGATGTCTCACTTTTAAGCAACAAATGCAAAAACCGTTTAGAGGACTAGTGGAGCAAGCCTGGATAATGCCAGGCAGTGTTTCTGCAAAGTGGATACTTCATCTGATGTACCTGGAAACCTAGTCCTACAATTGCCCAAGGGAGCCTGCTAAGTAGGCAGCAACAGGTGTCATTTCCTCTGTAGTGTTGAACTTTGTTACCAGAGGAACTTGGCAACAACCTCAATCCCATCTTCCAATGCTTCCCCTTAGGCCTTGGGTTACAAAGTTCAAAATGAGTCACAGATATTCTCTATTTACTCAAGACTAAAAGTCCAAATTAAGCCCAATAATGATGCTAGTTTGTTTTGCATAAAGACATTTTCTATTATGGGTCATGTAGCCCACGTTGTGGTTCTATCCAACCTTATCTGCCCTTCCTTTGATTGTTCTTTACTTTAATTCTATTGACCTTTCAAATTATAGCTTAAAATTTATCTGCTCCACCAAACCTCTCTAGATCACTTATCCCAGCCTGACATTATGTGTTCCTTCTCTGAATTGCTGTTGGTATAATCATGCATTAGCTTGTGATTGTCATCATCCTCTCAAAGAGCCATTTAAAATTATCATTATTATTTAATGAGAAACATGTATATTGCTTATTTTCTCTTCAAAAGATGATGAACTCTTTGAGAGAATGCATTATGCTTTTTTGTGTTTGCCATAATGCCTGCAACAAATATCTGAGTGAACATGATGTTTTAATTTACATAATGGCTTCTTCAAATACCTGCACACCATCAACTCTAAAAGATTTCTCCTGCTGGAGAAGGTCAAGTGAATATGAATAATCAAACATTTGAATTTTTCAAAAATCGTTTATATTGAACTTTAGAAGATATTGCTGGAAGTTGCATTCTTTCTCTATTAAATGATATATTTAAAAAATAGTAGACTATAGACTTAGACTATATTTTTAATAGCTTAGCTCAAACTGATACTCCTATTATTAACTAATTCACCTATATTCACTAAGTGCCTATAACAGAAAGCAGGAAGATGGGTCCCAGTCAAGGACCAGTTATAAGAAGCATCTAGAGATCCTGATTTACTTGATAATCAATATGATACCAACAACCATATTGGTCTATATACTTACACATTGGCCATAGTTCACTTGTGTTTCTCATTGACATCAACTGGTAAGTGACTAAGAGTAGCACATAGCCTACTTTCATATTCTGGCTCTCCCGTTTCCTACTGTAATAATGGACAAGGTACCTCTGTATACTTAAAGGCCCTTTCAAGCTACATGGGGATAATGATAGCACATATTTCATGAGATTATTTGTGTGAGAGTTAGATATGTAAAATTCTTAGCACAATGTATGATATATAGTAAATTATCAAATGTTAGGCAATGAGCAAGTGCAAGTACACAAGAGAGGAAGGGAGTCACTGGAAGTTCTATTCTTTGTCTTTGTTCTCCTAGAATCAAAAGTATAAAGAAAACCAGAAGAGGAGGAGTGGCCAAGTGTAAAGAGCACCCAAGCTATCTTCTCCTCTTGGAAAAGAATGAGGGGAAAGAAAAGCAGTGCAAAACATGGGCAAGAGCAAGTCATATATGGATACAAAATTCCCATGGGTAAGCCATTGCTTCAGGGAGGGAGCTGTCAGCTCTTGGAGGCTACATGTAAACTTTGTGGAGTGGCTCAACCAACAGGGAATGTTTGACTTCCAGAGGCTTCCAGAGGGTGGACTAAGTTGGTTTATAGACTAACTGATGATACCATTGAACTCCTGCTATGAGGCTGGGGCCAGCAACCCAAAGAACATTTAAGGGAACAAAGGTTTGGGTGGGGAGATGGAACACAGACACAAACAGACTCAATAGTAACTTGAGGTAAGAGGAATATGAAAAAAAAAAAAAGAAGAAAGAATTCAAGCTATGATTTAAACAGTACAAAATCAGGGCTACAGGGATAAGATATCACTAAGGTCACTGAGAGGAAGCTGCTTAGTGAAGGAATGATTTGAACTGGGCATTGAAGGTTGAGTAAGGGGTTAATTTAAGCATACCATAGAAGTGTGTTATGGTAGAAGGAAACTTGCTCTTGTTTCAAATAGACCTGGGATAGAAGCCAGGCTCCACCCCTCACCAGCCACATTTCCTGAATAACACATACTTTTAAGACTATTATAGAGATATTTATTAAGTACCTAGTACAGTGTCTGACTTACAGTAGAGACCCAAATACAGCTACTATTGGTAACAGTAGAGTGTTGGAGTATTTTTTAGAAGGATGCAGCCTTGAGCACTGGTCAGCACAGCTGTTTCACATTTCTTCTCTGTCACTCTGGATAGCAGTGGTAAATTTCTGCAGGAGTTTCAGTTCTCACCTCCCTGGAAATCCTATAGAGAAAGAACACAGACCTCATTGGAAATCCCATACAGAAAGGACACAGACCTCATTCAGAGTATCCAGAGGCCCATGACAGAAGAAATTGAACAGGCTCAAGCCAGTGGCTACAGCAAACTTCAAAGACAGTCAATGTCTTTGGAAGGGCTGATCTCTGTCAAATTATATATATGGGGCACTTTGCCTTCATTTTTTGCTCCTTATTCTCCTTCAATCCCTTTCTTCCTTCCTTTGTTCCAAGGTGCAATGTAGACCTCAAACGGGTTTGCCCTTCCTATAAACGGATAAAGGCAACAGTCTGATCAGACTCCCAAACACCAATATTTAAGTGATTTATTAATTAACTCCTCCCACAGGTATTGGTATTTAAAATATTTCAAGCAATGGGCAATGTTCAGTCTAAATCATGCATATCTGAGAGTAAGAATTTGGGTATCAGCAACCAGTAAATGGATGAAGTTGAGAGTAGGGTGGTTATAACCAGAGCTACTTAATTCATTTCATGTAGAGAAAAGCATGGTGGAAAGAAGTGTTTGACATTTAGAATTGTGGGAACTACCTTAAAATTTCAACTCTGGTACTTTTTAGATATTGATTATTTTCAAGTCATTTTACTTCCCTATTCTCATTTTCTCAAATGAGTAATAGGAATAATAATCATTATCTTATACAAGATATATGACAGTGAGACAATCACTTCTTGAATTGAATGTGCATACAGACTACTTGGGCATCTTGTTAAAATACAGATTCTGATTTAAGATGTTTGGGGTGGGGCCAAAGGTTCAGCATTTCTAACAAGCTCTTAGGTGGTGACAATGCTGCTGGTCTAGGGGCCACATTTTGAGTAGCAAGGGGCCATTAGATAATGTGATTAATGCACCCATGGAGGGATCATTTATACCAGCCCTAGCCAGAGGGGAATTGCCCATCCCAGCAGTTGGAACTTCAGTTTCAGTAAGCCTTGCCACTGTGGGCTAAAATGCTCTGGGTTTCTAAAAAAAAACCTGAAAGGCTAAGCCGCAAGGACTGCCATTCCTAGACAAGCCCTAGTGCTCTGCTGGGCTCAAGCCAGTGGACTTGGGGAGCACATAAACTACTGAGTCACCAGCCTGGGTGGCTAAGGGAGTGCTTGCATCACCCCTCAACCTCAGGCACTGCAGCTTAAATTGCTTCTGTTATGGGCCTCTGGATACTCTGAATGAGGTCTGTGTCCATTCTCTATGGGATTTCCAGTGCAGCTCACAGCTCCAAAAGAGACCTTCTCCTTCCTCTTGAGGAGAGGAGAGGGAAGAGTAAAGAGGACTTTGTCTTGCAACATAAATACCAGCTCAGTGATGTGAAGTTAAAATCGGGTACTGTGATTGCTCACCTGATTTTTGGTTCTTCCGAAGGTGCTTTCTTGTGTAGATAGTTGTTACACTTAGCATTCCTGCAGGGAGGGCAATTGATGGAGGTTTCTATTCGGCCATCTTGCTCCCCCTCCCAACACTATGTACTGATTTTGACTGACTTCTTTCACTCAACATACTTGTTTTGAGATTTATCCATGTTGTTGTATGTTGAGTGTTTTATTGCTGAGTCCCTTTTATGAGTATATCATAGTTTATTTATGAGCCAATGAAAAACATTTTGGTTTATGTCAATTTTGGGTTATCACAAATAAAAGTCCCATGATAGTCTTTGTATAGACATGTATTTCTTTATTGGATAAATATGTGTAGGAGTAGAATAGCCAGATCATATGGTAGGTTTCTGTTTAACTTGTAAAGAAATTGCAAAATTGCTCTCCATTCACATCCTTGCCAATACTTGATATGTTCAGTGTTTGTTACTTTAGATCTTTGAATAAGTGTGTGGTAGTTTTCAGTGTGGTTTTAATTTTTGTGTCCTGGATGATCAATGATATTGAGCATCTGTTTATTGTTTAGTTGTTACCTGTATATCTTCTTTGATGAAGAGTCTCTTCAATCTTTTGCCCATTTTATATTGGGATTTATGTTTGCCTCCTATTGAGTCTGGGAGTTCTTTATATATTCTGGGTAAAAGTATTTTATTGGAGAAATTATTTGTAAATATGCAGCTAAAATTCTAGTAGATCTGGAGGTGAATAAGAACTGGACCCTGTTATAGGAGCTGATAGGCCCCTGAAGGGGTCAATACAATAAAACATAATCACTGAAGACTTGGAGGCTGTATTAGTTCCTTCTCACAATGCTATGAAGAAATACCCGAAACTGAGTAATTTATAAAGGAAAGAGGTTTGACTCACAGTTCCACGTAGCTGGGAAGACCTCAGGAAACTTACAATCATGGCAGGAGGAGAAGCAAACATGTCCTTCTTCACAAGGCAGCAGGAGAGAGAAGTGCCAAGCAAAGGGGGAAAAGCCCCTTATAAAACCATCAGATCATGTAAAAACCCACTCCGGTATCATGAGAACAGCATGAGGGTAACCAACCCCATGATTCAATTACCTCCCGCTTGGTCCCTCCCACAACACATGGGGATTACGGAAACTGCAGTTCAAGATGAGATTTGGGTGGGGAAACAGCCAAACTATATTTATTAGGGGCTATAAATACAGCTCTCGTAGAGTGCCATGGGAGTATAAAGGAGAGTATAATAGATTTTTTTTCTAAGAGAGTTTGGAAAGATTTCTCAGAGGAGGTGGCCTTAAAGCTTTGTTTTGAAGGGTGAAGAGTTGGGTAGGTAGAGAACCTCTGCTAAAAATTAAAAAAACAAAACAAAACAAAACAAAACAAAAAACATTCTGGGTGAGGAGAAGCTGTGCAAAGGCAAGAAGGTGGATTTGAGAACCATGAGTTCTGAATGACCACGGGGAATGGGGGTTGTGGGTGGCAGGGACAATGAAAAGAGGTAATGAGAAGAAGGAAGGCTGAGAATAGATTGTCAGATTATGGAGTGATTAGTAGTTCAGGCTTAAGAAACCGAGCTTTATCTTTAAAACAATAGGGTGCTTGTTGAAGGGTTTTATGCAGCAGAACAAAATGGTCATATTTGCATTTTAAGAAAATGCCCTGCAGTGATGGCAAAGGAATAGAAGAAGACAAAAAAATCAGAAAAAAAAAGACAAGAACCCAAACAAAATAGGAATAGCGGGGACAGAGAGAAGAGGGAGTAGATTCTTAAAACATTTAAGAGGAATACTAGATGTTGGTGAGTGTTTAGATATTAGAAATGAGGCACATGGTAGTATATAGGAAGGCTCCTAGATTTTAGTGGAGATAATGGGGTGATTTGGGAGCATATCAGTCATGTCCAGGAATAGAAATAGGAGAGGTGGGTAGTATTATAAGTTTAGCTTGTATGATTCATTTATTTATTCAACACATTTTTACTGACTGTCCACTGGGAACATAGAGATCAAGACAGATACTGTGCTAGCCTTCATGGAGTAAAAAGTTTAGCATGGAAGAGAGAAAATAATCCCATAAATATAAAATTTAAAACAATGGGCTCTGAATTGCTTAAGGTAAAATAACAGGAGTTTGGATAGTGCACAGAGGTAGACCTAATGTAGTTTCAGTCTCAAGAAACAGTATATTGAAAAGGTAAAGCTTAAGAGATCTGAAGAAACTGCAGTGGTGAAGATGAAAGAGAAACATTTCAGATAGAATGAAGAAGACATGGTAAATATTGTAAGACATCTGGATAGAAGTTTCCAATAGGCAGATGGAAACGTGCACTTAGAAACAAGGTCTCAGATGAAGAAGTAAAACTATGGCAGAGAATGAGAACTTTGAGGGGAGGGTTCGTAGGATGTGGAGAGAATAAGGCTGATGGTTCACCTGTAGAATATCAATATTTAAAGGACAGACAGAGAAGGAAAGTAAGTCAGCTAAAGAACAAGGAGAAACAGTCAAGCATCTAAGAAGAGAGGAAAGTAAGAGAGATGAAACCAAGGAAAAGGAAATACATGGCCACCAGTGCCCAATGTATTGTTATGACTGTTCTAGTTTGTTGAATTCCCTTCCCCTCACCATGAATAGAAATATTTGCATGGTATTAACTAATTCTGTTGAGTGTCTTTTGCTAGGCTAAACTAGGTCCCTGCCTCATTAAGTCTCAAGGAAGGTATGCACATCAGGAAAAATATATTTTATATTGATTCTATATGCTCTCAAAGAAACATGTTTTGTCATCCCTCATCCCTGCCTGCCATTCTGAAGAGTGATGGGTTAGTTTTGGATTTATGAAACCACTTTTCAGCATATTTTAAATGTAATCACTTTTCATATTCTGTGCTCCTTGTTCTGTGAAATGAATCAGAATACTGTGACCATTTCTTCTCTTCTGGGAAGAAAAATCAAGACCCAAAAGAATCGTAGAGTATGGAATGATAGACATTGAAGTCTCTGAAGGGTGGGAGGGTAGGAGGAGCTGTGAGATTAGAAATTACTTAATGGATAAAATGTACATTATTTGGGTCATAGTTACACAAAAATCCCAGACTTCAGCACTATGCAATATACCCATAACAAAACTGCACTTGTACCTTTAAACTGTATACAAAGAAGACTCCAGAGAAGGTCTTCCCACCCTGACATGCATATATACGCCAACATATATATGGCATGCAGATATACACCAACAGGAATGTTTGCTAAGGAGGCTTGCTGCAAGATCCAAACTAACTACCCAAAGAAAATCCATGACCCTTCTCCCTGCCTCCCTGTTTCTATGGCTTGGTCCTTCAAAGACTTATCACCTTCTGCATAAAATTAACTCCAATATTATAATCCTCAACTATCTTGCCTGTCTGTAAAAACACCATCATTTCTTAAGAACCTGTTAGGTACCACACACTGCACTAAGCATTATAGAATAATACATTGTCTTGCTTAACTTCAAGCAATTGTATAAGGTAGATTTATGACACCCATATAATAGAAGAGGCAGCTGAGGTTTAGAGATGCAAAGTTATTTGTCAGGTCTGTTGAAATCTAATATCTAAGCATCAAGTAGCACACAAATCATAGTAAGATCATTTTATTACTCAGGTTATGCCCAGTTACGCTGCAGTAACAAACCACCACCATCTCTTAACAGCAAATGTTTGTTTTTCACTCACACAGCATATATATCATAGGTCAGTTCTGCTAAATGTACCCTCATCCCATGACCCAGGCTATCAAAGCTACTACTATTTTGAAAGTTGTTGGTTGTCAAGGTAAAAGGAAAGAACTCTGGAGGGTCTTGTACTAGCAATTAAATGCTTTGGCACAGAAGTGACAACATTGCTTCCATTCATGATACATTGGCCAGAGGTAGTCACTTGGCCCTATCTAACCACAAGACATTCAGGAAATGCAATCTAACTTAGGATGCAGAAGGGAGATGAGCCAAAAGTGAGATGCACTAATGATCACACGAAGTTAAAGAGGTTCTATGTATTATCTTTCTGCATCCATTCCAGTGCCCTTCATTCTAGATTTTAACCCATAAGAACATTAAAACTGTATTGTGGAATCAAAACCCCAGTGAAATATTTTCATATATATTAGGCCACAATTAAAAAAAGTGTGCTGGCAAGGATGTAAAGAAATTGGAATTTTCATACATTGCTGGTGGGAATGTAAAATGGTGCAGCCACTTTGGAAAACAGTTTGGCAGTTTTTCAAAATGATAAATATAGAGTTTCCGTATGATTCAGCAATTCCACTCTTAGGTATACACCCACAAGAAATGAAAACATATGTCCACATAAAAACTTGTACACAAATGTTTATAATTGCATTATTTATAATAGTCAAAAATGGAAACAACCCAATTGTCTATCAACTGATAAAAAGATAAATATGGTATATTTGTATATATAATGAAAAGATAATGTATATATATAAAAAGATAAATGTGGTATATTTGTATATATAATGAAATATTACCCAGCAATAAAAATAAATGATACATGCTACAGCTTCCATGAACCTTGGAAACATTATGCTAAGCGAAGGAATCCAGTCACAAAAGACCCCATATTACATGATTCCACTTACAAGAAATGCCCAGAATTGGCTAATCCATAGATGCAGACAGGTTACTGGTTGCCTAGGGCTGGGGGTGTTGGGAGGAAATAGGAGTGACTGTTAATGTGTACAGGGTTTCTTTCTGGGGTGATAAAATAGTCTAAAATTATATTGTGATGGTGATTGCACAACCCTGCAAATATACCATTGAATTGTATATTTTAAATGAGTGAATTGTATAGTATGAAAACATCTCCACAAAGTTTAAAAAAGTTATATTGCAGAATCCATCTTTAGGACATATTTTAATGGTTTTAAATGGAGGTAGCAGAAAAGCAGGATGCCCAATCTCATCATTGTAATATTAGTTAGACTTGGATTTCTCCCATTTAGGCATCATACTGTTCTTTAAAATTTTCTCCATCTTTTAGCACATGGCCATCGTCACAGAGTGACAATGTTCCTTATGTCCCAATAGCAATGACCTCTAACACCTTAGTCGGAAGACATAGGCAGCATAAGGAAGCTATTATTAAGAGTAACAGCCTCTTATTTTGCCAAGCATATTTTCTTTTGATAAAACATGTATGAATTATACTCTTTGAAATGAGTCTTATAATTTAATATCATTTTTCCTAGGCTTTTAGAAATATTATATCCAAATTCAATGCTAAAACATCATACCTATATTAATTCTCATTGTGAGTGTGATGACAACTTTATTTCCTTGATCTTCATTTTTTAAATTTTATATTCTTCCTTTAAGTCCATCTCATGTCACCTCCTACTCTCTGTAGCTTTATTTCAATCATTTAGTTCTTTACTCTCTTCCCCCACTGTCCTTCTTCCTCATGCTCCTGACCAAACCTTAGTTAGAATGATTTCTACTATACACCTCATCAGCTCCCAGAAGCCTGAAGGCTTGAATAAAAAAGTCATTGGTTCATGTTGGGGACTACTGATCCCGCTAGATTACTAACACCTACAGAGCTAGCCTATCTGAGTATCAATCCTCATATAATTACCCAGTCAGCTGTTCATTATTTTAATCCTCCTTTCTTCTCAAGCCATCAAATCCTACCCCTTCTCCCTCACTTTCAACAAGTGTTCACACATACTATTTCTTATGCAAAACTGAAACCTTCAGATGAAACTCTAACCTCCAGCCACATATCCTACAAACTGTCCATTCTATTGTCATGAAATAAATGCCCCTATATTGATGACCAACACCCCTATTTCTGCTCAAATGTCTTCATCTGATGTTTATTCTCTCTGTGTCCTCATTCTTTTAACCTCCATTGCTTATTTCTTATGAGAATTCAAATAGCTGAAGTCTCTCCCCTCTTAAGGATATCTGTCCTTGACCTCAAGCATTTGTGCAGCCAGGGTCCTCTCTCTCCAATCCCTTCCCAGGCGAGATTTTATAGACGTGTGGTTCCCAGAGTTTCATTTCCTTGTCTTTCCCTCAGTCTTCTGACTATTCAATCAGGCTCCTTTTTTCATCACTCTAGTGAACTGCATCAGTCTGTCTGTAATAATAATCTCCATGCCATTAGCCTGGTGAATTCTTTTCAGTCCTTTTATTTTGACCTTTTGGTTATATTTGACTCAGTTTATCACTTTTTCGGTGACCCCACATGTTCTTGCTGCTTCTTCTGCCAGTTGGGTCCTTCTCAGACTCCTCTCTATACTTCTTTTCTTCCATTCATCCCTATGTGTTGATGTTCCTGCTAACTCTGGCCTAGGCCTTATTTATTTTCATTCTAAATGATATACCTGGATGATCTTGTACCATATCATGTTCAAGAGAAAGCAATTTGGACCAAACAATTCCTGTTCATTTTTCACTGTTTACTGTGAGATCACCCCTTAGGTCTAGGTCTTTATGTGTAGTTTCATAGGAAGCTCTGTTTACTTGGAGGAATTTTTGGGAAGGAGGGAATCTTATTCCCACATCTGGGAATCTCTTGATTTGTATAGTTATTTCTATAAATACTATCTCTTGATTTGTATAGTTACTTCTAAAGAGCTGTATCTTCATATCATTTTCTATAAAATAAAATTTGTATCATTTAACTGGATTTGTTGGTGTCTTTCCATCATTCATGTTATAGCCCCATTATAACATTAATATCAATTAGTGTTAGAAGTAGAATTGATATAAAGGCCTCAGATCCTAATGATCAAAGTTATTAGGGGAAGATATTGCAGCAAGGCATACTGATACCAAAAGAAGTGGTTGATGGATTCACCATCCTTGACATCAGAATGAATACCTCTGTAGTAGGTAATAAACAAGGAATTATTCCAAGACAGAAAGTTTACCCCTTTCTTAACTCTGAGTTTCTTGTCACTGTGGACTGAAAATGAATTACAATCCCAAATTTTACCAAATTATAATTTCTTGGTTTCTTTCATTGGCTCTAGCCAAGCTCTTCAACTGACAATGAAACCATGACACTGATGCTAGGATAGATGCATCAGGAATGGCAGCATCTGAAATAAGGAAAGTACCTCTCCACCAAGCATTCTACAGACAGATGAAAGGCTATTTATTAGGCAAAATTAGGTTTAAATGTGAGAAGGAAAGAAAGGAGCTGAGATTTGCTTATTCTCACTAACCCAGGGATGCAGATCTCAAAGGGGAAAAAAGGGAAGTCTTGTGATTATTTTAAGCTATATTAAATTTATTATATATAGAAACTAATCTATGTTTTATTTATTTTAACTCCTCTTCTGAAAAAGTGCTATGAACGTGGAGCTCTGTGATTTGGGCATCCCAAAAAGTTTTAATGGCATACAGAAGTTTGGGTTTCAGAAATAATTTTCCATGTGAACTAGACACATTCTAGGAGGAAAATAAAAATATTTAATTGACATGTGAAACTTCCATTTAGGAAAATTTATTTCTTTATGAAAGTTCTGCTTAAGAGATGTGCATGAACCCAGTGAAATACAGTACTAAGAATGTCTGAGAAGTTGCAAACTATATTCATGATTATGTCCAGAGTGAGCCATGGTTGCTAAGCATACTGATTTAAAATTGTTTCAAGACAATGAAACTAAAGTGTTAAATAACTGATATTTGCAGACAAAACTTTGGGAAAAGATGAGGTTGGGACAGAGCCAACTAAGATAAAGAAGGAGACACTGGCACGAAGCCCAGATCATCTTAAACCATAGAAAAAGACCAACTACTTTTTCCAGTCTGGAGCCTATACAATTTGACTTGAAACTCTAAGAAGTTGTATGGAGGGTGGGCAAGAGCTTCCTTCCACTCCCCTACTCTTTCAATGAAAGTGATTCAAAATTGGGAAGTTCCCCCAAGAGAAGGTTAGCTAAATGAGATTTTATTTTAAAATATAAAGAAAAAGAAATCCTCTAGCTTCTTTAGTAAATTAAAAAGCAACCTGAGAGAGAGGAGGAAGGACAAACGGGGAAATATAGCTCATATAAGAAATTTTTGATAATTTTGGATCCTACAAAGGGAAAATAGATTAAGCCCTTCTGCAAGATAGATTGAAGATGGGGACACCTGCCTTTAGCAGAACAGCGGCCATTAGCAGAAATAATATCACAGGGCATCCATAAGTGAAACCATGTGACTCTCAAGCATTGGTGTTGCCTCTACCTGAATGTAGACGCTAATTAAACATAGGATGAGAATCTCAACTGGACTACAAGCAAGTAGAATCCAAAACAGTAAATTATTAGGGAGTATAAGGTTCGGACCACAAGAACTACCAAGTTGTTAAAAAATAAATTACTTGCTCCTAGCCCTTTCTAGTTCCAGGTGGAGTCCCAACATGCAGTGGGCCCCATTTAGATTTGGCCAAAGCTATATCTAACATTTGAGAATCTTATTATGCCCTGTTTACCAAGTTATATGAGAAGAAAGTGACTGATTATTTCCTGTCTGTAGTAGTTGTACATCTACACAGAATTAAACATTAGGCTAAATCCTTGCAAAATGTTGGATAACTGCATCAAAATATTCTATAGCTACATCTTGCTATTAATAAATTTTCATATTTGTTTTATGTAGAGATTAAAACTTCTGGGATAGGGCCAAAAATGTCGGAGAACTACTTGTACGGGGATTTTAGGATATGCAAATATAATGTGATTACAGAATTGCAAATGAAATGTGTTATAATCCAAATGTGCTAATATCTTCTGATTTGGCCCTTGTAGAAGTCAAACAATTCATAGATATTATTTATTTGAGCTCTTGAGGTTAAATTTTATAAGTGTCTCAGATTTCCTAGTATCAATTTGGTTATATTGTCTAACATTCTTAGTTTTTGAAAAGATAGACTGGCACAGGACTGAGATAAGTCATTTTAATATATTTTGTGTCAGCTATTCATTGCCACAATATTGCTTTATGACAAACAAACCCTTCAGTAGCATAAAACATCAAGCGTTTATTGTTTACACATCTAGAGCGGTTGGTTGAGGCATCTCTGCTGTTCTTGGTTGAGCTCATTAACATGTGTGGATATTGCTCACTCTTGTTTGATCTCGGCTGAGCATGGCTTAGGTAAGTGGGGCAACTCAAATATCTTATATGTGTATTTTATCCTCCTGAGTATATTTTATGGCAGAGGAAGCAATACAAGGGAAAGAGCAGAAAAGTAAAAGGCCTCTGCAGAACCGCAGAAGTAGCACACCATCACCTTCACCGCATTCTACTAGCTGGAGCATGTTGCAGTCAACACAGATAAAAGAGATGGGAAAATACAGTCTCTTTAGTGAGAAAAACTGCAAAATCACATGGTAAAAGGCATGGACACAAGGGAGGTTGCAGATGAGGAACTGGAATAGAATCAATCAGACATATGATTAATTTTATTAATAGTATTATATATAATATGTAGTAGTATTTGATTTATATATATATGTGTGTGTGTGTGTGTGTGTGTGTGTATATATATATATATATGCCTTTAAAAAGTTGCAGTTTAACATTAAGATGCCCATGATAAATAATAAGTTATGATACTAGGACTCATAACAATAAAAAGTTAAAGAAGAGCTTTGGGAAAAACTGTTCAAGGTTTACAATTATCTATATTGTCCCATTCCTTGATATTGCTGGCAGATTTATGGGAGTCTCGCTGAAATACTGGGTAGCCTGTGTCTCTGTATTCCTTGGTGTTCCCTTGGAAGAATGTTGGGATTTCCTTTTCTCTTTCAGATAATTGGTTAGCGACAGGTATAGACAAGGGAGATCATTCCGATCAAAGAATGGCATTTTTTTTCTGTAAAGGGCCAGACAGTAAACATTTTAGGCTTTGTAGGTCATGCAGCCTCTATCACAACCACTCTGTCATTATACTGCCAAAGCAGCATTAGACAGTATACAAATACACATGTTTGTGTTCCAATAAAATTGTATTTAAGAATCAGAAAATGGGCTGGATTTTGCTAATAGACAGTGGTTTGCTTACCTTTGATCTAAACTTTAATACGTTGCTGCCAATTCCATGATGCTTCAGCAAAAGGAAGAAAAAGACTTCTAAAAATGGAGCGATAATATAAATTGAGAGCATTGTTCGTTGTGACAAAATATGGCATGATATACCAGAAAGTACTGGAAGGAATACCTAAAATAGATTAATAAAAATGTTAGAGCAAAGTAAAAAAGAAACCTGAATACTTGGACTTTGGAGAAAAGGTGCTTTTTCTGCCCCATGTCAGTGGTTTGAAGTTCTTATGTTACCTCACTCTGCTTTGAGTTCTCTTGTGAAATTATACAATGTGCTATCCCTGGTACCCAGATGTTGATTTCTATGGCGAAAGAGAACTCAGAATGAACCTGGAATTTCCTCTTGTGGAAACGCAAGGATATATTTTTAAATGTCTGGAGATGGTGGCCTTAAAATGTGTCCTCTCAGCCAGGTTTGTATAAATTAAACACCAAAAAGTAGGCAACACTAAGTTGGGACCAGTTGAGTCTGTGGAAGACATTAAATCCACATGGACACTCACGAAAGGAAAATAATAAATACACATCCAAGAGAATATTCCTACTGCCTATTAATTTTGATTAATTATTTGTATCAATTATCAGAACAGGAAGAAGGTAGAGAACAAATAACCCAAGTGATGAAGGAATATGGAATACTTTAGTTTGCTTACTAGATACAGTACTTTCTTTGGGTAGTTTGAAAACAATTTAACGCATCTCATGTGAGCTACAAGTTAGCATATTTCCATTGGTCATTTCATCATCTCTGTCTCTCCATGGATGTCTCAAATTTAAGTCCACAATTAAGTCATCAAATTTAGACACACACACACACACACACTTCTCTTCCAGTGTTTTGTATTTCTGTAAAGGAACCACCATCTACCCAACTGAAATGGCCTTGCTTTTCATCTTTTCATTCAATTGATTTTCAAGTTCTGTGTAGTTTTCTGCTTACATGTCTCTCAAGTTTATCTTCTCTCCAACTATCCTGGTTCAGGTCATGATATTTTTTCCTTCTTTTTTTTTTTTTTTCTTTTTGGGTGTGTGTGTGTGTGAATGGGGCCTGTCGTGGCCTCCTAACTGGTACCCTCCCTGAAGTTCTGATTCCCTCCAATACAGTTCATTCTCTAGTTACATAATCACAAATATGGTCACAGCACTCATTCTTTAAAACTCTTTTATGGTTCCTAAATCCCTTACGACAAAGGTCAGATGCCTTAACTCAACTCATGAAGCCTTCCATGATCTGGCTACAACCTTCCTGTTTTGCTTCACATTTCCCCCTTGCCTTTTATGCTTCGCCCTTCTGAGTTGTCTTGAATGCACTCGTGCGTCTATACCTTCACACTTACTGCTTTCTCCTCACACCACGTCCCCACACCCATCTCCTCTCAACCCTCAACCCATTCACCTGCTCACTCCTGCACTCTTCTTCCATTTGTAGGGGATTTTCTGTCTTACTTACTATTTTACACTATGGAACTCAAGAAGGTAGAGGCTACTCCTGATTCACACACTGTTGTATTCCTAGTACCCAGCACCATTTCTGGCACATAATAGATGCTCCATAAATAATTGCTGAAAGGGTGAATTTGTACTTTAATTATTTGGATATGTATGTATTTGGTTGAAGACCTAAAGACTAAATGCATTTTAGAAAATTGAAAAGAATGTATAATTTGGAAAAATATATGTCTTCGGCTAGACTATGTTATTAATATCAGAATCCATAATTTTCTTAATTACTTTTATATCTCCACAAAGCCTTGCATGATGCCATGTGACAAATGAATGGTTTATTACCACAAGTTCCCAAGTTCCTAATTTAGTTCCAAATGAGCAATAACTCCACATTTATTTTTCTTTTTTCTTTATCTCTTAAAAAACTTCTAACTTTGGAAGGTTGTATATATATCTGCTAATTTAGGACCAAAAACAATTCAATAGGTGTTTTCCTTAGTTTAAAAAGTTATATTTTTAAAAATTTACTATACGATGGGATTTGTGAATATATCCAATCTTTTTTGTACTTGTTCGTTTCTTGTCAGAAATGACCGTAAAAGACAGTTTTACATTTTGTAAGTTAAACTACAAATGAAAGGTATGGTCTAACCAACATGTGGGAGGGAGATCAACTCTATTTTAACTATATGTTAAAGCTTAATGATAGGAAAGAAAATGCACTAAACTAATTTCCAGAAAAGCCACATTCAAATCTGTCTCAGACACTTCTATGATGTTTAGCTACATGGCAAACTTACAAAGTCAGAATCCCTAAAATGTAAGTTTAACGAGAGCAAAGTTTTTGTCTGCTTATTTCCTACGGTAGTGCATTAATAACAGTTATTGCCAAACAAATATTTGTTTAATTAATAACTGAAACATTGGTCCATGTACTCCCTTTCAGTTTCAGATTGCTACAAAATGAGGTAATAGTAAATTCCTGGCAATTTCAGCAAATTATGGGGATAGGAAAAATGTATACTTGAAAAACTTTAAATCTGGAGAGAACTACACACGTTTAAGATGTTCTTAACAGCTTTGTGGTTTCCCTCTAATGTCTGTAATCTGAATACCCAATTTTACTGGATTATTCATCTCATCATAGCTGGGGTTTTGTGCCCTATCATTGCAATATATGATTAGTATTATTTTATTATAAGTGTATTACAAGTTTGAAATAAGATATGAGATTAAAGATATTGCCAGTAACACTAATAATTTGAAAACAGTTTATGTTTAGGAAAAAATAGTTTTGATATAGTGGCAAATGATGCTAGAGAGCATGGTTTCACGTGGAATAATTTCAGAGGCAAAAAAGGACACATTTGTATAATTAACATATAAAATTTTATAATTTTTAAACATTTCATATGCATGATCTTAATTTTTGCAGCAGTCCTTTTGTGTATAGACATTATGGTTTCATAAATGATGACATTGAGGAACAAAAAGAATAAATAAATTTTGCATATTCACACAACTGGTAAGTCACAGAACCTGACTTTAAACCTGGATTATCTGCCTCCAAATCCTTTGCCAATTATATTTTACCACTGTCAGGTGTTTAGGACAAACTATAACATTTCTTTTTTTTCTCTTTGAGATGGAATCTCGCTCTGTTGCCCAGGCTGGAGTGCAGTGACACAATCTTGGCTCATTGCAACCTCTGCCTCCCAGGTTCAAGCAATTCTCCCACCTCAGCCTTCCAAGTAGCTGGGATTACAAGTGTGTGCCACCAAGCATGGCTAATTTTCATATTTTTAGTAGAGACGGGGATTCACCATATTGGCCAGCCTGGTCTCGAACTCCTGACCTCAAGTGATCCACCTGCCTCAGCCTTCCAAAGTGCTGGGATTACAGGTGTGAGCCACCATGCCTGGCCTGAAGTTACTTATGTCACCAACTGCATGTTCGGGAAGTTTCCTAAGACCACTATCCAGTTTTGATAATTCACTAGCAGAACTCACGGAACTCATGAAAGCTATTATACTCACAGTTATGCTTTGCCAAAGGGAAAGAATTCGCGTTAAAATCAGCCAAGCAAAGAAGTGCAGAGGGCAGAGTTCAGGAGTGTTCCAAACATAAAGCTTCCATTGTCCTCTCCCCGTGGAGTTAGGACATGTTACTTTCCAGGTATCAATATGCACAGAGTTTTGCCAGTCAGGGAAGCTCACCCAAGCTTCAGTGTCCAGTCTCCGAGTCGTGGGTGGTTTTTCCTGGGGCTCTATATTGCAGGCATGGCTGATTGGGTGATTGCCCACATGGTTGATCTTGATCTCCAGGTCAATTGATACCACATGACCCAAAGCCCACAACTTAATTAACATTGTTGGTCTTTCTGGGATGGCTAGCTTCCACCTTAACACTATACAGGTGTGACCAGACCCCACTCTAAATCACTTTATTAAACTATCCAGTATTATAATATAATAGATGATGAAACTGAGGCACAGAGAAGTTCAGTGACTTGCAATATTCTACAAGTTAGTTGTCTCAGGTTGATTCAAGGTTGTTACAGTATGATTCAAGGTGACAGACAAACAAAGATGCTCCTATAAGGTATAATATTACAAGCATCCAGAGATCATCCCCCAGAAACAAGACAAAGACCAGACCTTGTCTTTGGGCAAGGCCAAATTTGTTACCACACAACTATGTTGGGAAAATAGTTTGCATAAAATAGAAAGGCATAGAAAATAAAGACAGCTTATAAATGCACGTGTACATACACATATGTCAATATGGCTTGTTGGATTCAAAATTTGAATCTTGATCTGGTTTTGTTGTTATAGCCTCCTCTGGCCAGAGGATCAAATGAACTGGGGAGTGTGAGAAGTCCCAGATGAAAGGGATTATATCATTGCCATGGTTCAGCTATAGCCCTTGTAGCTTATAACAAGAGATACAACTGTGAGTGATAAAAGCACAGAGCCCATTGTTTAAGAAGGAAAGTCTGGTTGGTTTATGGGTTTTTTTAGAGGCTCTTAGTTGCTTTCAGTTTGAAAAATTGATATCCATTATCAGACCAGCAACAGTCAACTCCTGGGGCTTTTTGCTAAAATTAGTTTTGATACCTTAAAGAATATTGATGACATTTTAGAGTAGAATAGCCTAACAGATCCAAAATAAAAGCTTTCTAAAAAAGGCTTTATCCTTAGTTTTATCAAGAGGCCAAAAAAGAAATAAAAAATGAATTCTGCTATTAGACGTAAAGGCTCCAGTCATTTCTATTTATACAACTGCTCAACTTTACCTACCATAAAGCAAAATAGGAGGCAGCACCACATGTCTGAGTAATCCTGGTGTGTGCATACTAATTCCTTTTGGGTTATGAGTTATTTTCCTTTGGTACAATTTTAAGCCATTGAATTAGGTGAGGACTGTCTCTGGTGTCCTGCATACCAAAACTACCATCCCTGCTTTTTTCCCCAACCCTCTACCCACAGAGATCCTCTTTGTGCCCCCATTAAATTCTAAGACATCTTCTGTTAATTGGATTTATCTGGGAAGGAGAAAAAATCTGTGATCAGAGCAGATTTGTTTCATGTGTTATTCCTCGTCTCAGGAGCATTTGCAATCGAAAGAATATCACGGGGAAAAATGTTTTCTAATTATATCTACCATAGTGGGTTTATTAGTGAGGATATGCAAAGCTCTGCTGTAGTAACAAACCTCCAAATTCAGTGGTCTGGCATAGCAAAGGCAAACACCTCATGCAGGGCACAATCTAATGTGGGCTAGGAGGCTTCTTCTGCCTGCCTTTCTCCCAATTGCTGACCCAGAAATTAGTGACTTTTATTTTGCAGTCTGGCATCTTGAAGTTCTTTGCTTCTAAGTGTGTTGACCTAAGAGTGAAAGAGGACTGAACAGGTAACCTGTTCTTAATTTCCTGGGACTAGAGGTGAACAACACTCCTACTCAAGTTGCATTGGTTAGGGTTAGTCACAAAGAGCATGGTAGCTGGGAAATGTGGAGAGCAAAATGAGATATGTTAGGGAGACAGGGGGAAATTCAGGAATCCATAAACCATGCCAGCGGAGAATTGCCCTCTGCACCAAAAGATCAGCTCAAGATTGTGTTATGAGTTCAGCAAATCTTTACTGCACATATACTGTGCTTCAAGAGCTGTGCTAGGTGCTGGGCACACACACAAGAAAAATGTGGTTATTACCCTCAAGAAAATCACACTTGAATGAGGGAGATTGGCTGGTGAATGTCTATGATACAGTTTGACATTTACAATAACAGACATATATATATAAGTTACATTTGAATAATGTGTACCTTTTCAAGGCTGCTACATGAGAGTGTGAACCAGGAGAAACTTTGCAAAGGAAGTGACTCCTCCCCAGATGTTAGGAGTTTTGCAGGCAGAGAAGGAGATCAAGAAAAGATCTGTGAGGAAGAACTAACAAGATCAAAACTGCACAAGCAACCGAGAACATACTGTGTTGAGGATGCTACAGTGGATGCAAGAGCTTAATTTCAAGGTGGGTCATGTGATACTGGAGAGCTGGGCTGGGGTCAGCTTCTGTAGATACCTCTGTTTAGCCATGCTGAAGTGCTTAGAGTCTTGTGGACAAAGGGGAACTGCTAAAGCGTTCTGAACAGAAGGAAAATCAGTGTCTAAGCTACTCCTGAAAGCTTAAAACTTCCTAACCTTTATTTAACTTTCACCCTGAGCCAAACGTGGAGCACTTCATATGCACAATTTTATTTCATCCTCCTAGAAACCTTAAGAGGTAGTATTATTCTTATTGCCACTTAAGATGAAGAAACTTGAGGCACAGAGAAGCTCAGTAATTTTCCCAAGGATACACAGCCAGTACGTGAGGAAGCCAGGATTAAAACCTAAGCAATATGATGCTGGAGTCAGATCCTTTTATCTAGACCATAGCTGTTCAATAGAAATATAATGTGAACTAATGTGAACCACATAGAAAATTTAAATATTCTAGTACTCACATGAAAAAAAATGTAAAAAACAAGCTAAAGTAACTTTGACAGTTTAACACAATACAGTCAAAATATTATTATTTCAATTTATAATCAATATAAAACACAATGAGATAGTTTACATTGTTTTTTCATACAAGGTCTTTGAAATCTGGTATATTATACTTGTGGTGCATCTCCATTCAGACTATCCACATTCCAAATATCTAAGTCTCATGTGGTTAGAGGCCATTGTATTGGACATCACTAACCTAGAGAGTTTACTTCTGTGGTCTTAGAGGAGTTTAGCTGTAGGGTACTAAGGAGCCATAAAAGTAAATTCTGCTCCTGTTCAGGTGGTTCGTTTGTGATCACAAACACAGTAAATAGCTTGATTTCAGATAATTTTCTGCTCCTAAAACTTATTCTAAAGTCCTCTGTTCCTCCTCATGGCAGCATTCAGTAGTAATTACACCTCTCATCCTAAATTAGCACATCTGGCACTTATAGGTGTCATGGTTCACTGTCATGACTATAAGTGACAGATGGATTATTCAAACTCCTCATGCAGAAGGGACCACAATATGTCCAGTATCTAGTAAATTTTCTCTACTGAGTTTGATTCCCTCAGAGTGATGGTAGATATTTTATACACCCAGCATGTTTTGAATGCCAATGTGGAAATCTTAGCAATTCCAATTAGGGTCAGCTTGTTGTACTCATGGGGGTAACATTAAACATGGATAATTGAGTTTTCCAAACAGAGGATGACCCCACTGTTTGTCCTTCATAAATATACATGGTCCCTTAGCCTATTTAACTAAACTCCTATCTAAATATGGCCTGTGGGAAGGAAGAATTTATACAAAACCATCTAATAGTGTCTCCAAAGACCCTATACCCCCCCACACCAGACTTCATTGTGCCCATTATATACCTTTACCGAAAATTTATTCATCTGTCATTCTCATGCCAACCAGAATAACACACTGTATGAAACACACAACACATGTGATAAATTTGTGATAAAAAGTTGTGTTTTATGCTACCATGGAGTAAATTTTTACCTCTTTTAAAATCTACAATTTGATAAACCTTTTAGAGTTCCTATGACTAAAGAATTATCTTAGATTTTGTGAGATGGTGATGGATACACAAATAATTACATACTGTCTCTGACTACAAGTAGGCTAACACAGTGGCTAAAAGTTTGGATCCTAATCTAAGACAGATCTGAATTACAGCTGTAATATCCTTGTTTGTTTGACTTTAAGTGAGTTGTTTAAACTCTCTTAGCCTTTGGTTCTACATCTGTAAAATGGAGTTAATGATAGAACCTCTCTTGTAGGGTTGTTGTGAGAATTAAAAGTATGAAGTATGGAAAGCACTTAGCTTAGTAATTGACAAAAAAATAAGTGGCCAGTAAACATTCTTGTTCATTGTCTTTTTATTTTTCTTGCTCTTGTTATCCTCTAGTGGGAAAGGCAGACTCAGATACCTATAATGAAAATCGTAGTGAAGCAAATGCTAATTGTGGTGCAAATCAATACTGGGAAGGTAGGAGAACTATTCATTCTCATTAGTGTCATAGATGTTTTCACGGAGATGGTGGCATTGCCTAGATCTTTGAAGCATGAGAAGCAAGAGAAGGGAAAGAAGGAAAATTTGTATAAAGCCATGGATAGTGGAAGTAAGGTCCATAGTTTAGAACTAACAACAGAAGACTGGTATGTTGGGCCACTGGAATTTGATTTGAAGAATATTTTGACCCTTATGAACTTTGGACCAAGAAGTTTGGGACATTCTTAATAAATAGACAGCCATTTCTCATTTGTGAGAAGGGCAGTCACTATACAATGTGTGTTTATTAGAGAGATAACATTGAAGGCATTATACAAAACAGAATTGAGAAACTGACAATCTGGGCAGTTTCAAAATATAGCTGATATTTAAGACAGGTCATAAAAAATAAACTTATTGACTTTCAAATCTGACCTGATATTAGTATAAAGACATTCTTAACAAAAAAGAGACTACATCTTCCCCTATCACCTTGTGTGTTCTCAAGACTTGAAGAATTTTAAAATAAATCTAGATAATATTGCGAACCCTAGTTAAGACAACAAATGAATTGAAGGTCTCTTAATTTCAGTATCTAGCATAATCACAAAAATGGTGCCCTCTGGTAAGAAAAAGACTTGGCAGGGGGGCTTTGAAAAATTACGGATGTTTATGTCCCACCCAAGTCTAATTACATCAGAATGTCTAGGTGTGAAAACCACTGATCTCTTTTGGGTGCTTTGTACAAATTTGGGTATTTAATAGGTGGTGACTTATGATTTCTGATACAAGGTGTTGCTCATAGATTATCCAACTGTTTTGTGTCTTCACTTCCCTCCCCTCCATGCATGCTTCATGGAAAAGTGACTTGTAAAGGAAAAGCTCACAATTCCAATGTCTCTCTGCAGGGGCCTTTGAAAACAGTATGCTGAGAATAGATAGGGCTCAAGGACAGCATCTCCAATTGAACTTTTAATGAACTCCCGTAGGCGCCAAGAAGGCGGGCAGATAAGGAAGAGCATAGAAACAAGGAACTGAGTAGAAGGTTACATCTGGGAAAAGAAAGTTTGTTTTGCATTGCATTCTTTCTGCTGACGTGGAGTTTATGGGGTATAAATAAAGTGAGGTGGAGGCTCTGAGCGCGGCCGCCATGTTCTCTGTGTGTCTTTGTCTTTTGTGTGTTCTTTCATTCTCCACCACCCCCCGCACGGACCCCAACACTCTCCTCATGGCATTCTTTTATTTTCCTTGATGATAAGAGATCACCAGAGGCAGCGGAATATCAGCTTAATGTATTGCTTCTAAAATATTCCACCAAAGTACCAACTGTGGCCAAAACAATATTCTGCTCTCAGAGAACTAGAGCACTTATTATTTTGTGAATTCAAACTTCTATGAGTACTACATTCACACAATATATTTATATTAGCTTAATTTAAAATAATTTTAGAAATTAAATTTCATGAAATCAAATTAACATACTAGAAAAATATACCATGGTTTTCCTGTGGTTTTCCATATCCCTTTGTACTCTGCCCGAATATCTTTGAAAATATATATATATAGCAGTTTAAGAAGCATGACTGTTAGAGGGAAGGTTTAATTTAAAATTATCAGACTTGAGATACAAACAGTTCTACTCTTAATTAGTTAAGTGGCCATAGTAAATCACTTGACCTCTGTGAATGTTTGCACACACACCCACACACGTGTTCAATTAGATTTGGGAGCCTTTTTATACTAAAAACATTCAAGACGGAAATTTTGTATGATCTTATACAAGGCTGGAAGTTGGAGACTTGTATAGCCACTAAAAAGTTGAAACTAAGGAAAATCCCTGAATGAGAGTTGTGTGTGTGTGTCTGTGTGTCTTTTGTTCATTGATTCTTTGGGAATCCATTATGCAGAGTTATAAATTTACTCAAAGTTCAGGTACCTTATGTTTCTTCTCTAAGATCAATATTAAAACTGACATCTTTCTTTATTTGCTTGTTAGTTCCTTCTTGGAAAGGATGTAGTGAAAAATTTTCCTACATTGGTTTTCAGTTATCCATTTGCTGCATAACAAACCATCCCGAAATAAGATGGCTTTGAACAGCAATGACTTATTACTCCTCACAATTCTGTGGGTTGGCTATTGCTCTCACTTGAGCTGACAGCAGTCAGCTGGTGGCTCTGCTTGGATAGCTGGGCCTCTCTCTTCACATAGTCTTTCGTGGCAGCTTCTCCATAGCAGGGTCTCGGGGTTCTAGGAGGGCAAACCCCAATGCACAACCACGTATCAAACCTCTGCTTGAATCATATCTGCTGGTGTTCTATTGACCCAATCAAGGCACATGGGCAAGTCCAGAGTCTATATGGAAGAGTATTACATAGGGCAAGACTTCTGGGAGATGTGATTCATTGGAGGCCATTATTTAACCATCCACCACAACCTCTTGTCCATTTGATAAAGGTAATAGATGACACTGTATAATTTGAGAAATGCTATGAAGACATCCTCTTTCATATATTCCCAGAAAAACTGCAATTAGAGTTTCATTCCATTGGATTAAGGTGGTGGTTCTCTACTGAAGTTGATTTCAGAGCTAGTGTGGTATTTTCTCAAAAGACAAATAGATGTCTGGCTCTCTATGCAGAGCAACCAAACCAAATCACTCCATAGTTGATTCCGATGTACACACCTGATTAAAACTGACTGGGTTACATATTACATTTCCAGGAATGATAAATTAACTTGTGAAGACCAAATCAGAAGTGTAACACCAATACCTGATGGTCAAGATCTCTGAGAGAATAAAACTCACTGAGAATTTCAGATTCCTCCTCTTTAAGTCCTGCAAAAGTAGCCTAGCTCCTAAGTCTGGAATGTGGGAAATTTTACCAAGTTTTGTTTTGTTCTTCAGTCTCTCAATCCAAACTGAAGTAAATAGAGTTTCCTTTTAATATATTATTACAAAAAATATACATCTAATATAAGGGTTAATTATTCCTTTGCGTATTTTAAGTAAGTACCACTAGGTGCATAAAAACAGTTCCTCGTTGACATGGTTAGGACTTGCTCTTATTGAGGACAACTGACATAATAGATTAGCACATAACTTACTTAATGTGTTCATTTAAAACATAAAATATTTTAAGGGGATAAAACACACTAATGAAATACTCATTGGTGGCCAGGCACGGTGGCTCACACCTAGAATTCCAGCACTTTGGTAGGCTGAGGCTGGTAGATCATCTGAAGTCAGTAGTTCAGGACCAGCCAACATGGCAAAACCTTGTCTCTAATACAAATACAAAACTTAGCCAGGCGTGGTGGCACGCACTTGTACTCTCAGCTACTCAGGGAGCTGAGGCACAAGAATCGCTAGAACCTGGGAGGCAGAGGTTGCAGTGAGCCGAGATCATGCCGCTGCATTCTAGCCTGGGCAACAGAGTGAGACTCTGTCTCAAAA
>NW_012104943.1:322581-341018 GCF_000951045.1 Mandrillus leucophaeus | reverse complement strand
AAAATACTTATTGGGATTTTCAATGGAATTATGTTGAATCTCTAGATCAATTTGGGAAGAATTATTATCTTAAAAATATTATGTTTTCTGACCTGGGCAACAGAGTGAGACTCTGTCTCAAAAAAAAAAAAAAAAAAAAAGTAAAGAAAAGAAATGAAATACTCATTGGTGATTAGGGGAAAGCAGTACCAAATTTAACACTAAACTTAACTATAATCTTGCTTAATTCAACCCCAGTTTATCGTCCGAAGTTGAATAAAGCAATTCACTATGAGCCTTTTCTTACAGTTAGGCTTTCCTCTGAGGTTTTGGAGCAGCAAATTGGCTTTCTCATCTCACTCTGCTAGCTGAGTATTCAGTATATACACTCTTGTGTATGCTCAAGGGAGAGGACTTGCTTGCCCTTCTAACTTCTTTACATTCTCTTTTCCACTTGGCAGGCAAAAAAATAACAGGCCTCATTGTGACTTTCCAGGTCTTAAGTTGAGAAAGTAATTTACTCAAACCACCTCTTCTTTTCTTCCAAAAAAGCTTCCATTGGTACACATAATTATTATAAATGCTAACTTCAATCAGATGCTTAAGATTATGCATTAACCACTCAAACAGGCACCTGGCTCTTTTTGAAACAGTTCTATTTTTTAAGGGCTACACCCACTTTTTATTTTTGGACACTGCTTTTGAAATTCATTTTAAAATAACTGTTTCCAAATGAGCAGGTAAGGCATTATTGAATGCACTGGATGATGCCATTGGAGACAGGAAAATCTAAAGGCTTTTTGCATTTGCATGACTCAGTCACCACGCTTATCACATACATGCATGTTGAGCAGAGAAATAACACTGATTTGATTCATAAGACTGGGCCTGTAATTCTAGCTCCATCATCAATTATTTGTGAAGCCTTGAGAATGTCATTTCACCATATAGGGTTTTATTTTATGCATGGTAAAAATAGGGTGGTGGTGTGCTAGTTTATTTCTAAGGCGATTGCCAGCTCTAATAGTCAGCAATTCTAACCACATTTCACTTTTCTTGGTACTGATTTGATTCGGCCTCTTGTTTGAGGTCACAGATATTTTGATAACCTTCCCCATCAGCACCTGGGCTCTAAATGGCTTCAAGAAAATACTATACACTCACAAAAGAAAGTATTACACAAATGTTTTAAGGAAATAAAGGGATTGGGGGCAGGGATTTTATGCCTAATGAACTAATAATTTGCAGTCTTTTCTACTTGAAACCTAATCTGTGAATCTCTGTGGAATTATATATTCCCCAGGAACTTTCTTATAAGTTACCATGACTGGCTGGTTCAGGGTCCCACACAATGATTCAGGAACAGACCAGGTAGGTTAGAAAATCATTAATAGTTGTATTCTCTGGGGCAACAGCAGCCCTTTCACTATCCAGTAAAGTATTCCAAGTGCAGAATATTGGAACATCCAATCACTGAAAACATTGTTTAAAAATGTTCTGATACAAGGCATCTCAAAATTTAACACACACAGACCACCTGGGGATCTTGTTAAAATGTAGGTTCTGATTCAGTACATTGGGCTTTGGGTCTGAGATTCTATTTTTAAAAATTTATTATTTTTTATTTATTTTTTTATTTTTATTTTTTATTTTTTATTTTTTTTCAAAGTTGTAAAAGGTTTTTATTTAAACCAGTACTTCCCATTCCCACAAATGACAATGTGTACTATGGCAGAGTCTAAATTTTCTTCTTTAGGTGTACCTAACAATTTTTTAAATTCACAGCTATCATTGTATGTATTTATGGGGTACAATATGATGTTTTGATGCATATCTATGTTGTATAATGATCTAATCAAGGTATTTTTTGAATCCATCACCTTATGCATTTATAATTTATCTCATGAGTTTGTGTTGAGAACATTCAAAAGACTCTCTTCTAGCTATTTTGTAATATACAATATTTTACAACTAACCATAGTCACCCTACTGTGCAACATAACACCAGATTTTATTCCTCCTATCTAATTGTAACTTGGTACTGATTGACCAGCTTCTCCCTATCCTCCCATTCTTCCTCCCCTCCCCAATCTCTAGTAACCATGATTCTACTCTCTGCTTCTGTAATATCAACTTAAAGCAATTCCACATGACAAAGATCATGCAGTATTTGTCTTTCTGTGTCTGGCCTCCAGGTTCACCGATGTTGTTGCAAATGATAGGATTTTATTCTTAAGGCTGAACAGTGTTCCATTTTGTATACAGATCACATTTTCTTTATCCAGTTGTCTGTTGTTGGACACTTAGATTGATTCCATATCTTGGCTGTTGTGAGTAGTGCTGCAATAAACATAGGAATGCAGATATCTCTGTGACATATTGATTTCATTTCCTTTGGAAAGGTACCCAGTAGTGGGATTGCTGGATATGGCAGTTCTATTTTTAATTTTTTGAGGAAACTCCATACTGTTTTCCGTAATGGCTGTACTAGTCTATACTCCTACCAAAAGTGTGCAGATTCCCCTTTCTCTGTATTTTTGCCAACACTTCTTTTCTTTTTGTCTTTTTGATAATAATCACTCTAACTGAAGTGAGGTGGTATCTCATTGTGGTTTTGATTTGCATTTCCCTGATAATTAGTGATGTTGAGCATTTTTTCATATGCCACCTGTTGGACATTTGTATGGTCTTGTTTTAAGAAATGTCTATTAAGGTCTTTTGCCCATTTAAAAAGATCAGGTTACTTCTTGTTGTTTTGCTCTTGAGTTGTTTAAGTTCCTTATATATTTTGCGTATTAACCCTTGTCAAATATGTAGTTTGCAAATATTTTATCTCATTTCATTCATTGTCTCTTCTCTCTGTTAATGTTTTCCTTTGATATGTAGGTGCTTTTTAGTTTGAGACAATCCCATTTGTGTATTTTTGCTTTTGTTGCCTGTGCTTTTGAGGTCTTATTTCAAAAATCTTTGCCTAGCACGGTGTCACAATGCATTTTCCCTGTGTTTTCTCCTAGCAGTTTCATAGTTTGGGGTTTTTCATTTAAGTCTTTAATCTATTTTGAGATGAATTTTGTGTATGGTGAGAGGTAGGGATATAGTTTTTTCTTCTGCATGTGAATATCCGATTTTCCCAGTACTACTTATTGAAGAGACTGTCTTCTCTAACGTGTGTTTTTGGCACCTTTGTCAAAAATCAGTTGGCTGTAGGTGTGTAAATTTATTGCTGTGTTGTCTATTCTTTTCCATCAGTCTATGTGTCTGTTTTTATGCCAGTACCATGATGTTTTGGTTACTATATTTTGAAGTCAGGTAGTGTGATGCCTCCAGCTTTGTTCTTTTTGCTCAGGATTGCTTTGGCTATTTGAGATCCCTTGTGGTTACATATGAATTTTAGAATATTTTTATTTCTATGAAGAATGTCATTGGTATTTTGACAGAGATTTCATTAGATGTGTAGATTACTTTGGATAATAGGACATTTAAAAAATAGTAGTTATTCCAATCCATGAGCACCAGGTATCTTTTCATTTATTTGTGTCCCTTGCAATTTCTTTTATCAAAGTTTTATAGTTTCAGTGTAGAGATCTTTCACCTCCTTGGTTAAGTTTTTCCCTCAGTATCTTTTTTGTAGCTCCTATGAAAGGAATTATTTTCTTGATTTCTTTTTCACATAGTTAATTATTAATATTTGAAAACACTACTGATTTTGTATGTTCCTTTTGCATCTTCGACTTTGCTAAATTTGTTTATTAGTTCTAGCAGATTTTGGTGGAATCTTTAAGGTTTTCTATATATAAGACTATGTCATTTGCAAATGAACAATTTGGCTTCTTTACAATTTGGATGTCATGTATTTCTTTCTCTTGCCCAACTGCTTCTAGAACTTCCAGTGCTTTGTTGAATAGAAGTGGTGACAGTGGTCATCCTTGTCTGATTATTGATCTTAGAGAAAAAGTTTTAGTATTTCCCCATTCAGTATGATGTTAGCTGTGTGTTTGTCATATGTGATCTTTATCATTCTGAGGTTCATACCTTCCATACTTAATTTGTTGAGAGTTGTTAATCATGAAGTGATGCTGAATTTTCTCAAATGCTTTTTTCTGCATCTATTGAAATGATCGTATACTTCTTGTCTTTCTTTCTGTTAATGTGGTATCTCACATTTATTGATTCATGTATGTTAAACTATATTTTCATCCCTAGAATAAATCTCACTTGAACATAGTGATCTGTCTAATATGCTGTTGGATTCAGTTTGCTAGCATTTTGTTGAGAAATTTTGCACCTGTGTTCACCAAAAATATTGGCTTGTAGTTTTTTGTTGTTTTGTCCTTGTCTGGTTTTGGAATCAGGGTAATTCTGTCTTTATAAAATGAATTTGGAAGTATTCCCTTCTCTTCAATTTTCTAGAATAGTTTGAGGATAATTGGTGTTAGTTCTTTCAATGTTTGGTAGAATTCAGCAATGAACCCATCAGGTTGTAGGCTTTCCTTTAATGAGATACTTTTTTTGTTACTGATTCAATTTTTTCATTGCTGTGTTCAGATTTTCTATTTCTTTATAATTTAATCTTAGCAAATTGCATGTGTCCAGGAAATAATCCATTTCTTGTATATTATCAAATTTGTTGGCATACTTCTGTTCACACAAAGTCTCTAGTGATCCTTTGTATTTCTGTGGTATCAGTTGTAATGTCTTCTTCTTCATCTCTGATTTTATTTATCACCACTAAACCAGCCTTACAGGAAATTTTTATGGGGGTGCTATACCTGGAATAAAATGAAAACATATGAAAGTAAAAAACTGACCAGTAGAGGTAAATTCATAAATCAAACTCAGAATACTCCAGTGATGTGCTAGTGCTATGTAAATCTCTCAATCCTCTATTATGAAGGTTTGAAGTCCAAATGGTCAAAACAACAACAGCTACAATTAGTATATAAGAAACACACAATAGATAAAGAAGTAAATTAAGGCAACAAAAATATAAATCGTGAGGGAGAGGGAAAACTCAAGATAATTTTTATGTGACCAAAGTTAAGTTGCTTTCAGCTTAGAATAGTCTATTATAACTATGATGATAGTGTGTAGTTATGTTAGCTCCATAGCAGCCACAAAGAAAGAAATTACAGCAGATGCACAAATAAGAAAGAAAAAGAAAACAAAGCTTAGCACCACAGAAAACCCCCAAACCCAGAGATAAACAAGAGAGAAACAAAGAAACAAAGGGTCTATAAAACAACCAGAAAACAATAAACAAAATGGAAAGAGTAAGTCGCTGCCTATCAGTAACAACCTTGAATGTAAACAGGTTGAATTCTCCAACCCAAAAGATATAGAGTGACTGAATAAATTAAAAAACAAGACCCAACTATATGCTGCCTACAAGAGACTCACCTAACTGTTAAAAACAAATATAGACTGAAAATGAAGGAATGGAGAAAGATATTCTATGAAAATAGAAACCAAAACCGAACAGGAGTAGTCATCTGTATATCAGATAAAATAGACTTTAAGTCAAAAAATGTAAAAAGATATAAAGAAGGTGATTATATAATGATAAAAGGATCAATTTAAAAAGAAGATATAACAGCTGTGAATATGTATATGTATATACATGCATCCAACACTGGGGGGCCCAGATATATAAATCAAATATTATCAGACCTAAAGGGAGTGATACTGCAATAAAATAATGATGGGGACTTCAACACCCCACTTTCAACAATGGACAGGTCATTTGGGTCTGAGAATCTGCTAGTCACAGATAGTACTTTGAGAAATGAGGCACTAAGTGATTGGATGAAAATGCCTGTGGATTTTATATTAATTATAATTCAGTTTGCCTAGTGTAAAGACAGATAGGCTGTACACCATTTTCAAAACATACTAACTGAGTGAACATGAGAAAGATCTCTTTCCAAATGGCACATCAATAGAATGGCATGTTTCAGCTTTAAATATTCATGACGTGTCTTTCTCTTGTTTCTTTCAAGTGTTTTGACATTTACTTAAGTAATTACTGTCACTATCAAATGGCAGCCCATATTTTTGTCCTTTGTAAATCCCCCATGTTATTATTCATGCCTTTGTTCCATTTCCACTCTTGGAAGCTGCTTTTATCAGGTTTGCCAGGTTGATTCCACACATATCTTGAATTAATCTACACAGCCCATCAGACTGTAGCCAACTTCATTTAATCAAGAAAAGCACAGAGGGAGACAGTAACAGGAAGGCGAGATTGGAAGCCTGATGACCACTACAAGGTACACTGATCAGACAAAACAAAAAAGCCACTTTCCACTCACGTCTGCTTATAACTGGCAATGCCAGAATCTTAATGTGTTTTGCTAAATCCACTGCAGAATTGTCTTCCAAAGATACATATTGACGTGTTAGCTTCATAGTCTTTGTTTCCCAAAGGTATCTTTATTCCCACATATGTCAGAACTGACAAATTGTCTTCCTCTCTGTGAGTTCATTTGGGAGTTGAGTTGTGGAAGATACTTAAAGGAAAAGGGAGGTATCATGTGTTTCTAATTGTGCTAAAATCTCTAAATATATTATTAATATTATAAGCCTGTTTAGAGTATTTAACACATAGTCAGTTATGCATGAATCTCCTATGAATGGCTGATTTTTCTTTTATTAAAGGAAAAAATAATTTTTAGATTAATAAGTGGTTCATTTTTCAATACTTTTTTTTTGGCTCTGCTCTACAAAAATAAATCCATCAAAACTCTCTCAGTAATGGCCACAAATATTTTGTACTTGTGCACTTTTAAAATAAAAGTTGAAGTCATTTTAAAGCCAATCAATTAGTCCTTAACCAAGGTTAAGTACAATTGGGTATTAGCATGCTACTGCATAATACACTGAGCTGGCAGAAGAGAAAGTAATCAGCCAAGTTTTAAATGTTCTAGAGCCTTTGAATCAGGCAAAAACCAAATACTTTACATGTTAATTTTTCATATAAAGAAACCTAGAAGGGGTTAACTTAATCCAAGATCTGACAAAGTCAGATGGACAACGTAGAAGCTGTCATTTTATGACATCTGTCACTATAGCAGGTACATTTGGGTGGGGTGGGGGGCTAATTATATTGGGAAAATGGCCTTTTGACAATTTTTTTTTAGTATTGATAATATACATTGTTTTTTTCTTTCTTCAGGCATTATGCCTCCTTCCTTTCCAAAGAGACAAAAGAGCAATCCTTGTAGGTAGTTTTTAATAATGTAGCTCAGTACCATTAAGTCTGAATACTTCCATGCGATTGGCTGTAGAACACTTCTCGTGTTTGCATGTGTGTGTCTTTTGCAACCTGAATTTTCTGATTCTGCCAGGCCCTTTTGGAATCAGCAAGGTAGGATGTGTGACATCAGCAACTGTGCCTGTTAGGGAGGAAGGGTTCTCTGTGGGGTGTGCTGACGTCTCTCTAGGAAATGACTTCAGTGCTGATGCTCTGATTTCTCCCTTTGGGGCACAAATTCATCCTGACACACATCTGCAGAGTAAAAAAGAATAGATCACAGTTTCATTTACTCAGGAGTAACCTTTTCTGGCAGTCTCCAGGTCACTTCGGGTGACGTCTGCCACCTGTGTATTGGTGAACATCACAGAGCAAAAAGAGAACACAGGGCTACTGCTCGGACTGCCCTTTGCTTGGCTCATTTCCATGCTTCTTTGGGAGTTAATATTTTGAGATCTTCTTTCCACAGAACTTCTCAACTCTTGAAATGCCTAGAACTGAATATGCTTACCTCATTTCATGTGATGGATGCTATTGAGAATTGCTTATATAGAATTAATCTTTCCTCTTGATTCAGATCATAATGCGAGATGTTTTATTTCTATTCCAAAGTGATCTCCATTTAGCAAGGTTCCTAACATGAAATGTAGTGCCATCAGTCAGTCAAGTAATTAATAATCTGTGGAATATCATAATGTGCTGATGTGATACTTGCTATTTGCAAAGGTCTTTAATGAAATACTGCAAGGGGTGTGGAGTGGGAAGAAAGAAGGTATTACCTCTTTGCTCTGTGATCCCTCTATTGGAGAAATTTATTTGGAAAAATGACCTTTTAAAAATTGCTCCCTAATATTAATTATAAATCTATATTAGAAGAGAAATTCATTCTATATTCACTATTTGTATCACTAGTAAAGGAAGCTTTGATCTTTTCTATTAGAGATTGATGGCCTTATAAAATGAGTCTTAAGGTAGAAAGAAAAAAAATTAGTGTTTGTTTAGTAAATGAAACAATATCTTTTGGTCCATCTCAAATGTCCCCTTCCCCCACTGAAGTGGGACTGGTAGAATTACTTCAGGATGGGAGGATTACAATTTTATCTAATTGTCATTTATTTTCTTTATGGTCCTTTTTAAGAATGTTTTGCTTTCTCAAAAGTCATAAAAATTGTATCCTACGTTTTCTTCTTTTCTCTACTTTTGCATTTATATCTACTATCTATCTGAAATTTATTTTTGTGGTTGGTGTGGGGGTAGCAGTAAAGATTCACTGTTTTATCAGTTGGATATTTAAATAATCCAAGACCATTTATTGAAAAGATCACCTTCTCTCCCATGCCACTGCATAATCAATTTTATCAGAAATCATGTGACAGTATATGAGTGGTCTGTTTCTAGACTTTATTTTCTTCCATTCATCTATTTGTCTATTCTTGTACCAATACCACATAAACTTCATTGCTTTAACTTTATAATAAGTCTTCATATCTGACAATGTCCTCTAGCTCTTTGCTTCTTCAAGATTTCCATGGCTCTTTCTGGCCTTTGAATTTCCATATAAACTTTAGAAGCAGTTTGTGCATTTCCATAACGATTGAGATTGCATCAAATCTATAGACCAATTAGGAGAAAAATGATATATTTACAATATTGATTCTTTGAACCCATGAATATAGTCTATGTGGAGGAGCAGGTTTAAAGTTTAAAAAGATCTGGAATAAATCCTGCTTTCCCCCAAATTAAGCATTTAGTTGAGTGCCAGATATACCCTACAAAAAAAAAAATATGTGAAGAAGGTGAATATTGGCTTCAGTACTACTCTGCATTCTTTTTATCTTCTCCTCTCACTTTCACACCACTGGAAGTCCAGGAACTTCATCAATTTCTTTTGGGTCTCTGGGCATGTTCATTTCAACCAAACTCCATATCACATCTCTCCAATCAAAACTCATACATCACATAGTAACGCAATACAAAATTGTGATGAGCTACTCGTTTAAGAAATGTTAGTTATCTTTGGAATCATACACACAGTATCAGGAAATATTTTTGATTGGTGTATCAGTAACTATGACCACGATACTGCTGCATAACAACCACAGAATCTCAGATGCATACAACAATAAGGTCACAAGTCTGAATATCAGCTCAGGGATGGCTGTCTAGGAGGACTTGGGTGGGGAGGCTCTGCTCTTCGTTTCTCTCATTTTCCTCCCAAGAGCAGTGAGCTAGTCAGAACAAGTTCTTTCCATAGGTTTGCAGAGGTGCGCGTGAGAAAGCCCAATCTCTCAAGTACTTTTCAAGCCTTGTATCTCCTGACATTCCTGTCTAATGCAAGCAAGTAGACAAACCCAAAATCAAGGGATGAGCAAGTATGTTCCACCCACAAAGTGAAAGAGGGGTGAATGAATAATTTTTAACAATAACCTAATATGCCATAGTTGAACAATCTCGCAATTTCTTAAACCTATGAGCTTGCTAAATGTCAATGTATAATCAAATTCTGTTTTAATGAAATAAGAGAAATTAGCAGGTATCATTATGTTGCCCTAAGAATTCCTTTGTTTTAGATGTATCCAGCCTACATTTCATCAGTGACACATCTCTGTGCCCCACATGTATTCCTCACTCATCTACTGGGTTAACTCTCCATCCTTTCAAGATTCAGCAAAAGTCTTTCCTCCTCTTGGAAGCCTCCCTAATGTCTTTTCCTGTCGAGTATTTTTCAAATGTCTGTCCTCTGGTGCCAATAGAAATCACACTGTGCATTAATCTATTAAAGCACTTAATACATTGTGTTGAAAATATAATTTGTTTCTCTGCCACACAAAGAAGACTTTAACGTATTTTCTGTCTCAACTGCCCCACCTATTCTTTTTAAGGTGGGTCTGTAGGACAGGATTGATCGTTATCTCTTTATTCTAAGTACTTAACACTTTGTGGGTGATAATTCATGTTAAATGAGTAAATGAATGATTCCCGTGCATATGTAGTGAATGCATATTTCCTCAGAATGTGTTTTGTGTCTCCTAGAAAGAAGTAACATAATTGAGTCACAGTATTTGTTAAATTATATGTTTTTGGTCTATTTTGCTATTTTATGTATGCCTCAAACTCTGGTTGAGAGCTTCTCTTTTTTATTTAGATAAAAGAAATAGAAAAGTTTAGAGGCAAAAATTACTTAAATGTGAAGCATTGTTTTGATTTAAAATAAAAAATAGTTGCCTTCTAAAATATCAAGTTCTGCTTAATTTTAGAAAGAGACTAAATATTTTTATACCTATAATACTTATATCTTCTACCACTTTGGTTTCCTTGAAGTTGCCTATTGAGACTAATTTTAAAAATGAAAAACTTACACTGCCCCTGAACAGAAAATGTGTTCACATTTGAACTGCCTTGGAGAACCTCTGTAAGTAGCGGCCACAGATATGTGCTGTCCCCAGCTGGCATCTGGTTATCCTTATATGAGGGTGTGCTTTCTCTCCTTCCTCCTAACAAGACCATTTCCTCCTCCGCCAGCAAAAAGAAAAGTTCCTTTCGGTTCATTCATTGGCAAAAAAAAGTCTCAATTCCAGAAGATAACAAGATTTAGGGTGGTTATGTGACAGTGATGTTTTTTTTTTTTTTTTTTTTTGTTGTTGTTGTTGTTGTTGCAAATGACATTTTTTTATTTGAAGCTAAATAGTATTCCATTGTGTTTATGTGTGTGTTTGTGTGTGTGTGTGTGTATGGATACACATACACCACATTTTCTTTATCTATTCATCTGTTTTTTTTTTAAATTTATTTATTATTATACTTTAAGTTGTAGGGTACATGTGCATAACGTGCAGGTCAACAGATGAATAGATGGAATAGGAACAGCTCCAGTCTCCAACTCCCAGCGCGAGCGACACAGAAGACCGGTGAAGACAGTGATGTTTTAAACTCAACTTTTTATTTCCTTTGAGTGATAGCTAAGTTGCTGGGCAGAAGGCAGAATTGAAGATGCTCAGTTACATTTATTCCCTTTTCATGCATTTAAAACCTCAAGATTTAGTTTAAGAATTTCTTTAATGTACATTTTCAGTTAATTGATCCCTTTATAAATAATGATTTAATGTTTTTCTAAGCAATGTGTGTTCATTATAGAAAATACAGACAATAGTAAAATAAAAGTAATAAAATTGAAATTATCCCTAATCTCAAAACTATATGCTCATTATGAAAAATATAAACCATATAGTTAAATAAAAATAATATTTAAATTATCCAAAGACCCAATATTGAGATAAAACCACTATTAACATTCCCACCTCTCTCTCTCTCTATATATATGTACATATATATAGTATGCACATACATTTTTTAACAAAAACATAAAAATATTGTACTTGTTTCTTAACCTGCCTTTTCACTTAATAATATATACTGAACATTAATATTTCCCTAGTTCTTAATTATTCTTCCACAACGTTATTTAATGGCTAAATTATTTTCCATTGTATGATTATGTAATAGTTAATTTATCTTGTCCTCTCTTGGTGCATATTTAGGTGGTTTCTAATTTCTTTCCTCATAAACATCATTTTAACAAATGCCCCTGTAGTCATAGATTTTCAAAGCCCTATGATCTCCCCACTCCCCCACACAACTTAGGATAAATTCCTATAATTAGATTTGCTAGATCAAAAGATATGCAAAATACAAATTAAATCTGCTCATATGGATTGCCAAATGGCCTTTTCTGGATTTATTTTGATACTGGTATATTGCTTTTTAGTTAAAAGCAATGTGTCTCATGAGCTTATTCTGTCTTTTGTTTACTTCTTATGATCTCTGGGAACCCTGAGGGACATGGGATTTTATGAACTGTGGTTGTGCTACAGGCTGACTGTGCAAGCCGAGCTGAATCCATGTCAGACACACACTGGTATCTGCCTTGCTGTGGTTCATCTTTACAGGGAGGCCCCTTGAGCCTTCATTGTGGCCCCTTGGGAAATGGCCAGACAAGAGTTTCAAATATCAAGTCAAATGTCATACCAGCAATAGCAAATGGCCCACTGTCGGTGTTTCATCTTTGAAAAGCCTAGTTGAAGTACCTGCCAATGGCAGACTTCTTGTCTGTTCTTAGGAATTAGCTTTTTCACTGACAGCATTTCACAAATGGCAATGTGCTCAAAATACTTGCTATATAGACGCTGCTAAAAAGAAAACACTGTAGAGGTGAGGGAGGTGTCATGGTTACTGTAAATTTAAAAGGGAATATGGAAATATGAACATGTTATGATCATGGCCATCTTTCTCTTTTTTTAAAATTATTATTATTATACTTTAAGTTCTAGGGTACATGTGCATAACGTGCAGGTTTGTTACATATGTATACTTGTGCCATGTTGCTGTGCTGCACCCATCAACTCGTCAGCACCCATCAACTCGTCATTTACATCAGGTATAACTCCCAATGCAATCCCTCCCCCCTCCCCCCTCCCCATGATAGGCCCCGGTGTGTGATGTTCCCCTTCCCGAGTCCAAGTGATCTCATTGTTCAGTTCCCACCTATGAGTGAGAACATGCGGTGTTTGGTTTTCTGTTCTTGCGATTGTTTGCTGAGAATGATGGTTTCCAGCTACATCCATGTCCTACAAAGGACACAAACTCATCCTTTTTTATGGCTGCATAGTATTCCATGGTGTATATGTGCCACATTTTCTTAATCCAGTCTGTCACTGATGGACATTTGGGTTGGTTCCAAGTCTCTGCTATTGTGAATAGTGCCGCAATAAACATACATGTGCATGTGTCTTTATAGCAGCATGATTTATAATCCTTTGGGTATATACCCAGTAATGGGATGGCTGGGTCGTATGGTACTTCTAGTTCTAGATCCTTGAGGAATCGCCATACTGTTTTCCACAATGGTTGAACTAATTTACAATCCCACCAACAGTGTAAAGGTGTTCCTATTTCTCCACATCCTCTCCAGCACCTGTTGTTTCCTGACTTTTTAATGATTGCCATTCTAACTGGTGTGAGATGGTATCTCATTGTGGTTTCGATTTGCATTTCTCTAATATGGCCATCTTCCAATTATTCTTCCTAGCATGGTGCATTGCTCAACGTAGGCATTCAGTAAACATTTGTTGAAAATTGGATGGATAAGTGATGGATGGAATGTTGTCTGTGATTCTTGATGTGTAGAGATGTTTATGTATAGTTGTGGTACTTTAAACTCTAGCCATGGCCAGGGCACAGCTACATTCTCTTTCATTCCCACTTAAGTCTGCAAGAAGATCTGAGTAGAGTTAAAATGTGAGTCAGAAAGGCTAAGACCAACCATTATTACAAATATCACAGTTCTGTCAATAGTTGTGAGTAAAGTGAGTGGGATAGCACAATTAGGTCTGGAAAGTTTGAATAATAATGATAATAGTGATGACCCTAATTAATTCTGGAACACTTGGTGTTTAACTTTTTAGGGGATCAGATTAGCAACGAATCTTGTGCAATGGGAAATGAGATCAGAAATGTTTTTGGAACCCTACCTGATCTGTCTCTCTCTCTCTGTCTCTCTGTCTCTTTCTCTCTCTCTCTCTCTCTCTCTCTCTCTGTCACACACACACGCACACACACACACAGATTCACACACACTGCTTCTTTGATGCTCTGCAGAATACATTATTTGGCATTTTTAGAAAATAATATGTGTCATTATCTATTACTGCATAACAAATAACCCCCAAACTTAGCACCTTAAAACACATTTATTATCTCACAGTTTCTGTGGATCAGGAATGCACATACGAGTTAACTAGGCCCACTGTCTCCAGGTGTCTAACAAAGCCAGTGTGATTTCAAGGCTTAACTTAGAAGGATTTGCTTCCTAGCTCACTCATCAGGTTGTTGGGCCCATGTTGAGCTGATGGCTCAGTTCTTCACTGGCTTTTGGTCAGAGGCTGTTCTGAAGTCATTGCCATGTGGCCTCTCCATCAAAGCTGACTTTGTCAGATTGAGCACATGAAAAGACAAAAGAGAGAGAGTACAAATAAAATGAAAGGAAGATACAATGTTTTGTAACCTAATCAAGGAAATAATATCCATCACTTTTGCTGTATTCAATTCTTTAAAACAAATCACTGTAGTGAGCCAGGACACTCAAAATGAGTAGAGTATACATGGGCATGAATACCAGGGGTGGAGATCCTAGGGGCAATCTTAGAGGTCTGTCTGCCACAGAATCCATGAGGTTTGTGGGTATCTCTGGTTCTAGCTATCTATCTATCTCTGTCTCTATCTATCTATCTCTATCTCGTCTATCAATCGATTTCTATCTCATCTATCTATCAATCTCTCTCTCTCTATCTCCCCACCTACCTGCCAGATTATGGGCAATATCTTCAGCCTAGACTAGCTTTCTAGACTTTTATCTTTGCAAAACTTATTATTCATTTCTCTAAACATTTCCTTATCTTCTGTATGTTTAGCATCACATTGAGAAGGATGCTATGGCATCATTACCAATAGGAGCAACAACAAGACTAACAAACTTTTATTAGGAAATTTCTTTATGCAATGGACATGCAAGAACTGCAAGAATATTAAATTCATTCCATCCATGTTTTCACGTAATGAGCCTTTATTCTATATCCCCCATCTATTGTGTGCAAAGCATTTCAGAAATATAAAGATGAATATAAACTTCTTACTAAATATGTGTCTAAAGTCATTAAAAGAGGCCCAGAGCCAAAGCTCATGGGAAGATTCTAGATTGCTCAGCAAAGAGGAAGTGCTTCCCAGTTTGTTTCCACTATATAAGTCCTTCCCCCAATAACTTTCCATAGCAGTGCTGCTGGGCTGGACTCCACAGGTGGAGGAACCTTGAGGGTTAGCCTACACCAGTGGTTATCAAAATGTGGTGCTTGACCACCAATAGCAGCATCACCTGGAAACTCCTTAAAAATGCATATTATCAGGCCCTGCTCCAGACTCACCAAATCAAAATTTCTAGGACCAGAGCCCAGCAATCTGTTGTTAGAAGCCTTTCAGGTGGGGAAAATGAACTAAGGTGGCCCATGAGATGCAGCTGGGAAATGCCTCACTTACTAAGGGAAACCAAATGTAAGGAACATGGCGGTGCTGTGGTCAAGGATAGGCCGAGGTAGGATATTTATATTCTGCGTGACTCAGCGAGTTTGTAGTGCAGTCATATAACTCCACTTGTTATCACAGCCATTAGCCATAACTTGGAAAGGCCATCCCTTGGACCTACGCCACTATTGTCTATAAAAGATATAATTGCCCCGCTGACACTGTATAGGCGTCTTTGCAGATGGACGAGGGGAACCAGGACACAGCTCAGCTCGCTCGTGCCTAGAGAAGAAAGAGTTAAGCTGCTGACCCTGAAGGGAGAGCCAGCCATGCAGCTGTGTGTGGAAACCACCGGCTCAAGCAGCTGAGACAAGGTGGACAGTGTGAATGAGCTGCTGATGAGAGAGCTACTGAATAAAACTACATTTCACCTGCCTGCCCCGCCCGCCGAGTGTTCTTTCAACTATCTGCTCATCCACCCACTCCCTTCAGACCTCAGCATAAGCTGGAACCTGACCCCGAGCAGGACATTTGGTGTACTCGTGAACCTGACAACAAAATATCGAGTAAAACATCACACTTCAAACAGATCTTTTGAGAGAAAATACTGAAAGTCGACAGAGAGGAGATGCAGACACCAAAATTGAAGAGGGAGGAAGCTGGGAAGCTTGCACAGAGCTGCCAAGTGCCAGGACTGGCTCCTGATCCTAAGGAAGAGGTGAGTGAAGGAACTCCAGGGAACCACCCTCCCACTGTGGACCTCTGGGATCCTAGCAAAAAGAGATCCCATGACTCACATAGACATTTGAGTTTGCAGGGGGAACTCCCCAGGGGAGGCAGAGCTTAAACCTGTGTGGAGCCTAAAAGGTGTCATGGTGCCAGATGCAGCTTCAGTAAAATGCAGCCATAGGCACCCATCCCCCAAGGCTCTCCATCTTGCTCTGAGTGGCTCTAGCCCTGCTGGTGGCCAGGTGGGGAGAAAGCAGAGCTATCTTTCCCACAAAACTAGAGTGCATCTGATCCATGTGCCCACTTGCCTGCCATCCCCTCCCAAGACCACCTGCCTGGGTCTCCCACAGGAGGGTGCCCAGAGCACAACCTCCAATTCCCTGCCTGAATGTTTTGCCTGCAGCCTGGGAGCAGTTCAGCACCCCAGCCCCCATCCTGTCAGCACAGCCAGTGCTTGACCCAATGGGCCGGAAGACAAAACTGTGGGCCCCATCATAATACCCCAGGATTTGAGCACACTGTCCAGGGGTATCCAGCTGAGATCTGTGGCCTGAGCTCAAGTTGGGGAGGAGCCCCCAGTTTCAGAACACTGAGTGTGGTATAGGCTCATGTGCTGGCACAGGAGCTGGGTGTCCCTCCCTGCACAAGACCAGTCCAGGAAGGGGTGTAGCCTGTCATCCAGCCACAGATTCTGCCTCAGGGAGCCCAGGTGTTTCAGGCGACAGTGCTCCCTAGAGGGAGAAAAAGGTTTGGGACAAGCCTAGCTTGTTGGGACTACTCCTGGGGCAGATGCCAGAGAGAGACCTAGTTGGGGGCGCATGAGCTGTGTGGGCCCCACAGATGTTTGCTGGGCTGAAAACCTCAGGCTTACAGGTGCCATACAAGTTGCAGAGTCATGGCACAAGGCCCTTGCTTGGGGATCATCCACCCTTGACCCACGGCATCACAAAACCACCCGCAGACATATTCCACAACCTGCTCTGACTTTGCCAAGCTCGGAGGACTAGTGGGTTATTGGAGAAGAGTTGCAGGCCTCCTGGTGACCTAACCTTCAGCTCAGACTGCCCCTGAGGGAGCAGCGAGTACAGGCCTGCCTACGCCCCACTTAGGGCTAAGGAAATGCAGGTGTGGCGCCAGTAATTGTAGGCGGCTCTGCCTAGGCCCAGGAATAGACTTGATGAGGGAGTCATCTCTTGCCCTCGCTAGATCACTGTTCTATATGCACTGAAATGTAAAACAGATGTATGGATAAGTAAGAGCCCATCTATCTGCTTTATACGTAAAGAGATGGCCCTTACTCTTAAGTGCCACTATTGAAAAGGGGCATATTACTTAAAACAGGGAACCCCGTCAGGCTAACTGTGGGCTTTTCAGCAGAAACCTTGCAAGCCTGAAGAAACTAGGCCTATTTTAGCATTCCTTTTTTTTTTTTTTTTTTGACACAGCCTCACTCCATCATCCATGCTGAAATGCAGTGGCATGGTCTTGGCTCACTGCAACCTCTACCTCCTGAATTCAAGAGATCTTCCCACCTCACCTCAGCCACCTGACTAGCTAGAATTACAGGTGCACACCACCACACCCAGCTAATTTTTGTATTTTTAATAGAGATGAGGTTTTGCCATGTTGGCCAGGCTAGTCTTGAACTCTAATTCACCTGCCTTGGCTGCCCAAAGTGCTAGGATTACAGGTGTGAGCCACCATGCCCAGTCCTATGTTAGCATTCTTAAAAAAAAAAAATCCAACCAAAAATTTCATATCCTGCCAAACTCGCTTCATAAATGAAGGAAAATAATCTTTTCCACACAAGCAATCACTAAGGAAATTTGTTACCAGCCGACAAGAGATTCTTAAGAGAGTTCTAAACATGGAAACAAAAGAACATCTGCTGCCATAAAAACACATGAAAGCACATAGCCCACAGACTCTATAAAACAACTACACAATCAAGACTATAAAGCAGCCAGCTAACAACAACATGATAGCATCAAAACTTCACATATCAATATTAACCTTGAATGTAAATGGTCTAAATGACCCCACCTAAAAGGCACAGAGTAGGCTGAGTGTAGTGGCTCACGCCTCTAATCTCAGCATTTTGGGAGGCCAAGGTGGGTGGATTGCCTGAGCTCAGGAGTTTGAGACCAGCCTGGGCAACACGGTGAAACCTTTCTCTACTAAAATACAAAAAATTAGCCAGGTGTGGCGGCGTGTGCCTGTACTCCCAGCTACTCGGGAGGCTGAGGCAGGAGAATTGCTTGAACCCAGGAGGCTGAGGTTGCAGTGAGCTGAGATCGCACCACTGCACTCCAGCCTGGACAACAGAGGAAGACTCTGTCTCTTAAAAAAAAAAAAAATATATATATATATATACACACACACACACAGTGGCAAGTTGGATAAAAAAACC
>NW_012104943.1:317884-322531 GCF_000951045.1 Mandrillus leucophaeus | reverse complement strand
ACACACACACACACAGTGGCAAGTTGGATAAAAAAACCAAGACCTAAAACCTAACTGTATGCTGTCTTCAAGAGGCCCATCTCACATGTAAAGACACCCATAGGCTCAAAGTAAAGGAAAGGAGAAAGACCTATCATGCAAATGAAAAAAAGGGCAAGAGTCACTATTTTATATCAGATAAAACAGATGTTAAACCAACAACCGTTATAAAAGGACAAAGAAGGTCCTTACATAATGATAAAGAGTTCAATTCAACAAGAAGATTTAATTACTCTATATATGCACCCAACATTTTTTTTCTACAAAAAGAGGAAGAGCCCAGAGGAGATAAGTGAACATTAGTAATTTCATTTTACATAGATTTAGAATGTAATGATGGAAAGAGGGAAAATTAACTGTTGGTTGCTGTGCTTACTACCTGGATGATGGGAGCATTCATGTCCCAAAACTCAGCATCACACAATATATCCATGTAACAAACCTACATATGTAACCCTTGAATCTAAAGTCAAAGCTGACATTTTTTAAAAAAGAAACCTTCCAGGTGATTCCATTTAAGAACCACTTACTCAAAAGATCCCTTCCTCTATTTCACAGTTAACAGGTTTTTTCTTTTATCCCAGTTGTAGAAGTTTCTTGGATACAAATGTCAAGGTGAGCTTAGCTCCAAATTTCCCTAAAAGTTCTGACTTTAAAATGACCCTTTCTTTGATTGTCTTTATGCTGCCTGTTTCTTCTCTATCCATTTTCATTCTGCCTTCTGTGTAACCTACTGTACCACTGCACAGGCATTCTTGCCCTGGTGTTTTTGCTAAATAAAATTCAAGAAGCTAGCCATCTCAGGATGGGCACAAATGCACACATAATCAAAGCATGGACAGAATGATATCAGTCCTAGTGATGATCAAGGTGGAGATAAATGTTGGCAGAATCCAGGGGAAGGCTTATTTTGTTCCAGCTGGAAGGAATGGAGAAGGTATTACAGAAGAGATAGCACTTGATCTGAGCTTTGAAGGATGAGAAGTATTTTAATAGACTGGGAAGTGGGGGGATTAGTGTTTTGACATATATCTGAAGTTAAGTGCAGAGTTTTGTGCTTAGTGATTAGAGTATGCAGGTACAGTGGCTGGAATTTTCGTTTTTCCCAACTTGCAGCATATTCTGCTTTAACCTGGATTCTTTCTAATCTGCACCAGCCCCCTTTTAAAAAGCCTATTTTTCACGTTTTCCTCGCCTTTCTCATCTCACAGCTATTCTGAATTTGCTTCTGCCTAAGACTAGCACCTAACAACCAAATGGGAGTAGACACATTCCTAGCTGACGGAGATAATTTGAGAGTTAGTAGCCTGAACAAGATCATATGAAAGCAATTTCACTTTGGTTCTAGTCTAGTAAGTCATCATAACAGGTTTATAATCTTATGGATCTGGGTGATGAGTTAAGGGGATTGGTTGGAAAAGAGAAAGAGAGTGGGGTGTTAAGAAAAGTTTTATATTTCCCAAAAAAGGGAAAGAGCCCAGAGGAGATAAATGAGCACTAGTGATCTTGTTTTAGATGTAGAGTGTCGTGATAAATTATAGTGATTCTCAAACAGGGAAGATTTTGCCTCTTTGGGACATTTAGCAGTATGTGAAGACATGTTTGGTTGTAATAAAGGCAAGAAGGGGTGGAGAGTAGGGGATAGGGCACACTACTGGCATTTGGTAGGTAGAGGTCAGGGGTATGGCTAAACATCCTACAATCACAGAATAGTCCTCCTTCCAACACCAGATAATTATTCAGTCCAAAATGTCAATAGGCTGAGGTTAAGAATCCTGGATTAAAAGTACATTCAACATCTATTATAATAGATGGGCTAATAAAAAGTGACCCATCAAATGCTGGCAAGGATGTGGAGAAACTGGATCCAATCACTCATGTGCTGCTGGTGGCAATGTAAAATGATAATAGCTACTCAGGAAAACAGTTTGGCAGCTTTTTATAAAACTAAACCTGCAATTGCCATATCACACAGCAGTTGCACTCTTGGGCATTTATTTATCCAAGGCAAATGGAAATGTACGTTTTCTCAAAAGCCTGTGCACAAACATTCAAAGCACCTTTATTCATAATAACCCCAAAATGGAAGCAACACAGATGTCCTTCAATGGGCAAATGGTTAAGTAAATTATGGTACATCCATACCATGGAATATTACTCAACTATGAAAAGAATATACAATTGATACACACAACAACATGGATGAATCTCCTGAGAATTATGCTGAGTGAAAAAGGCCAATCCCAAAAAATGACATATTACATAATTCTATTTGTATAACATCTTGACATAAAATCATAGTAAAGAACAGATTAGTGGTTGCCAGGTGTCAAGCGGGTACGGAGGATAGTAGAAAGGTGAGTTGGTTTTAAGAGGGCAACACTGTGGTGATGGAACTGTTCAGGATTATGACTAGTGATGGATACAAAAGCCTACCATTCTGGTAAACTTGTATAGAACTAAACACACACACACGAGTGCAAGTAAGCCAAGGGAAATCTGAACAAATTCAGTTGATTGTAGCTATGTCAGTAGTCTGGTTGAGATGTTGTACCATAGTTTGAAAGATGTTATTATGAAGTAAAACTGGGTAAAAGTACACAGGATCTCTTTCTGCGTTATTTCTTACAACTGCATGGGAATCTACAATTATCTCAAGCTAAAAACTTAAAAACTAATTCAGATCCACATATTTTGAAAATAATGTTTGGATTACACAACCTTTCAGTAAATTATATCCTTTTTATGCTTAAATTCATTGTGATTTTTCTCTTCTTTTCTCAAAGTGTAAGCTCTCAAGGTGAAAAAAAAAAAGGCATGTTCAACTTTATTGATAATTTCCCAATATCACTAGTTATAAAAATTATAGTGATCCCTTTCCACTATATCACTTTGGTTGCAAATGCCTCTGTCCCTCCTACCTACACATGCTTCACTAGGCTAAGTAAACATTGTCTGTTGCCATCAATACAAATATAGCACTTGAAATAAGGTCATCCTTTGCTAGACTGTAACTTGTGTCCAATATACTATGATTCTTAGAACTAAAGAATGATATAAAAATTAACCTCATTAGAGATTGTAAATATGAGTGACATTTAAAAAAAATTGAAGTTTTAAAAATAGCTATCCCATTCCAAGTTTTATTTATTCAACATTTCTAATTAATATGTTTCTAATTAGAACTTGATGGAAATCACCTTTGTTGAGCCTAATGTGTTTGTTCTTCTGTTAACTTGCTAAATTAAGAATATTATCTTTATTGCCTTTAAGATGAACAGTGATTTGCCATCCCTGTTGCAATGGTGCTAGCAGCTTTATCTCAAAATCAGCCACTATCATACCTCTAGTACTAATGAGAATTCAGAGAATGGCCTACCAAAGATATAAAACCTGCTTTGTAAAATCAAGGATATTGCTATTTCTGAAACCATGGAAGGTAGAAAGCAACAGGAGAAGACAAGGTTAGGTTTTTCGACTCTCTTCTGTTTGATTTATTTGACACATAGAAGATAATTGTAGTCTACGTGTCAAACCAAGATGGAACGAGTGTCAGCATGATTTCAGAAAACATCTGGAAAATCACATAGGACAATAATATTGTGTATCTATAAAAGGTGAAAGAGAATTTCTCTTTATTCAGTGAGCAATATGATAGCTTAAGAAATTATCTGACTTTTTTTTTTATTATACTTTAAGTTCTAGGGTACATGGGCACAATGTGCAGGTTTGTTACATATGTATACATGTGTCATATTGGTGTGCTGCACCCATTAACTCGTCATTTACATTAGGTATATCTCCCAATGCTATCCCTCCCCCCTCCACCCACCCCACAACAGGCCCCAGTGTGTGATGTTCCCCTTCCTGTGTCCAAGTGTTCTCATTGTTCAATTCCCACCTATGAGTGAGAACATGCAGTGTTTAGTTTTCTGTTTTGCCCATTCAGTTCTTGCAATAGTTTGCTGAGAATGATGGTATCCAGTTGCATTCATGTCCCTACAAAGGATATGAACTCATCCTTTTTATGGCTGCATAGTATTCCATGGTGTATATGTGCCACATTTTCTTACTCCAGTCTGTCACTGATGGACATTTGGGTTGGTTCCAAGTCTTTACTATTGTGAATAGTGCCGAATTAAACATACGTGGGCATGTGTCTTTATAGCAGCATGATTTATAATCCTTTGGATATATGCCTATTAATGGGAAGGCTGGGTCAAATGGTATTTCTAGTTCTAGATCCTTGAGGAATCGCCATACTGTTTTCCATAATGGTTGAACCACCAACAGTGTAAAGGTGTTCCTATTTCTCCACATCCTCTCCAGCACCTGTTGTTTCCTGACTTTTTAATGATTGCCATTCTAACTGGTGTAAGATGGTATCTCATTGTGGTTTTGATTTGCATTTCTCTGATGGCAAGTGATGATGAGCACTTTTCTCTGTGTCTGTTGGCTGCATAAATGTCTTCTTTTGAGAAGTGTCTGTTCATATCCTTCACTCACTTTTTGATGGGGTTGTTTGTTTTCTTGTAAATTTGTTTGAGTTCTTTGTAGGTTCTGGATATTAGCCCTTTGTCAGATGAGTAGATTGCAAACTTTTTCTCC
>NW_012104943.1:309274-315459 GCF_000951045.1 Mandrillus leucophaeus | reverse complement strand
TGTAGATGTCTATTAGGTCCGCTTGGTGCAGAGTTGAGTTCAATTCCTGGATATCCTTGTTAACTTTCTGTTTCGATCTGTCTAATGTTGACAATGGGGTGTTAAAGTCTCCCATTATTACTGTGTGGGAGTCTAAGTCTCTTTGTAAGTCTCTAAGGACTTGCTTTATGAATCTGGGTGCTCCTGTATTGGGTGCATATATAGTTAGGAAAGTTAGCTCTTCTTGTTGAATTGATCCCTTTACCATTATGTAATGGCCTTCTTTGTCTCTTTTGATTGTTGTTGGTTTAAAGTCTGTTCTATCAGAGACTAGGATTGCAACCCCTGCTTTTTTTGGTTTTTCATTTGCTTGGTAGATCTTCCTCCATCCCTTTATTTTGAGCCTGTGTGTGTCTCTGCATGTGAGATGGGTCTCCTGAATACAGCAAACTGATGGGTCTTGACTCTTTATCCAATTTGCCAGTCTGTGTCTTTTCATTGGAGCATTTAGCCCACTTACATTTAAGGTTAATATTATTATGTGTGAATTTGATCCTGTCATTATGATGTTAGCTGGTTATTTTGCTCGTTAGTTGATCAGTTTCTTCCTAGCATCGATGATCTTTACATTTTGGCATGTTTTTGCAGTGGTTGGGACCTGTTGTTCCTTTCCATGTTTACTGCTTCCTTCAGGAGCTCTTGTGAGGCAGGCCTGGTGGTGACAAAATCTCTAAGCATTTGCTTGTCTGGAAAGGATTGTATTTCTCCTTCACTTGTGAAACTTAGTTTGGCTGGATATGATATTCTGGGTGAAAATTCTTTTCTTTAAGAATGTTGAATATTGGCCCCCACTCTCTTCTGGCTTGTAGAGTTTCTGCTGAGAGATCCACTGTTAGTCTGATGGGTTTCCCTTTGTGGGTAACCCGACCTTTCTCTCTGGCTGCCCTTAAGATTTTTTCCTTCATTTCAACATTGGTGAATCTGGCAATTATGTGTCTTGGAGTTGCTCTTCTCGAGGAGTATCTTTGTGGTGTTCTCTGTATTTCTTGAAGTTGAATGTTGGCCTGCCTTGCTAGGTTGGGGAAATTCTGGATAATATCCTGCAGAGTGTTTTCCAACTTGGTTCCATTCTCCCTGTCATTTTCAGGTACAGCAATCAGATGTAGATTTGGTCTTTTCACATAGTCACATGTTTCTTGAAGGCTTTGTTCATTTCTTTTTACTCTTTTTTTTCTACACTTCTCTTCTCGCTTCATTTCATTCATTTGATCTTCAATCACTGATACCCTTTCTTCCAGTTGATTGAATCGGTTACTGAAGCTTGTGCATTTGTCACGCAGTTCTCATGCCATGGTTTTCAACTCTATCAGGTCATTTAAGGACTTCTCTGCATTGGTTATTCTAGTTGCCATTTGTCTAATCTTTTTTCAAGGTTTTTAGCTTCTTTGCGATGGGTTCGAACTTCCTCCTTTAGCTCAGAGAAGTTTGATCTTCTGAAGCCTTCTTCTCTCAACTTGTCAAAGTCATTCTCCATCCAGCTTTGTTCCATTGCTGGCAAGGAGCTGCATTCCTTTGGAGGGGGAGAGGCGCTCTGATTTTTAGAATTTTCATCTTTTCTGCTCTGTTTTTTCCCCAACTTTGTGGTTTTATCTACCTTTGGTCTTTGATGATGGTGACATACAGATCGGGTTTTGGTGTGGATGTCCTTTCTGTTTGTTTTGCTTCTAACTGTCAGGACCCTCAGCTGCAGGTCCGTTGGAGTTTGCTGGAGGACCATTCCAGACCCTGTTTGCCTGGATGTCAGCTGCGGAGCCTGCAGAAGAGTGAATATTGCTGAACAGCAAATGTTGCTGCCTGATTGTTCCTCTGGAAGCTTTGTCTCAGAGGGGTTCCTGGCCGTGTGAGGTGTCAGTCTGCCCCTACTTGGGGGTGCCTCCCAGTTAGGCTACTCAGAGGTCAGGGACCCACTTGTGGAGGCAGTCTGTCCGTTCTCAGATCTCAGACTCCGTGCTGGGAGAACCACTACTCTCTTCAAAGCTGTCAGACAGGGACATTTAAGTCTGCAGAGGTTTCTGCTGCCTTTTGTTTGGCTATGCCCTGTCCCCAGAGGTGGAGTCTACAGAGGCAGGCAGGCCTCCTTGAGCTGCTGTAGGCTCCACCCAGTTCCAGCTTCCCGGCTGCTTTGTTTACCTACTCAAGCTTCAGCAATGGCGGGCTCCCCTTCCCCAGCCTCGCTGCCACCTTGCAGTTAGATCTCAGACTGCTGTGCTAGCAATGAGGGAGGCCCTGTGGGTGTGGGACCCTCTGAGCCAGGTGCAGGATATAATCTCTTGGTGTGCCATTTGCTAACACCCTTGGAAAAGCGCAATATTAGGGTGGGAGTGACCCAATTTTCCAGGTGCTGTGTGTCACGGTTTCCCTTGACTAGGAAAGGGAATTCCCTTTCCCCTTGCACTTCCCGGGTAAGGTGATGTCTTGCCCTGCTTTGGCTCTCACTCGGTGGGCTGTACCTACTGTTCTGCACCCCCTGTCTGACATGCCCCAGTGAGATGAACCCGGTACCTCAGTTGGAAATGCAGAAATCACCTGTCTTCTGTGTATCTGACATATTTTTTGAGGAAAAACTTAAGGCTAAAAATCAACTTATTTCACTAAAAGTGATGCTTGTTTTAAATAGTGATTTAGATAAATAAATGAGCATTTCTTGTTGCCCCAAAATATGTTGAAAAATAGTTACATGGTGGGGATCATTGTCTTGTTCCTGTTTTTAATGGACATATCTATATTTTGCTGTTTGGAAGAAGTTTGTTCTTGGTTCCTGATAAATATGTTTTCTCAAATTAAAGGCATAATTTTCTATTCATTACTTATGAATCATTTTATCATGAATTTGTGTTTAATTTTAGCAGATGAATCTATTAAGATGATTATATGGCTTTTACTTTTTTAATTATGTAAATTGTTTTCTGATGTTGAATTATCCTTGAATTCTTTGTGTACCATGTACATTCCTTTAAAATCCACTTTAATGTTCAATTTGCTAATGTTTGAGTTATATTCATAAATGAAATTGGTCAACAGTTTTCTCTGAGGGGAAGGAGTTGTCCTGATAGGAAACTCTGATTTTCATGTCAGAGTTAGGTTAGTCTCTCAGACATAGATTTGGATTTTTTTCCTTACCTTTGGAATGAGTTAAATAGAATACACATGAATTTTTTTTCCTAGAAGATATGATAACCCTAATCCGAAGAACTATCTGATCATAGTGGTCTTTGTAGGGGAAAGAAAGAATCTTGAGAATTTTTAATTTTTTTCCATGGTCTATTAAGTTCTTTAACCCTACTTGGTAATATTTAATAATTTTTGTTTTCTTTTTTATATTTTATTTTATAATTGATACATAACATTTATATTCATGGGGTACACAATTATGTTTGGATACATATGTATGCTGATCATATCAGGGTAATTAGCATATCCATTATCTCCAACATTTATCAATTCTTTGTGTTAGGAACATCCAATGTCCTCCTCTAGCTATTTGAAACTGTAAAATATATTATTGTTAGCTACATTAGGTCTACAGTGCTACAGAACATTAGAACCCAGTCCTCTTATCTAGCTGTTGTGTATGTATCCTCTAACAAATCTCTCCCTATACCTCCCTTCTCCCTTCCCAGCCTCTGGAGTCCTCTGGTCTACTTTTTATTTCTACAAGATCAACTTTTTTAAGCTTTTGCATATGAGTGAGGACATGCAGTGTTTAACTTTCTTTTTCTGACTTATTTCGCTTAACATAATGTCCTCCAGTTCCATCCATGTTACCATGAATGACAAGATCTCATTTTTATGGTTGAATAATATTCCATCATTTATATATGCCATATTTTCTTTATCCTTTCATCTGTTGTTGGGCACATAGATTAATTCTATGTCTTGGCTATTGTGAATAGTGCTGCAATAAACATGGGAGGGCAGATGTCTCTACAGTATACTAATTTCCTTTCATCTGGATATGTACCCAGTAGTGAGATTAATGGATCTTATGGTAGTTTTATTAGTAGTTATTTGAGGAACTTCCATACTGTTCTCCATAGTGGCTGTACTAGTTTAACATTCCTACCAACTGTGTAAAATTGTTCCTTTTTCTTCACATCCTCACCAACATTTGTTATTTTTTGTCTTTTTGATATTAGCCATCCTAACTGGGATGAGATGATACCTCACAGTAGTTTTGTTTTGCGTTTTCCTGATGATTGGTGATGTTGAACTCTTTTTTTTTCCAAATATTTCTTGGCCATTTGTATTTCTTCTTTTGAAAAATGTCTGTTAAGATCATTTTCCCTCTTTTTTAAAAATTATACTTTAAGTTCTGGGTTACGTGTGTAGAACATGTAGTTTTGTTACATAGTCATACGTGTGTCATGGTGGTTTGCTCCACCCATCAACTCGTCACCTACATTAGGTATTTCTCCTAATGTTATCCTTCCCCTAGCTCCCCACCCCCCACAGGCCCCAACATGTGATGTTCCCCTCCCTGTGTCCGTGTGATCTCATTGTTCAACTGTCACTTATGAGTGAGAACATGCAGTGTTTGGTTTTCTGATATTGTGATAGTTTGCTGAGAATGATGGTTTCCAGCTTCATCCATGTCCCTGCAAAGGACATGAACTCATCCCTTTTTTATGGCTGCATAGTATTCCATGGTATATATGTGCCACATTTTCTTAATCCAGTCTATCATTGATGGGCATTCGGGTTGGTTCCAAATATTTCCTGTTGTGAATAGTGCAGCAATAAGCATATGTGTGCATATATCTTTGTCATAGAATGATTTATAATCCTTTGGGTATATGCCCAGTAATGGGATTGCTGGGTCAAATGGTATTTCTAGTTCTAGATCCTTGAGGAATCCCCAAACTGTTTTCCACAATGGTTGAACTAATTTACACTCCCACCAACAGTGTAAAAGTGTTCCTATTTTTCCACAACCTCTCCAGCATCTGTTGTTTCTTGACTTTTTAATGATCGCCATTCTAACTGGTGTGAGATGGCATCTCAATGTGGTTTGGATTTGCATTTCTCTAATGACCAGTGATGGTGAGCATTTTTTCATATGTCTGTTGGCTGCATAAATGTCTTCTTTTGAGAAGTATCTGATCATATCCTTTGCCCATTTTTTGATGGGGTTGTTTGCTTTTTTCTTGAAAATTTGTTTAAGCTGTTTGTAGATTCTGGATATTAGCCCTTTGTCAGATGGATAGATTGCAAAAATTTTCTCCCATTCTGTAGGTTGCCTATTCACTCTGATGATAGTTTCTTTTGCTGTGCAGAAGCTCTTTAGTTTAATTAGATCCCACTTGTCAATTGTGGCTTTTTATTGCCATTGCTTTTGGTGTTTTAGACATGAAATCTTTGCCCATGCCTGTGTCCTGAATGGGATTGCCCAGGTTTTCTCCTAGGATTTTTATGGTCCTAGGACTTAACGTTTAAGTCTTTGATCCATCTTGAGTTGATTTTTTGTATAAGGTGTAAAGAAGGGGTCCAGTTTCAGTTTTCTGCATGTGGCTAGCCAGTTTTCCCAACACCATTTATTAAATAGGGAATCTTTTCCCCATTGCTTGTTTCTGTCAGGTTTGTCAAAGATCAGATCAGATGGTGGTAGATGTGTAGTGTTATTTCTGAGACCTCTGTTCTGTTTCATTGGTCTATATATCTGTTTCAGTACTGGTACCATGCTGTTTTGGTTACTGTAGCCTTGTAGTATAGTTTGAAGTCAGGTAGTGTGATGCCTCCAGCTTTGTTGTTCTTGACCAGGATTGTCTTGGCTATGTGGTCTCTTTTTTGGTTTCATGTGAAGTTTAAAGTCGTTTTTTCCAAATCTGTGAAGAAAGTCATTGGTAGTTTGATGGGGAGGGGATAGCATTGAATCTATAAATTACTTTGGGCAGTAAGGCCATTTTCACAATGTTGATTCTTCCTATTCATGAGCATGGAATATTTTTCCATTTGTGTCTTCTCTTATTTCCTTGAGCAGTGGTTTGTAATTCTCCTTGAAGAAGTCCTTCACATCCCTTGTAAGTTGGATTCCTAGGTATTTTATTCTCTTTGTAGCAATTGTGAATGGGAGTTCACTCATGATTTGGCTTTGTGTTTGTCTGTTATTGGTGTATAAGAATGCTTGTGATTTTTGCATATTCATTTTG